>NC_080775.1:27374348-27680182 GCF_020826845.1 Diceros bicornis minor
TACCAAAAAACAAGTGCCCTTCGTCAGTTTTCTAGTAACGTTATCCCCATTCTCCCGTACATCAAGACTACAGTCATGTGTCAGCCTCCATGCCCTATTCATTCTTCCTTTGGTAAACTTTTTACTTGTTTGCTGATTCATTTATTTATCTGATTTACAGTTTTTCAGCATCCATTTGCTACATAATAATAATCTGGGCCGGCCCGGTGGCTTTAGCGGTTAAGTGCGTGCGCTCCACTACTGGCGGCCCAGGTTCGGATCCCGGGTGCGCACTGACGCACCGCCTCTCCGGCCATGCTGAGGCAATGTCCCACATACAGCAACTAGAAGGATGTGCAACTATGACATACAACTATCTACTGGGGCTTTGGGGAAGAAAAAAAGGAGGAGGGTTGGCAATAGATGTTAGCTCAGAGCCGGTCTTCCTCAGCAGAAAGAGGAGGATTAGCACGATGTTAGCTCAGGGCTGATCTCCCTCACAAAAAAAAAAAAAAAAAAGAAAAGAAAGAATAATCTTTCCTTTCCAATATTGCTGGCATCTCTCAGACTTAAGCCTTTAATACTTTCCACTTGGACTGCTACAATTAGCTTCCTAACTGGTCTCCTTGACTCCTGCATTTTTTCAGCCAGATTAATTTTACTAACATACACTCTGATCCTGTTATTCCCCTGGGCAACAGTTTTCAGTGTCTCCCTATCGCTAGTAGAAAGTTCACACTTCGAAACTTGACATTCAAAACATTCTACAGTCTGGAACTGATCTGCCATTGTAGCTTTATTTCCCAGAGCTTCCCCATATACAGACTACTCTCAGGTTAACTGGACTGTTCTTGTTTCAGGCTCCATCCCAGCTGGTATTATACTTTCCCACCTCTGTGCTTTTGCTCATGCTGTTCCATCTACCCCAAATGCCGAACCCCTTGCTCCATGGACCAGCAGTATCAGTATCACCCGGGAGTTTGGTAGAAATGTCACACTCAAAACCTACTGAATCAGAATGCATTTTAACAAGATCCCCAGATGATTCATATACGTGTTTTTTTCTTATATTTTACAAGATAAAATATCTTGTAATTTGTTACTATCTTGTAAATTATAGGTAACTCAGTCCGTCCCTCTCCCTGTTAAAATTCTACCCTTGCCTCAAAGCCTGGCTCAAATAATATCGCCTCATCCTGATGTCTCTGACTACTAGAGCTGAAAATAATTTCTATTCTCTGAATTCCCATAACTGCTTTCTGAATTCTCTGAATTTCCCACAACTGAATTCTTTATACTTGTTTATGGTATTCAGCACATACATTTTTTTTTTTTGAGTATGGGTTAACAATTCTGTAATTACTTTTCTCACTGAGATATAATTGAGATATAACATGCTATTAGTTTCAGATGTATAATATAATGATATGATATTTGCACATATTGTGAAATGATCATCACAATAAGTCAGTTAACATCCATCACCATACATAGTTTTGAATTTTTTTCTTGCAATGAGAACTTTTAAGATTTACTCTCAGTAACTTTCAAATATACAATATAGTATTATTAACTATAGTCACCACACGATATATTACATCCCCAGGACTTATTTATTTTATAACTAGAAGTTTGTACCTTTTGACCTTCTTCACCTATCTTGCTCACCCCCCAACCCCCACCTCTGGAAACCACCAATCTGTTCTCTGTATCTAAGAGTTTTATTTTTTTCTTTCTTTTTTTTTCAGATTCCCCATATAAGTGAGATCATATGGTACTTGTCTTTCTCTGTCTGACTTATTTCACTTAGCATAATGCCCTGAAGTTCCATCCATGTTGTCACAAATGGCAAGATTTCATTCTTTTTATGGCTGAATAATATTCCATTCTATATCTATATCTATATAGATATAGATATATACCACATTTTCTCTCTCTGTTCATCCATCGATGAACACTTAGGTTGATTCCTTGTCTTGGTTATTGTAAATAATGCTGCAATGAACATGGGGGTGCATATATCTTTTCAAGTTAGTGTTTACATTTCCTTCAGATAAATACCAGAAGTGGAATTGCTGGATCATATGGTAGTCCTATTTTTAATTTTTTGAGAAAGCTCCATACTGTTTTCCATAGTAGTTGCACACTTTACGTTCCTATCAATAGTGCACAAGTGTTCCCTTTTCTCCACATCCTCGCCAACACTTGTTATTTCTAGTCTTTTTGATAATAATCATTCTCATGTGAGGTGATATCTCATTGTGGTTTTGATTTACATTTCTTTGATGATTAGTGACATTGAGCACCTATTGGTCATCTGTTTGTTTTCTTTGGAAAAATGTCTATTCAGATCTTCTGTCCACTTTTTAATCAGATTATTTGTTCTTTTGCTATTGAGTTATATGAGTTCTTTATATATTTTGGATATTAATCCCTTATTAGATAGATGATTTGCAAACATTTTCTCCCATTCGGTAGGTAGCCTTTTCATTTTGTTGATGGCTCCCTTTGTTGTGCAGAAGTTCTTAGTTTGATGTAGTCCCACTTGTTTATTTTTGCTTTTGTTGCCTTTGCTTTTGGTGTCAGATCCAAAAAAATCAACACCAAGACCAATGTCAAGGAGCTTACTGCCTATGTTTTCTTCTAGGAGTTTTATGGTTTCATATCTTAGGGCAAGTCTTTAATATTTTGAATTAATTTTGTGTATGGTGTAAGACAGTGGTCCAATTTCATTCTTTCTCATGTGGCTGTCCAATTTTCTCAACACCATTTATTGAAGAGACTGTCCTATCCCTATTGTATATTCTCAGCTCCTTTGTTGTAAATTAATTGACCGTTTATGTAAGGTTTATTTCTGGGCTCTCTATTCTATCCCATTGATCCATGTGTCTGTTTTTTTGCCAGTACCATACTGTTTTAATTACTATAGCTTCTTAATATAGCTTGAAATCACAGAGTATGATGCCTCCAGCTTTGTTCTTCTTTCTCAAGATTGCTTTGGCTATTTGGGGTCTTTTGTGGTTCCATACATATTTTAGGATTTTTGTTCTATTTCTGTGAAAAATGCCATTGGAATTTTGATAGGGATTGTATTGGATCTGTATGTTGCTTTGGATAGTATGAACATTTTAACAATATTAATTCTTCCATTCCATAAGCATGAATATCTTTCAATTTATTTGTGTTTTCTTCAATTTCCTTCATCAGTGTCTTATAGTTTTTGGTGTATAGGTCTTTCCCCTCCTTAGTTAAATTTATTCCTAGGTATCTTATTCTTTTTGATGCAGTTGTAAATGGGATTGTTTTCTTAATTTCTCTTTTTGGTAGTTTGTTATTAGTCTATAAAAACACTACTGATTTTTGTATATTGATTTTGTATTTTACAACTTTATTGAATTCATTTATTAGTTCTAATAGTTTTTTGGTGGAGTCTTTAGGGTTTTCTATATATAATATCATGTCATCTGCAAATAGTGACGGTTTTACTTCTTCATTTCCAATTTGGATACTTTTTATTTACTTTTCTTACCTAATTGCTCTGGCTAGGCTTCCAATACTATGTTGAATAAAAGTGGTGAAAGTGGGCATCCTTATCTTGTTCCTGATCTTAAAGGAAAAGATTTCAGCTTTTCACTGTTGGGTATGATATTAGCTGTGGGATTGTCATATATGGTCTTTATTATATTGAGGTACATTCCCTCTACACCCCTTTGTTGAGAGTTTTTATCATAAATGGATGTTGAGTTTTGTCAAACATTTATTCTGCATCTATTGAGATGATTATATGATTTTTTAAAGTTATTTTATTGAGGTCATATTGGCTTATAACATTATGTAAATTTCAAGTGTACATTATTATATATCAGTTTCTGTATAGACTGCATCATGTTCACCACCAATAGTCTATTTTTTATCCATCACTGTACACATGTGCCCCTTTACGCCTTTTGCCCTCCCCCAACCCCCTTCCCCTCTGGTAACCACTAATCTGTTCTCCTTACCTATGCATTTGTTTATCTTCCACATATGAGTGAAATCATATAGTATTTGTCTTTCTCTGTCTGACTTACTTCGCTTAGCATAATATCCTCAAGGTCCATCCATGTTGTCACAAATGGCATGATTTTGTCTTTTTTTTTTTTTTTTTTGCAGGGAAAGATTCACCCTGAGCTAACATCTGTTGCCAAATTCCTCTTTTTTTTTTTTCTCTCCAAAGCCCCAGTTCATGGTTGTATATCCTAGTTGTAAGTCCTTCTATCTTTTCTATGTGAGCTGCCACCACAGCATGGCAAGTGACAGATGGGTGGTGTGGTTCTGTGACCAGGCAATGAACCTGGGCTGCCAAAGTGGTGAGAGCACCAAACTTTAACCACTAGACCATCAGGGCTGGCTCATGACTTTGTCTTTTTTATGGCTGAGTAGTATTCCATTGTATACATATATCATACCTTCTTTATCCATTCATCAGTTAATGAGTATTTGGGTTGCTTCCACATTTTGACTATTGTGAATAATGCTGCAATGAACATAGGGGTACATAAATCTTTTTGAATTACTGATTTCACACTCTTTGCATAAATACCCAGGAGTGGAATAGCTGGATCATATGGTATTTCTATTTCCAGTTTTTTGAGAAATCTCCACATTGTTTTCCATAGTGGCTGCACCAGTTTGCATTCCCACCAGCAGTGTATGAGGGTTCCCTTTTCTCCACATCCTCTACAACACTTGTTATTTCTTGTCTTGTTAATTATAGCCATTCTGATAGGTTTGAGGTGGCATCTCATTGTAGTTTTGATTTGCATTTCCCTAGTAATTAGTGACACTGAACATCTTTTCATATGCCTATTGAATGATCATATGATTTTTATCCTTCATTTTATTAATGTGGTGTATCACAGTGATTGATTTGCAGATATTGAACCATCCTTCATCCTGGAATAAATCCCACTTGATCATGGTTTATGATACTTTTAACGTATTGTTGAATTTCACTTGCTAATATTTTGTTGAGGATTCATGCATCTATGTTCATCAGGGATACAGACCTGTAATTTTTTTTACTTGTGGCATCCTTATCTGGTTTTGGTATCAGGGTAATGCTGGCCTCATCTGGAAGTGTTTGGAAGTGTTTCCTCCTTTTCTTTTTTTCTTTTTTGTAAAAGTTTGAGAAGGATTCATATTAATTTTTCTTTGAATCCTTGGTAGAATTCACCAGTGAAGCCACCTGGTCCTGGACTTTTGTTTGTTAGGATGTGTTTGATTACTGATTCAGTCTTCTTACTAGTAATCAGTCTGTTCATATTTTCTATCTCTTCATGATTCAGTCTTGGTAGGTTGTATTTTTCTAGGAATTTATCCATTTCTTATAGGTTCTCCAATTTATTGGCATATAATTGTTCATAGTAGTCTCCTATGATCTTTTGTATTCCTGTGGTATCAGTTGTGACATCTCCTCTTTCATTTTTCATTTTTTATTTCATTTTTTGTGTCCTCTCTTTTTTTTCTTGGTGAGTCTAGCTAAAAACTTATCAGTTTTATTTATCTTTTCAAAGAACCAGCTCGTAGTTTCATTGATCTTTTCTATTGTCTTTTTAGTCTCTATTTCATTTATTTCTGCTCTGATTTTTTTTATTTCCTTCCTTCTAACTCTGTGCTTCATTTGTCCTTCCTTTTCTAGGTCCTTGAGGTGTAAAGTTAGGTTGTTTATTTCAGATTTTTCTTGTTTATTGATGTAGGCATTCATCGCTATGAACTTTCTTCTTAGAAGTGCTTTTGCTGCATCCCATAATGTTTCATATGTTGTACTTCCATTTTCACTTTTCTCAAGGTATCTTTTGATTTATCTTTTGATTTATTCTTTGACCTATTGGTTGTTCAGTAACGTTGTTTAATCTCCACATATTTGTGAATTTTCCAGTTTTCTTCTTGTAATTGATTTCTAGTTTCTACTTTTGTGGTTGGAGATGATGCTTGATATGACTTCAATCTTCTTCAGCTTATTGAGATTTGTTTTGTGGCCTAACATATGATCTATCTTGGAGAATCGTCCATATGCATTTGAGAAGAATGTGTATTCTGTTGTTTTTGGATGAAATGTTCTATATACATTTGTTAAGTCCAATTGGTCTAATGTGTCACTTAAGGCCAATGTTTCTTTATTGATTTTCTGTCTGGATGATCTATCCATTGATGTGAGTAGGGTGTTAAAGTCCTATACTATTATTGTATTGCTGTCTATTACTCCCTTTGGGTCTGTTAATATATAAATAGACAGCAATACAACAATAGTAAGAGACATTAAAAACTTTTTAATGGGCATATTAAAATATATACAAAAGTAAACAGAAAAATACAATAAGCCTCCATTTATGCGTCACCCAACTTCAACAATGACTAACAATTTGTCTATCTTATTTAACCTAGTTTTCTCCTACAAACACACATTTTTTTCTGCAGTACTTAAATTCTATATTAAAGCATTTTACTCATTGATACTTCAGTAGGTATCTCCAAAAGATAAGAAGTTTTTAAAAACCTAGACACAATACCCCATCACAAAAAACAAAAATAACAACTTAAAATATCCTTCCTTAGTAAAATTCCATTTCTTGTTCAAATTTCCCCATTGTCTCAGAAACATCTTTTTATAGTTATTTTGTTGCAAATCAGTATGCAAGCAATGTCCATCCATTAAAATTTGTTGATTTGTCTATTTCCATGTCATTTATTTGTTGAACAAACTGAGCCTTATATACATTTTTAAAAATCATTCTGGATAAATAAAATGTGGCATATATCTACAATGGAATATTATTTAGCCCTAAAAAGTAAGGAAATTCTGACACATGCTACAACACGGGGCTTGAGGATATTAGAATAAGTGAAATAAACCAGTCACAAAAGGACAAATACTATATGATTCCACTTATGTGAGATATGTAGTTAAATTCATAGAGAAAGAAAGTAGAATGGTGGTTGGCAGGGAGTGGGGGGGAGGGTAAATGGGGTGTTGTTGTTTAACGGGTATAGAGTTTCAGTTTTGCAAGATGAAAGAGTCTGGAGATCGGTTGCACAAAGATGTGACTGTCCTTAACACTACTGAAATGCACACTTAAAAATGGTTAGGATGGTAAATTTCTATGTTATGTGTATTTTATCATAATTAAAAAATTGTTTTTAATCAGTTTGTTGTGTGGAGAACAGTTTGTAGACAAGAAAGAGTAGAAGCACACTGACCAGCTGGGAGGCTATTGCAGTGGTCCAGGTGAGATGGCAATGGCTTGGACTAGGTGATAGAGTGGAGGTGGTTGAGAAGAGATCAGATGTGGGATCCATTTTAACAGTAGAAACGGTAGTACCTGCTGACAGACTGGATATTGAGTGTGAAGGAAAGGAAAAATTGACAGAGAACTCCTAGGATCTTGGCCTGATTAACTGAGTGACAGGCCGTGACATTTAGTGCAGTGAGAAATTCTGGGGGAGGAGCCAGCTACCAGGTGGCAGGTTGATTACATTGGACCTATTCCATCAGGGGATGGGCCACGATTGTTCTCTTTGGAACAGGCACTTTTCCGGATTTGGATTTGGTTTCCCTGGCTGTCACCAAACTGCTGCCAGCACTCTCTCTATGGACTTGCTGGATGGCTTATACTCTGTCATGCTCTCCCACACAATATTACTTCTGACCAAGGAACTCATTTTCCAGAGAAAAAGTAAGCCAATAGGCTAGTGCCCAAGAGATTCCCTAGTCTCATTATGTATCCCAACACCAGAGCAGATAGCTCAGTAGAACAGAGCAATGGTCTACTGGCAGCCAGTCCCCTGCCAGCTGGAGAAACACCTTGTGGTGATGCAGCATATGCTCTCACCAGCCTTGCTGTCTCTCCTCTAGCCAGGACACAGTTGGCCAGGAACCCAAGGGGCGGAAGTGGTGGTGGAGGAGACGTCTCAAAATTATACCTACCAACTTACCCACTACCATCTGCCTCCTTTACTCTAGATTCCATTTTGGGAGATTTTGGTACCTGAAGGAGAAATGCTTTCACCTGGAGACACAGCCTTTCAATAACAGCCTGTTAGCCAAGGCAAAGAACCTTAAGCCAGATCTGATTTTATGTAAAAATGTAAAGAAATGGGATGTTCTTACACCTGAATATCGTGGAACTCTTCACACTCATTATATGTAACCCACACTTCCAGGTCTCAGCATCTCCCATTTATATCCAGGAGTCCTCAGAGTCTTACCTTCATGACCTTCATGGCCGAGTCTTCCTGCTGCCATGATCTTCCTTCCCAGCTCCTCACTCCAGTTTGATATCTACTGCCCCTGAGGCTGCCCGAAGGAGGCTATCTGCTACCCTCACAAGATCACCAGAGTCTCAACCCAACAGCCCTTTAACCAATACCCCTAGGGCACCAGAGATGAGCTGGGATCCACCGTTACACCGTCACCTGGGCCACTGCAACACCGTGCGTCCCTGCAGGTCTCGCAAAGTCTCAAAAGCAGACACTTCTGTTTTTATTCTTTGTTTCTTGCCTGCAAACAAAAATCAAAACACTAATAAAAACCCTTTTCCACAGGAACTAGCACTGTCTTCATGCACACAGAGCCAACACTCCGGCACCCATCACACCCCAAATCAAGAAAAACACTACTCACTTGAATGCACAAAGCACTTTACCAAACCGGAACACTTCTCATCTGCCTTCCAGGTAATAGTGACTTCCCAGTTTCTTCTAGACTAACAGGTACTCCTTCTGTAGTACAAAAGGGCCTATTCTAGTCAACTTCCTCAGACAGAGTGGGTACCAATTACTCAGGCCTTAAACTCAGATGGCGAAGAAATGTAACTTTCATTTTTTATAACGATGATTTTTTTCTCACAGCAGTCACCACTCACCACCTCTCCTCACTCTGCAGGGTGGCAAAAATGAAATCTTAGCCAATTCAGATCATGATTTCTCAACAGTTCAGGTTTCCCCTGCTCCCTTTCCTCTGCCTCTTAACTCTGGGAATGGGGGGGCGGGGTATGGGACTTGCAACATCCATGGGAAAGAGAAATCTGATCTCGCCGGCCTCCTCTGAGGCATCCCCAGGCCTCTGAGACAGTCCCTGGCTGGGGTACAGAACCCTCTTTGCCATCCTCTGGCTCTCTGTGCTGCATGCACACTGCTGTCAGCATGCAAGGAAATGCTCAGTGGCCCCGGTGCCTCCCGGGTTGCATGGGACACTGAGGTGCACCAGACGCATTAGCCCAGGCACCCTTTGGGGCTGTCTCTCCCTCACTTCTCCCAAGCTGTGCTGCATGGGGGGCTCTCAAAGCCTGCCACCTCGCCAGCTCCACTGCCTCTCTCAGATCTCCTCACCTACCTGGGCGTTATTATTAGTGAGTTTGGAGTGTGGAGCTACGAGCAGCTGCGTTTCCTTAAAGAGAACATGGGATGCAAGTTGATTCCTCACCCTGCATGGCCAGCCGTGCCTTCCTCCCTCTCATTTCCCGCTGAGCCTTGGCCAGGGAAAGGGGGGCAGGCTGAGCCCCTTTTACTCAACTCCTTGAGACTCTTGCCATTTTCAGGGTGCCTTCCAGTTTGCAGAAGTCCCCACACTCGCCTGAGCTTCTAGGTGACAGTCCACTGCCAAATGTTCCATTTCCCACTGACAAAATCAGCAGATGCAGAGAAGGCATTTCTTCTTCCAGAAACTTTTAGAGGTTGTCTCAAAAGCAAAACTAAACAAAAATCTCATCCCCTTTGGGATGGGGGACACTTTTTCCCTCTGGCATTGGGAACTGGGGTTCTTCTCCACAGCACAGCTTGTCTGCAGTGGCTTCAGGAATGCATGGCAAGTTAAAGCAGTGCCAGTCTGCTGCAGCCTGGGGTCCTCCACCCAGTGGTCAGACCTGGGGTCTGCGATGTGGAACTATGAGCTACTAAACTCGTCCCTTTCCAGGACAAAGTTCGGTTCACTTAGAAATTCACAGGAGAGCTTTTAAATTCTCCTTTCTTACCTCTAAATGTCTTCCTTTTGCTGACTCTCCTGCATAGACTCAGAAACTATAGGATATTTTTCAAATGTAGTCTTATCCCAGCCCATTAATACTTCTAAATCAACGATATCTGAGAAGTTTCCTCATCTCTGCACACCAGTTCTCTCATGTCCTGGGGTGACCTGCCCCAAACTCCATTCTAGAATTCGTCATCAGTGTGTAGGCCCAATGTGTACTTTGACCTTGGAGAATCATTTGATCTCTCTGTGACTCAATTTTCTTCTGTAAAATGGAGCAAATAGTAGTGTCTACAACATAAGAACATGTAAAGCCCTTAGAACAGAACTTGGTACATGGTAAGCCATCAATTATTATGACTATCCTCATTATTATTACTAATAGAAATCCCACATGAATCCCTACAGCAGGAGTGAGTCTCAGGCCACTGCTTAAATATGCAAAAAATGTAACTTGCTTTATTTTTCCATAAGTCTACTTAGTTTCTATTTTGTGTGCCCATTGCACTGGATGGCAGAAACTTTGTTCCAGTTAATTCACGGTAACCTCACTCAGTTCAGAGTCTTCCTGTCCCCAGGGTTGTGTCTACCTCCTGGGCCTTTGTGGGGTGCTAATGATCAGGATGGGCATCTGGCCAGTTGTTGACTAAAGTCATCCTGGATGGTCCTAGGTCAGCAACCCACCCAGGTCCCTGCAGTGAAAGTGACTCCCCAGAGAATCCAGCTTGGATCCAGCTCTCACTTCCTGGGGAGAGGGGTGGCAGAGAACACCTCTACGAGAAATCAACTTTCTTTGCATATTCAGGGGAAATTACAAGGGGCACGGGGGATGTGGTAGTGTCCGTTTTTAGAATCCCATACAACATGTTTTTCATTACCGGTAATTTATTTTTACCCTGTGGCTCTTTACCAGTCAAAGTAGACTGCGGGGTGGCCGTCGTACATCCCAGGGAAGGTTATTACAGTAGAGAAGCAGAGGAAATGCTTTGTGGAGGTTCAGACATCTGGGCTGTTTAGTATCAAAAGCCTGGCCTTGAAAGTGTCACAGCATTAATTTTAGGCCACAAACAGTAGACTGGAAAGAGTATGAAGTGATGGTGAAAGTCAGGTTTTCCAAGCCGAAATGAGATACGGATTCTCTCTAGGTTGGAAGAGAGGAGGGAGGAGAGCTGGAAAGGAAACAAGTAAATTAGATTCTGTGTGGGGAGGATGACCGTATAGGTTAACGTGCAAACCGGGACACTTCTGAACGTGAAAAGGAGTGCTATTAATACTTACTCTGGGACCGCAGGCACCCACCAGGACGGCCCCAGGCAAACCGGCCCTGACAGACATTCACCCTGCCCGCGGGTCGAACTCTCCTCTCCCAGCCCAGGACCCAGTGGAGGCGAGAGTTTCTAGAAACCACAGATGTGCTTGGGGAATCCGAGAAGAGAGCTCCTCCTCCTTCTTGCTTATGCGAAAGCTCCCACGGCCCCCCACCCAGCGTGGCGCAGCAGCATGGCTGCGCAGAGGGGCCGGAGAAAGCCTAATGCGATTCCCCACACACCAACCTGGCAAGCAACCACGGCCAAATGTTTTCTCTGCCCCCAAGTGGTCAGTGGTAGCTGAGAAAGAGCCAGGCCTGGCGAGGCCATGAGGCAGAGACACGCACAGTCGCAGTCTGACAAGGGCCAGATGAGAGGGCGAGCGCCCGTGCAGGGGGCCTACGAGGGTGGATGACAGCAAGAGGGAACAGAACCCGTCTCAGCCCACTCCCACCAGCTCCGCTCTGTCCTCCACCACAGCCGAGCAGCCAGCCCTGCTAAGCAACACACGGAATGGACAGAGCTCCCCTAATTTGACTGAGACTTTGTTTCAGGTTCGAGGCAGAACAGGGACTTGACATAGAAAGGAAATGGTTATGAATATGCTGATGTATCTTGCACGTCTGAGTCTGGTGGCCACTTCACAATGAAACAGAGGACCCAAAGTTAGAGTTTCAAGTTCTGGAGGCAGAACTCTTGCAATTTTTAACTGAAAGTCCCTCTTTTTAAAAGACTGTCTTAGTCTTCCAGGGCGTCCTATTATACATACATCTGTATCTACACACAGGAGAAGGTCTGGACTTTGGGGGAGGCACTTGGACAGTGTATAGTAAAACAAAAAACAAAAATGCACTTAACCTTCAGCCCAGGGTTTTATTTCTCAGCATCTGCCTTAGAGAAATAATTGCCAGTGGATGTCAAAAGGGATATGCAAGGATTTTCAGAGTTATGTTGTTTATGATGGTGAAAAACTGGAAATTCCCTAAATCAGTCAATAGGGGAGTGGCTCCATAAACAGTTGTATCTCCACACCACACTTACACACTTACCAAATACTAAGCAGCAAGTTTTTAAAAATGTGTTAGGTTTTATATTGTTCTGAAGTGGAAAAATCCTCAAGACATAGATTTTAAAAAGCAAAATATGGGACAACACATACAGTATGATATCACCTATGTAAACACACATATACACACACCCCACAAACATATGCATAAAAATCTGTATTTGTTTATGTATTTGTATACGTAAGTAAATGTAGGAAAAAAAAATCTGGAAAGATATTCACCAAATTGAAAACAATAGTTACCTCTGAGGCAAGGACTACAACTGGGAGATTGAAGGTTAAGGTAGATGTTTTCACTTTATGGATATTGTTCACATTTTTTTACAGCAAGAATATATTCAGGTATTACTTGTGTTACTCTTTTTTTTTAATCACCCCCCTTGTAACTAACAGCCAGGAAACAGATGGAACAAGTTAGGATAATTTGAGGAGAGTTTAATTAAGGGACGATTTATAAAGTTATAGGTAGGGTTCAGGAGAACCACTTAGGAGAGTGATGTACCCCAGTTGAACTGTTACCACCCTGAAACCCACAGGAATGAGGGAGAGGGCAGTTACAGGAATCTAGAAGGAAAGTTACATAGTGAGGTTTTCTGGAGGAAACCTCCTGTGTTTCCTGTGTTCTCAGGATGCAGCCAATCTGAGGAGTTAGGAATTAAATTCCCTAACTTCATTCTCCTCCTTCCCTCCAACCACCTGCTGGAGCTCTCCAGTGATCAAATCCACTGGGAAGCCAGAGAGGAAGAAAATTTGATGCAGTCCATAAGTGCGACTCTTGGGGCAGAGAGCAGAGGGCAAAGTGGTAGAGAGCGGGTTTGGAGGAGGAAAAGGAAGATAACAGGCACGTAGCTGTCCTCATTGAAAAGAAAAGGGAAAAAACATCTAGAATAATCTATACCACATGGTCATCTCTGAGTGCTGTCATAAGGGATGTTTTTAATTTCTTCCTCTTGCCTATTTGTATTTTCTAATTTTTCTAAAATAAATACTTATTGCTTTAAGTTTTAAAAAGTTATGGCCCTTTTAGAAATTGTAAGTAGTCAGGTGATGGCTGCAAATATGAGAGACAAGCACTAAGGAGGAGGCACCTTTGATTAACTGAAGAATGCAGAGAAGGGAACAGCTAATGAGTTGAGATTGGAGTATCTCAAATTTGAGGCTTCTGTTGGATATTAAAAAGAGATGTTTGATAGGGAAAGGTTGGCTTTTAAAATGAACAACACTGGCATAATTGGCAATCCATCTGGAAAAACTAAAAAATTAGACTCCCCTACTTCACACCATATGCAAAAATAAGTTTCAGATGTATTAAAGATCAAAATATAAGCATTAAACACTAAAAGAAAATTTAGGAAAATGTTTGTATAATTTTTGCATGGGAGATGCCAAAAAAGAAAAGACCAACATATTTGACTACATAAAAATTAGACACTTATATAAGGGGAGAAAAACCATTAATGAAATCATAAGACAAATAACATATTCTGAGGTACATGAGATAGAATGATAGTTATTATGCCCTAATTGATAAAAAAGGACAAACAACTCATTAGATGTTGGGACGTTTGAATAAATGTCACCTCACCCCCCTTCCGACCTGAATTCTGAACAAATTGAGATATATGACAAAGAGTAAGGCAGATGGGAGCCAAATACCACTTTTAGCACGGCACAGTGACTGGCATGGAAGATGTAGCCTAGCGTGAGAGAAAATGTCTTCCTAACACTGAATATGAGAATTACACATTATGCCAACCTGTCATAGCAGTGCTGCAGTACAGCAGACCCCGCCCCAAGAGAGAAAGAGAGAAGTTGAGCTGAGCATGACCAAGTTTCTTAGTTTTATCATCAGACAGGTCATGTGGCCTCTCTAGGTTAGAGAGGGTGAAGGGGAAGAAAGAGTCCAGAATGTTCACACTCCCTCACACGGATTGAACCATCAGGAGAGGGGAGGATGTGTTCTCTGCTAACAACCAAGAGCAAAACCAGCAAAGGCTATGAACAAGAAATTTACACCAAGTGAGAGGAAGATAACAAAGGAAGGGAGGGAGGAGAAAGAGGAAAGGAAGTCAGAAGGGGAGGAAGGAGGAGAGACCCCTGTCCACGTGTGTGCTTATGTGGGCAGAGACAGCAGTACAGAAGATCCCTCACAGGGCATGATTGAAACCAGGAGGGGGAGAGTGCTTTCTTTTTCTTCATAGATGTGTGTATTGCTTCATTTGTTATGTAGAGTGTCTGTAATTTCTTCAAAAATCCCAATAAGTGAAAAAGCCGTAGAGTTCCTTTTCTAGAAAGAAAAGAGAGAGCGTTGATTTTGTCAAATGCAAATGCTATGGATTTGCAAAACGTGTGGATTTTTGGATTGGACTATGAACTAGGAGGTTCTTGTAGACATAAGCAAGGGCAGTTGGGGGCACCATTGTGACCCCAAGCTTGGTTTTGGTGAGGCGAGGAAATATAGGTAATGAGTGAACATGACATTTCAAAGAACTGGCTATAGAAAAGGAGAGAAGATGAGATGGTAGCTGGTGGGAAATAGAGTTTTGGGCAGATTTTGTTTTATGATTGGAGAGATATGAGCCTGTTTTCATGCAGTGGAAAAGGTAACAACACAGGGGAGAAAAGATATTCCATGAGCAAAGTCTCTGGTGAGACAGATGGAGGGAAGTCCTAGCTTCTAAAATAGGTGGGAAGAAATCAACGTGAGTGTAGTTGCAGGTAAGTGTGTCGGTGAGACAGGAAGATAGTTTCTGGTCAGACAGAAGGCAAGGGCACCTCCCATCAAGAGGTGTGGGAAATTTGAGGAGAGAGTTCAAGTTTCAGAATAGTAGCTGACCATCCGATTGAAGTTGGAGACCAGTCACTTCACCAGTTTGGTAGGACCAGCAATAAGGTTAACACATATTAGTCTAAGTTTGGTGGTTTGCATTACAAGTGTGTAAGATGATAAGAGAGTTGTGGGAGTCAAAAACCCTTGGAAGAAGGTGATTCAATTGGAATCTAGTCTGGATAGAACAAAAAAAAAGGCCTCTTCATAGAGCACTCTATACTATTGCAATAACTGCCTGTTTACTTTCTGCTCCTGGCCCCCATTAAAGTATAAAGAATCATCTCCATCCTCTATCTCTGAAAGTAGTCACTATGTGGCATATGGTAATCATTTAGTAAATAACTGTCCACTGAATAACTCAGAGAAAAAAGAAGGGTGGAGAGAATAGATCTCTTAATGAGATAGAGAAGAAAGTATAGTGAGATTCAATTTAATTAAATTCCACAAATATGGGTAGATCTTCTAAGCACCAGGCAAACCACAGCACACAAGCAGAGGCAGTCCCGACCCTCCAGAGCCTGGGCTGGAGGAATATAGCGGAGGACGTGGAGGCTGTGATCAGAGGTTGACATCTCAGAATTTAAGATTTGGAAGTGGGGCTTCTCTGGGTGACAACTCTGTCCAACTATTTCTTGATTAATGATCAGAACTACCCAAGCCAGATGGGGAAAGGAAGAGAGTTCCAGGCTGAGGTTATGGTGGGAGGAAGAGTACAGTGTACCTGGGGGCAGGGAGAGGGAGTGCAGCAGGTGAAGGTGGGAAAAACAGTGCAGCACATAATGGTTAAAAGCACAAGCTTGGATTATATGACCTGGATTGAAAATGTGACTCCTCCTCTACTATGAGACTTGGGTAGGTTACCTAACCTCCCAGACAGCAGTTCTCAAGTGGAGGTGATTTTGCCCCACAGAGAATATTTGGCAATGTCTAGAGACATTTTTGGTTGTCCCAACTGGGTGGGAGGAGAGTGGGATGCTACTGACATCTAGTGGGTAGAGGTCAAGGATGCTGCTCAACATCCTACAATGCACAGGACAGCCCCATGACAAAGAATTATCCAGTCCCAAATATCAGTGGTGCCAGGGTTGAGAAACCGTACTCCAAGACTTATCTGTAAAATAGTTGTAATAGTACCAACTTTTTAGAGGTTTTATGAGAATTAAATGATTTAATATATATCAAACACCTGCCATATAGTATATTATAAGAAAGAGAAGAAGAAAAAAATGAGGAGGAATACTAAAATGGAGAGAGAAAGATGCTGAAGACAAATTTCCCATTGCAATTTTGTTTGTTTGTTTTTTTGTGAGGAAGACTAGCCCTGAGCTAACATACGATGCCAATCTTCCTCTTTTTGCTGAGGAAGACTGGCCCTGGGCTAACATCTGTGCTCATCTTCCTCCACTCTATATGGGACACCGCCACAGCATGGCTTGACAAGCAGTGCGTTGGTGCACTGCGATCCGAACCCCTGAACCCTCAGGCAGTGGAAGCAGAGTGCACGCACTTAACCAATACGCCACTGGGCCGGCCTCTCCATTGCAATTTTGGATGGAGCATTTATTCACAGGGCATGGAAAGCCATCCTCTGTGTTGATTGCTGATCATAATGGGATCAGGCTCTGGATTTACTGCAGATCTGAAGTAGAACTCCTTAGGGGCAAACTGATATCAGCTAAGACCCTAAAACCACCAGTGTTTGGAAGGTTCACCCCAGGAGAAGAAAGAGGAAACTTTTTCAGTGCCCCAGTTGGAAGGGTTGTGGGCTGTGGGGAGACTGTGCCTGAATCCAACAATATGGCGGAGTCTTTTTGTGCTTAACACTGGGGTTGGGAGGAGAGGAGGTGCCACCAGTTTTTTTTTTCCTTTCATTTTAACGGTTGCAAAATATTATAAACTGCAATTTGACAGGAAAAAACTGAAAGCATTTGTTGGCCAAATCAAAGTGCTCCGATTTTTACTTAAATTTTTATTTATCTTTTAAATCTTCATATAAGTCATTCCATGTTCATTATTGGGGTCAAAAAAAACCAACACCTGACATAAAGAAAAAAATTGCATATAATCTGACTACTCAAAAATAATTGCAATTATTTTGGCATGTGTTCCTTCAGATTTTTTTCTATGCATACATAGCATTATGTATACCTTTTAAAATGAAATTGGAATCATCATATTCAAAGACTTTGTAACCTACTTTTTAATTTAAGAATACATCTTAAATAGTTTTCAATATCTTTAAGTATCCTTCTGTATTAACTTGTCAAAATATAAACTGCTTTTTTCCTAATTACAAAAAGAATAACTACTAAATGTAAAAGAAAAGTAAGGAAGCATTAAAAAAAAGAAAAAGAAAGACCCCCACAGTATTTAAATTAGGAAACCATAACTTTAATTGGCATAAACAACCAAACAGAATGTTCAGACACAGGATGGGCTGGACAGTGTCATCAAGGTCCCAGGTTCTTTCTGTCTCTCTCCTCTGCTGTCTTTGATGGCCTCATCTACAAGCTCATTCTCATGGTCACAAGATGGCTTCCAGTGGCAATCAAGGCTGCATAGGCCCTTCTTTATGTCCCCCAGCCATGGAATGTACACTTGTTCTTTCAGTCTAATTGCATCAACGTGTCAGATGACCCTCCTGACTGTAATGGTTGCCAGGGCAACGCTATTCACTGAGGAACTGGGACTGGTCAGTATACAGAGCCTGGAGATGTGGTCAGCTTGTTTGGGAGTACGTGGCTATGTGGAGGAGAGATGAACACCTAGACCCAGTAGGAATTCTGTCAGGAAAGAGGATGTGCTGTCAGAAAAGCAATCAACAGTGTTCCTTTCAGTACACCCGTCTGGTTATCCAATGTGCCTATACCCTTTCCCATCTATTGATTTTAAACAATATTTGCAGCTTCCAGGAAGCTTCAGCCCCTTCCTGAAGGGAACACTGAGGAGTCTTCTGACTACTGCATACACTGTAAGTCCTGGGTCTCTCCGTTCTCTGCGGTCCTCTCCATTCTCTTACTTTGATCATACATTTCTTTTTAATTTATTAAAAGTAGAAGAAATTTTCTTCCAAAGTGAGCTCTTTCTTTTACTTATGCGTTTTGAGCTCCTTTCCTCCTCTTCCGTTTTTTTTTTTTTTTTCAGGGGGTGGGGGGCAGAATTATTGCACAGACCCCAAGCTGGGTTTCTTCTTGCTTAGGCATTTTGAAATAGTGGCAGTTCTACACGGGCCTGCTATTCACCCTAAAATAATGTCCATGTGGTCTTTCTGCTTAGCTCCCTGTTTGCCTGAGCATGATTTGCATCTTCCCTATGGAATGTGAGTGAGCTAGTGCTTGGATCAGCATCATTTACATCTGTTGGTCCCAAAGGTGGCTGAGGAGAGTGGGCAGGAGAGTGGTTCTATGAGCTGTCAAAGCTGGCAACTATTTTCACAGTCATTTTATTTTTGATTTTGTTGAAGCTGTTGACTAAAGGCCCGGCCCATGGAAGGCAGTGGGTCAGGAGATTTGGGTTTGTCTCCCCTCTCTGGCTGATCAAACCTGGAGTCAGAGCCCAGCCGAGCAGTGCCACCACCTTGTCTGTCATGGCCGGGGGCACTGTCCTCCCCCCAGCTTGCTCTGTCCACAGCTGCCAGCCTCCTAGAGACAATTGCTGCTAGAAGCTTATTTCTGGACTCTCTCCCATCACTGTGGCCTTCAACTGATGTTTGGCTTTACACTGAGGAAAAAGGGCCCCACGTGGGACATTCCAGATCTTTCCTCTTGCCAACTCAGTCTCCTATTTCCTGTCCTTCCAGAGAGAAGTATTACTGGGATTTTTCAGAAATTCTGCCTCTTCTCACCACATTGTGCAGCTCACTCCAAAAAGGGAGCTGTGGGTTTATTCCCAAAATTTTATACTAATTTAGGCCCAATTGTTTTATATGTGGATATATTGGATGTTTGGGAGTTGGATTTCTTGAAGCTTGTGGTACAAGGTTGGGAAAATTTCCTAGATGATTTCCAGGATGATGTTTTCTTTGGTGTAGTTGGTTTTACGCATTCCAGTCGGTATTGGAATGAAATTTTTGTAACCCTGCTAATATATCGCTGTCTTTCCTGGATGCCCCAAGAGCACTTTTTTTTTTTTTTGGTGAGGAAGAGTGGCCCTGAGCTGACATCTGTGCCAATCTTCCTCCGTTATATATGTGGGACGCCCCTACAGCATGGTTCGATGAGCAGTGTGTAGATTCGTGCCCAGGATCCAAACCTGCAAACCCCAGGCTGAAGTGGAGCATGTGAACTTAATCACTACACCACCAGGCCGGCCCCCCAAAAGCACTTTTAATGGTTACATAGCATCCCAATGACGTGGATGAAGCAAAATGTATTTAACCGATTTCCAACTGGCAAACATTTAGATGATTTCCAATTTTTCTTCATTATAAAATGGCCACGAAAACATCGTACATGATATTTGTGCACAGCTCTGATTGTTTCTTTAGTAAATTACCACATTTTCAATAACGATAAGAAGTTCAACTGTACTTTGCCCCTTCTCAGCATTGTCTTAGTTTTTCAGTTAAGTGGTTCTAAATAAAACCATCACAAAAATCCTTTTCCATATTGCGGAACATTTGCAGCACCTTCACTTTCCACCCCGCCATATGTTGACCCAGATAAACTAATCCCTACATCCAGCAACATGACTGGTCTAGGAGGGATGTTCGTTATCCTCTCCTTTTGCACTGTCTCATGGTCCACGCAGCCTCCACAGCTTCTCATGATGTACTTCCTACTTACTCTCTTACGTTTTCAACTGTTTTTCTCCACACATCACTGAAGTTTTGGAATCCCTTTCTATGAAGGCTTTCATCTTGTGGAGATCAATGAGGTGGAAATAACAGCCATCTGCTTCTTAGCACTCTACTCCTCAAAATAAAATATCACACACACACACTGTTACACAGGCTGAAACCCTGGTGTATCACTGCCTCCCAATAATCTTGTGTTTATTGAACCCTGAAGACCACCTGCATGAAAACCCTCAGAGGTGCTTGTTAAAACCCAAATTTCTGGGCTGTACCTCAGGTTTACTGGATTAAAATCTCTAGGGGACAGAGCCCAGGAATCTGTGCTTTATTGAGCTTTCTAATGATCTGATACTTCTTAAAATATGAAAACTTGTATAACTTATGAGAATTCTTTATATCAAAGCTCAACTCTGCATAAACTGACACTGCAACTCCCTTCCTACCATGCCTTTTTTTTTTGGGGGGGGGCTAAGATTAGCCCGGAGCTAATGTCCATTGCCAATCCTCCTCTTTTTCCTGAGGAAGATTGGCCCTGAGCTAACAGGTGTGCCCATCTCCCTCTATTTTATATGTGGGACGCCTGCCACAGCATGGCTTGATAAGCATGTGCATATGTCCGTGCCCGGGATCCGAACCTGCAAACCCGGGCCACTGAAGCAGAGCGCACGAACTTAACCACTACAACACTGGGCCAGCCCCCCATCATACCTTTTTAATAAAAATTCTATGAATCATATTTCTAAATTGATGGTAACATTGACACAATCTACACAAATCCAAAGATATAGTGTGGTAGAGATTACAAGAATCACCATATCTGGTACTCCTCTCCTTGGTAGCTCCTGGCTGTTAGGTTGGGGCCGTGGGACTGGTTCTGGCCACTGGGCCGTGAATAGGATTTAGTTGAGTCCTCCACACTGTGCCTTTACTGTGGTGCCTTTGGAGCCATGTGCTGAGATGGCAATGTCACAAGATAGTGGAGCCAATATCAGCTTGAGTCTCTGATGATCTATGGAGCAAAACCCCTGTCAATCTTCAAAGGATGTGTAGCTTGAGCTAGAAATAAGTCAAGGAGATTTTAAGGTTATTTGTCACTGCAGCATAACCTTGTCTATTTGGACTAATACAACTAAAACCCCTATTTCTTGTGCGTGCATCAGTGTGTCTGATATATCTGAGGGTCTTATGTTCATTTAAAGTAAGTTAGAATAAGAAGTCTCCAGTTCTATAAATATAAGCTTTATTAGACTGCCAACCTCCTAAAATCAACTCCTATCTTTATAACTAATTTTACCACATTTGACTGTGCAAATGAGATTTTAAAAAAGCTTCCTGTGGGTGAAAGAAGAGTATTAGGAAACTTAACGACTTGGAAAAAGTAAATGAGGTAAAAATGAGTCAGTCAGTGGTTGACCTGGAGAAAGAACCCAGAACTTGCTCTGCAAACTGATTTGACAATTCACTTTTTTCTTATTCAAATCCCTACCACTAACCATGTCGGGAAACCTCAAATTTCTCTTAAATACAAAATGCATATGTAGTATAATTACTATATACCATATATACATTATAGTACATGTAATATATATATATTATATATATTTTGCTTCCTCATCATTTATTGTTGAGTCAGAATCCCTTTTTGATTTCTGATTATCCTACTTGACTCTGGTTGTGGCTCAGTTCAGCCATATCTGCTGATATTTTAACTCAGGGCCAGTCTTAAAAATGGTGCCAACACTTCTACTCTCGAAGAGCAGACCCTTCCTCACCTCCCAGCCCTGCCCCCAGGTCTGTAAGACAGATGAAAGAAAGACCTTGCATCCTTGTGCACCTCTTGATAATAGTTATGTGAGACTCAAGGGTGGCATTGGTTCCTCTGCAGCTAACAAAAGTATTGGGCAAAAAAAGTGGGAGGAAGGTAGAGAGAGGTGGCCAGAACTGCTTTGCTCTACTCTGTTCCTTTTTCCTTTTCCTTTTATTTCTATTTGCCTTCTTTCCTTCTTTTTTGTTAGCATAATCTCTGCTTTCTACTTTCTGTTTGTCTTTGCCTTACGTGTCGGATCACTTGGCATGTAAATTATCTAAACGTGTTTGCTGTCATAGGCATCTTTCAGAATCTGATGCAATCAATGAGCTCCCCCCTGGGAAAATTGTACACGTACTAAATTTAGAACCTCAAATTAAGTAAACCATATAAGATCCAGATATTCTATCTTCAACTGAAAGTCTCTAGTTCTCTTCTCTTAAACTACTCCTCTGAAATCTATTTGCATCAGAGAATCTGGCCCTGGCATTTTCTTAGAATTTTTCATTCCACTTTCTCAGTAACAGGTTCTTGATGTTTACTCAGAAACTTTTTTCAGGAGTCAGGCTGGGGTGGTGCAAAGAGCATGAACTTTGGAATAACCCATGCTCGCATTAAACAGAGGCTTTAATGAATGCTTACTAGCTATGTGACAATGGAAAAAAATATGGAATCCCTTAGCTGTCCTTCACTGCGTCTCTCCATTGCTTCTCTTTTACAGACAAGGTAAGAAATGGTGTAAGGAATATAAAACTAGTTTTAGCCTGTGGCTGTGTCTAACACTCTCTTTAGAGTAATGGGCTCCTAGCACTTACTGTCATCAGCATGAAACTTAGTGCAAACCCCCTAAGACAACAAAAAAAATGAAAAGTAATATTTTCTCTCATAAGCAAGACAGAAGTTCATATCCTGCACATTATGACATGAGTTAAGAGATTAATCTGGTGCCTCCAAAGGTTTATTTCTTCTCTTCCTTCTTTGTTTTTGAGATTCCTTTGCATAACTTACTGATTTTCTGTCTTTTCATTTCTTCTTCATGTATCATGCAGTACTTACTCTCCATGACTTCTTCTCTCTCATTACTTTAAAATTCTTTTTAAAATAGAAGAAAAGCTTTTGATTTCAACATTCTATTCTTTATTTCATCAAAGATCTATCAGCTCCTCTAAATTTCCTACCTAACAGGACACAAAAGCGTCTGAACTCACACTCACCTCCTCCTTACACACTCATGTCAACTATTTTTGCATTATATACACACAAAGCCCTATTTGATTCTAGTCAGACTAAAATGACTGGCAGAGATGTATTATTATTCAGTACTCAAAACCAAAAGTTTCGAATAAGATATAAAGTAAAAAATTCTTTGTAAATATAAGCATCACAGAACCTATAATATGTTCTAATATGTCACTTTACAAAGCTCAACTCCAAAAGAAAACTCTGAAGGGAAATATGAATACATTCTGTCTTCCAAACATAAAAGAGTTATTTCTCATGGTTTTGACAGGATTCTGCCTTCTTCTTCTACCTATCTTTGTGAGTTTAACACAAATCATTCCAGAATATCAGCAGGTGGTATCTACTGTTGACGCAAATAATATGTAATCAATCTATAAATCAAAATTTGGGGTGAGTTTACTGTGAGCCAGGTCCGAGGACTATAGCCCGGGGCCTTCTTTCCCCAAGGAAGGAAGGGCACCAAAGAAGTGGGGTGTACAGAGTGGTTATATACCATCCTGGAACAAAGAGCATACAACAAATATGCTAGTAATGTCCCTTTTACAATTGTCACAAGATGCTTAGCTGGCACAGCAGATCAGTGGTCAGCAGGTGAGTGGTCACAAGGTGAGCATAGCAGGTCAGTAATTAATCCTTAGCTTCCAGGAATGATGCTTATCCCTAATGAAATGCTATTATGGGGGGAAGCTACATCCCTGTCTTTAAGGGCATCACTCTTGTCTTTGGGACATAGTAAATATTTAAAGCATATGTACAACGCATGCTCAACAGGTCACGTCAGGCGCTTTTGGAAAAACAAGGTCAGGCTGAATTAGTTTTTAACCAAATGGCTTCCTCGTATACTCCAATATATCCTATTGCTTTTCATTTATTTATCACTACTTTTGACATCCCTTCTCCACAGTGGCATTAGGAGAGTTTGTGCTGGGGTTCCTGCTGAGCATGAAGGGGAAGCTTGAGAGCTGTATCCCATCGAAAGGGTGTTGAGTTCAGGGTTAACTGGACGGAGTGGGGAAGGAAAAAGAGGAGCACGGAAAATTATAGCTCCAGAAACATCACCTCTTCCTCACCTTGGGCCACATTTTCAGGTTATCACAAAAGGAGGGTAAGTAGGAATCAAGTATGAGAAGGGTGAAAGACTTGTTTGGTTGAATTTCAGGGGTAGGAATAAGACTGCAGGAAGTGTAAATTCAGGTATGACGTCAGGTCTGTCTTAAACTCAGCTAGAAAGTCAACTCTTCCCCTGCCCTGGGCAGGGTGGTGGGGGGGGGAGGAGGTCCTCATCTGAGTGTCATCCAGAGATGTCAGAACAATGGAGGACACCTGAGGGGGGTGTGAGCATAAACTTCCTTCTCTAGTCTTCTTTCTCTGACAGCTATGGTCAGAGCTTGCCTGGTACCTGTGGACCAGCCCTGAGGTACAGAAGCTTCTGTCTACACCATGGAGATGTACCACAGGTTTATGTGAATCCTCCACTTTCAGACTGGCAACATAGTGTGTTCTTACAAAAGGGCATCCTGCTTGTAGCGAACACTTTAAAGCACCGCCCAGAGTCCCCTTCAGGAATAAAGACCTTAGTTCCCCAGCTGGGGGAGGGCTGCCAGTGGAGAGCTCTCAGCTGTTGGCCTCCTTGGAAATTGCCTCAGCTGAAAGAAGAGCCTCACCCAAGGTTACATACCCTTCTGAGGGTGGCCCCATCCAATGGCTAACTGATCCAGCCTCTCACTCGTATGGGACAGGTCTGAGGGTCCATCCGGGTGTCAGAGCTCTCTTCTGGGCTGACTGGAGCTTTTGCGGAGACTTCATCACAGCCCAACTTCTCATTTGCCCAGTCCCATCTTCTTCCCTTCCTCTCCTTCCTCAGGTGAGATGCCAGGAGCATTCCTTTACAAATGTCCTGCACACTCGTCTCCATCTCAGAGCTGGCTTCCTGGGGGAACTCAAATCTAAATATTGATATTTGCTTCACTATACTGAAAACCATTGCACACACTTTCAGAATTTTATAGAAAACTTTTAGATGTGATACAATTTCTTGAGAGACTTCTGATTGTTGACAGTTAATATTGAGCTAATATTATAAAATAAATCATTAAACTCGTAATTCTTGTTTACTTTTATTTTGAAAATGATAACCTTGAAGAATCGAAGGCTTGGCAATACAGAAAAGTGAACTTGGAGTCTGAGGGCATATGTCAGTTGAACAAGTCTCTCACGGTGCTAAGCAAGACGTAATGTCAGGGAACCACCCTGGTCATTTGTGCCCCAATTCATTGCCAGTCATTTTTAAATTTTAGTTGTTACTTAGTCTAACTCCTGTCTCCTCCTCCACTAGCAGGGGAGTGGAAAAATACACATTAGCAAACTTCCTTCAAATAACACAACACCTCCCAGCTGCCCCCAGCCCCCCAACAAAGACAAAAGAAAAAAACCTCCCAACCACAGGTGCCTGCGCTTGTATAGGAAGGGGAGAGGAGGAAGAGAAATTGGGCAATTACTGAGCAGTGGAGGTAACCTTTGGGGGTAGAACTGTTGGTGACCACCAAAAACGGAAGTCGAATGGTCAACTCCTTTACCCCCAATAGAGACAGTGGGAGAGGGAGGGGGAGGGGATGGGAGAGAGAAGGAATTTTGAAAAAGAAATGATTTGGGGAAAGTACGCAATAGCAGGGAGCCCCTGATATATAGAAATCTCAGTCTTGGTAAAAATTGGCTACAATTTATGTATAAAGCTTTTGATAAAGTTCTGTTTCCTGAAGGAGGTGTGACCACAGGCATATCAAATAACAAATAAAAAAATAAAAAGCAAGAGGGGCCGGCCCGGTGGCGCAAGCGGTTAAGTGCGCGCGCTCCGCTGCGGTGGCCCGGGGTTCGCTGGTTCGGATCCCGGGCGCGCACCGACGCACTGCTTGGTAAGCCATGCTGTGGCGGCGTCCCATATAAAGTGGAGGAAGATAGGCACCGATGTTAGCCCAGGGCCGTCTTCCTCAGCAAAAAAAGAGGAGGATTGGCGGATGTTAGCTCAGGGCTGATCTCCTCACAAAAAAAAAAAAAAATAAAATAAAAAGCAAGAAAGAAGGTGCTAATCTTTTTTTTTTTTTTAAGTTTATTCTCTTGCCGATTCGTTTCCCCAGAAAGCAACTGTTTAAAATTGAGAAATAGCTACAACTCTTCTGTAATGCACTCTGGGGGAAGAAAAAGAAAAGGAAGGAAAACATACAATATTACAAAAAAGGCTGTGCAGGGTTAGATTAAATTGGAAATGGTTTGGTCTCTCATCAAAAGGGAAAAGAAATATAGGAAGAAATAAATGAATAAATCAGAGAGAAAAGAAATAAAATTCTCATTATACACAGGAAAAATTAAGCTACTTAAGAGAACTTATTAAAAGCACATATGTTAGCATATTATTTTGGAAACAAGTAGAAAACGCTGTCTTTTGAGCGTTCTCTATTTGATATGATCTTGCACAGAATTTTAAGGGCACTAGTCAAACAACTGGTAGATGCGTCTGCTGGTGTTTATCACCAACCACACCCCCTCCTATGACCTCCTAGACCTATGACCACCCCCATTCCATTCTCTGACTGAGAGGCCCAGGGTATTAATGCCTGGAGATCATAGGGGAATCCATTAAGAAGCTTCTAGAATATGTTCTCTATACACCCCTAGCAATTCAACAAAAATGGAGATTACAAATTTTGTATATTGTACGGCTACAAATTCAAATGCAGTCCTTAAGTTCCTTATATTTGATTTTAAATCATTAAAGTTAGAATTTTCTTTCTCCTGAGTTTGGATGAAATATTTTATATGTATGCTAATCTCTTTATCAGTATTTTATTCAGTAAACCAATTCAGATTTCAAGTCCCACATGTGTAAATAGATAAGTGCTAAGCACTAAACGACAACATAGGATAGTTATCCTTGCCTTCTAGGTCAGTCTTTACAAAAAGCCCACCCATTGTAGTAGTTTGTGACAAGTGCTTTGTGCAAGCAGTTTGTGTATTTTTCTATTTTTATACCAATTATGTTTATTTTGAAATGGAAGCCTTCAAAAGATGCAGTGCTTTTAAAATTATATCCACAAATTCTTTATTTCTCCTCTCCTCAAGAGGTGGAGCTTAATTCCTCTCTCCTTGAGTGTGGGCTAGATCTAGTCACTCCTAGCCAATAGAATTTGGCAGAAATGATGAGATGTCACTTCTTTCTTACTTTTTATTTATTTTTCTAAATTGTAGTAAAATACACATAACACAATATGGACCATTTTAACCATTTTTCAGTGTACAGTTCAGCGTAGAGTTCAGCCTTGTGAGAGACCCTAACCTGGAATCACTCAGCTAAACTGTTCCCAGATTCCTGACTCATAGAAACTGTGAGTGGCATTTTTCAGTATACAGTTCAGTTCAGTGACTTTCACATTGTTGTGCAACCATCACCACCATCCACCTCCAGAATTTTTTAATCATCCCAATTGAAACTCCGTACCCATTAAACAACTCTCTATTCACCCCTGCCCCCAGCCTCTAGCAACCACCATTCTACTTTCTTTCTATGAGTTTGATTATTCCAGGTCCCTCACATAAGTGGAATCATACAGTATTTGTCCTTTTGTATCTGGCTCATTTCGCTTAGCATAATATCCTCAAGGTTCATCCATGTTGTAGCATGTGTCAGAATTCCTTTTTTTTTTTTTTTTAAGGCTGAATAATGTTCCATTATATGTATATACCACATCTTGTTTATCCATTCATCCATCAGTGAACACCGACTGCTTCCACTTTTTGGGTATTGTGAATAATGCTGCTATCAACATAGGTGTACAAGTCCCTGCTTTCAATTCTTTTGGGTATATACCTATGAATGGAATTGCTGGATCATATGGTAATTCAATGCTTAATTGTTTGATGAACTGCCAAACTGTTTTCCATAGCAGCTGCACCATTTAACATTCCCACCAGCAGTGCACAAGGGTTCCAATTTCTCCACACCATCACCAACACTTGTTACTTTCTGGGTTTTTTTAATAATATCCATCTTAATGGGTGTGAGATGAGATATCACTCCTGAGACTAAGTTATAAAAAGACTGCAGCTTTTGTCTTCAGTGTGCGGTTCTCTCTCTCTGTCTCTATCTGTGTGTGTGTGTGTGTGTGTATGTATCTCTCTCTCATCACTCACACTAGGGAAAATCATCTGCTCTCTTGTGGGGAAGCCTCAGGGAGAAGGAAGCAGGCTGCTGTGTTGTGAGTACCCTCAGGCAGCCTGTGAAGTGGTCCACACAGTGAAGAAATGAGGCCCCCCTGTCAACAGCCTGTGAGTGAGCTTGGCAGGGGGTCTCCCCACAGTCAGCCTTGAGATGACTGCAGCCTGTGAGAGACCCCAACCCAGAATCACCCCGCTAAGCCATTCCCAGATTCCTGATCCATAGAAACTGTAAGATAACCAATGTTTGTTGTTTTAAGCCACTAAGTTTGGGGTAATTTTTTACGCAGCAGCAAATAACTATTAAGGGAGTAAGAATTTAATTACCAGTTTAGTCAACAGCTCCACAAATATTTACTAAGCAGTTATGCCAGGCACTGTTCTAGGCGTTGGGGATACCACAGAGAACGAGGAAACAGTCCTGCTCCCATGGAGCTCATATCCTAATGTGCCATGTAACTTTTATCTCTGAGTGTTTGTCTGAGCCAGGTTCAGCCTCAGATAGTAATAACTCCAGCACATTTAAGTAAAAGGGATTACACAAGGAATTGGGTCTACAAAATCATTGCAAAGGCTGGAGGAGCAGACTGCCTGAGCTTTCAGAGTGAACCACAAGACCAACACCAGAGAACTAGCCCCTCCAGGGAACCGCCTCCTCAGTTTCCATAACGAATCCTGAGAATCCAGGAGCTGCTGCCCTGCTTTGGGCTCTGAGACTACACTGCTTTTGCTGTGATCCACACCACAAAACAGATGCCTTCACCTTGCCTCTCTGCTACTCCTGCCTCAGAAAAATCAAATGTCCGCATGAAGCAGCAGAAACACAGCATCTGTCTCTCTCCACCTTCCACATACTACATGTGCATGGTTGCTTGGTGGAGGCTGGGAACATGTGGAACCCAAGCTGTATACAAGATGGGTGATATGGTCTCCACTCTGCTAGTCTCTAAGGCTCTCTCAAAGAGGTGGAATGGGGCAGAGTGAGCCAAGCTACAATATCTCCTACAATATGACTGACCGGGGTCGACAAATATCCCCGGATGAGAATGCTGCTGCAAAAGAAGAACTAGGGTAGATCCACTGTATTGATGACCTCTGTTTGAAGAGAACTCAAAACAGCAAGCTAAAATATACTGAGTAGCTACTATGTGGCTGGTACTAGACTAAGAATTTTATATTGTTATTTTATTTAATACAACAGTCCTGCAAAATAGGTATTATTATCCCCATTTTCAGATGGGGAAACTGAAGCTCAGCCAGATTAAATCACCTGGGCAAGGTCTCACAATAGAGAAAAGTAAAAACAAGATTTGAACCAGGCATTTCTATCAAAGACAGGAAAAGAGACACTGCATTCTTAGTGCCACACCACATAACAATAGGAGGTAAGGTCCTTTGTTGGTGGTATTTCGGTCTCTGTTACTGACTGAATGTTTGAATCCCCCACAATTCGTATGTTGAAGCCCTAACTTCCAGTGTGATTGTTTGGACATAGGGCCTTTACAGAAGTAATCAGGATGAAATGAGGGGGTGAGGGTGGGGAATTGAATGAAGGGGGTCAAAAGGTACAAACTTCCAGTTAGAAGAGAAATAAGTACTGGGGGTGTAATATATGGCATGGTGACCATCGTTAACACTGCTCTATGGTATATTCGAAAGTTGTTAAGAGAGTGGATCCTAAGAGTTATCGCAAGAAAAAACAACGGGTTTTTTTGTATCTATATGAGATGATGGATGTTAACTTATTGTGGTAATCATTTCACGATATATAAGTTGAGACATTATACTGTATACTTTAAACTTATACAGTGCTGTATGTCAATTATATCTCAATAAAACTGGGGAAAAAAGATTAAATGAGGTGATAAGATTAGGGCTCTGGTCTGATAGGATTAGTGTCCTTATAAGAAGAGACACCAGATAGCGCAGTATCTCTCTCTCTCTCTTTCCTGAGAAAAGGCCATGTGAGGCCATAGTGAGAAGGCAGCTCACTACAAGCCAGGAGGAGAGTCCTTACCAGAAATTGAATCTGCTGGACCTTGATCTCGAACTTCAAGCCTCCAGAACCGTGAGAAACTAAATTTCTGTTGTTTAAGCCACCCAATCTATGATATTTTTGTGACAGCCTGAGCAGACTAATATAGTCCCATAGATATTATTTGCAAAAATTCTAAGAATAAAGGTATGAACTCCGGAGCCCTGTTTAAATCCCAGCTCCACTACCACTGGTCTGTGACCTTAGGCGAGATCCCCCTGTGCTTATCGGGGAAAAATAATAGCACCTACTTCACAGGGTTATGATGAGGATTAAATGCGTTAATATTTGTACAGCGCAACGCCTGGATCATAGCAAATGCTGTGTAAGTGTGTGACAAATAAATAAGAAACTAAGTCACATTCTATTGGTCAGGAAAACAGGAGCCACCTAAGTAGTTTGAGTAAGAAGTTTATTACTGGGAACTAGAGACTTACACAACTTCTGAAGATAAGAAGACAGAAATGATAGAAGGCATGGACCACAGAGAATCTCCCACCAACCCTTCAGTACTAAAGTGGGTGATTCTTGGAGTACAACCAAAAACCACAGGGAAACACCCACACCAGCTGCCTGCATCTGCAGATGTCCCTGGCTTCTGGGGAAGAAGGGCCCAGGCTTATCTTTTGTCCGCCAGGGTCTTTCAGATGCTTCCCAGTGTACAGGGGAGACTGGAGAGTGTGGGTTTCAGGCTGTCTGCAGCCACTGGGAGAGCTCAGGAAGGCAGGGCTGGCATCAGAGATGAACTGATTGGGTTTCCCTTGCAATTGATTAGAAGTAGGAGGTTTTACTTAACTTCTGACTATCTTCATTGTGATTTGCCTTCATTTGTTATTCAAACGTTGAAGATCTGTCTACAGCTATATTATCAATTCCTTACAGTAAGGCAGACCAAAGTTTATACTTCTTTTACCTTCTCTTTGTGCCCAATAGAATTTTGCACATATAATGTACTATGGATGCTGAAGAAATTTTTATTTATTGAGAAAAATAAATAAATACATAAAAACCTTTATAACAAAAAGGACTATAAACAACACAATTCAAGCAACAACAAAGCAGCCTGAAATTCTTTTAGATGAGATTTGCACTTTTTAAAATCAGCTTTTCTTTTTTTCTTTTTTTCCAGTAATAGTAGAATTTATCATTAGAATGCAGTTGTTAAAAAAACAAACAGGGGCCGCCTGGTGGCGCAGCGGTTAAGTGCGTGCACTCCGCTGCGGCGCCCCGGGGTTGGCAGGTTCGGATCCTGGGCGTGCACCGACGCACCGTTTGTTAAGCCATGCTGTGGCAGCGTCCCATATAAAGTAGAGGAAGATGGGCATGGATGTTAGCCCAGGGCCAGTCTTCCTCAAGAAAAAAGGGGAGGATTGGCATTGGATGTTAGCTCAGGGCTAGTCTTCCTCACAAAACAAACAAATAAAAACCCATGGCATGTCACAAAGACACAGGAGCCAGCCTGAGGGGGCGTCCACAGGCCAGATCCAGGACAATTTGAGCACCAAAATAATTGTGTTAATACATTATAAACCATGGGGAAAAACAGTATCCTATGAGTCCATACTGGTAATAATGACTAACAACCAATAATAAACAGATAAATAACCAGGAATAAGGGAGAACTCTTGCTGAGGCCTCCCAGATCAATGTGAAGGGTGTGCAGGAGCTAGACACTCATAGCAAAGCCTGGGTCAGGCCAGAATCATTAATGGATCCCAATCTAGGTACTGTGATGAAGAGCTTGGTGTCTCCCCCCAAACTGCTTATTAGTTGCAAGAGGGAAGAAAACAACAATTATACAGTGGAGAAATTGGACGACAATTGACTGGGGTGCTCTAAATCAACATTACCAAAGAACGGATGACTATCATGTGCCTCCAGAAGTGATATCCTGAGAAGGGTACATCACTTATGTAGTATTTTGGCGAAGAATGCATGCCTGCATTTAATCATGAGGAAACACTGGCCAAACCCAAAGTGAGGAATATTCCATTTAAAAAAAAAAAAAAAAAAGGATGGGAGAGCTATATTTTTCCAAAATGTCAAGAAAAGCTGTAGAAATGTTCCAAATCAAAGGAGACTAAAGAGACATGACAACCAAATGCAATACCTGACCCTAGACTGAATCCTGTACCAGAGGGGAAAAAAATTCTATAAAGGACATTATTGATTTAACTAACAAAACTGGAATACTGATACCAGTGATAGGTTAGATCAGATAAAAGCATTATATAGTGTTAACTTTACTGAAGTTAATAACTGTAGAGTTGTTAGGAAATAAACACTGATGTATATAGAGATAAAGAGCCTTAATGTATGTAACTTACCCTCAAATAATTCAGGAGAAAAATATTAGGAAGAGATAGACAAAGCAAATGGGGTAAGATGCTAACACAGGGGAACAATATGGGTGTTCTTGGTACTACTCTTATTCTTCCAACTTTTCTGTAAGTTTGAAATTATTTCCACATAAAAAACAAAAAGTTTTTAAATCTATAAAACCATTTTTCACTTTTACTTAATTTTAATATGACAAAATTTAAACAAACATAAAAATATAAGGAAAACTATAGCCAAATCCCATGTACTTATTTTTTACAAGGAAACTTTAATAACAGAACAAGGTCAAGTAGATTCTGAAAACTTAGGAATTCTGAAAGTACACCCATCAATGGACACCTGTGTTCCTAGCAAAAGTGTAAATGCAAAGCGATGGCTTGGAAAGGCCCCCCCACATCAGACAAGGCCCACCCCTATCAGGAAAGGCCTGTACCTATCAGCCTTGAGGGCAAGGCTCCTGTCTGACTTCTGTTATCTTCAGGGCCCACCACTCTGCTCGTTGTAGAGTGGGTGCTCAGCGGACTTTATTGTGTGGACGCGTGGATAGATAATGAGGGGATAACATGTCCCTCAGAGCCCCGTCCACCCCTGCCAAGCTCTGAGCAGTGCTATGGTTTCTGGATTGCACGACCTCCTCTATACATTCATTTCGGTGCACCTAGAACGAGGAGAACTGGCTTACCTCACCTTTTTCCTTTTGGCTCTTCCAATAGCTCTTCCAACTGATAGAGCCTTGCTCTAGAGATTTTAGGTTATTCAGAACTGGAATACTTTTCTACATGTTTAGGTCAACAGAGTTAATTGGTTAATATAATTCACATACATATTTTTTCATTATTAGGTCTTTCTCCTTCTAATGAAGGATATTTGACACTGAATTCAGAAATTATGTTTGGTCCTAAATTACACATGCAAAAAAAAATAGTCAAATAGTGATTTAGTCCAGGTTCTCTGAGAAGCTGATGCCAAGAAGAGATTAAATGTGTAAGAGATTTATTGGGGAAAACACCTGTGAGGGAAAATGGGGAGGGAGCAGGAGGAGGCAGGAAGAGCCATCAGACCATAAGGCAGGTCTGATACTCATGAAAGAGAGAGGGAAGGAGGGATGGAAAGAAGGAGAGTGGAAGGAAGGAAAGGAGGAAGAAAGGAATGGAAGAAAGCCATTTGACTACTACGTGATTCTAAGAAAGTTTCAGCAAGGTCAAAAGGGAGTATTTGAGCCAAAGAAACCTATTAGAGGAGCCCCTATCTCCCAGGAATGGGGCTCTGTGGTATTCCTGTCATGCTCAGTGATGGGCCGGGAGCAGCCAATTGGTTGGAAGTGTGGCCTTGCTGCCAATATACCAGCAGCTAGGGCTGGAGGTTGATTACGCTTCCTGCAGTAAGAGATCTGAGAAGCATATTCTCATGGCTGCAACACACAATAATTTGCACAATTTAGGCTGAGCTACCCCCTGATTTTACCTGAAACAGTAGTATGATCCAAGGCAAGTTTGGGGTTTAGGCCTTAATCATCCATCTGGACCCTGGTTGCAGTTCCACCGAACTTTGAAGAGAGAGTTGTAGTCAGAGCATCCTAAACGAAGATTGAGAAAAGGGAGCCATGTCTTGCTGAAAATGTTAAGCCACAGCTCTGCAGCAAAATATCTTCTGCCTTCATTTCAAAATACAGTAGGGTGCATTACTTTCCTTCTGCCTCAGAAAGACACTGATGCAAGATGTTGGATGTTGGATGCCTGTTTTTCTCCTCAAAGCTGGTGGCTGTTACTCTGAAGCCTTACTTAATTAGTTTTATAGACTGATTTATGGACCAAGAAAGCTTCAAATTTACCTTTCCTGCCAAATGAGGTCACCTTATGGTGGGCCATCTTCGCCCCCCATGCCCTAGGCCTGCTAGAATATCTCCTCTCAGGCACACTGAGGCCTTCAGTCACACTGACATCAACTAGACAAAGAGAGTTGGCTTTTGCCCCTATAAGGTGACTGACTGGTTAGGAAGCCAGTGTTTTCCAGAGGGCTTCTTTGCAGAGTCCCCTCTGCTAAATCCCTCATTTTGGGAACACTGTAAAAACGTCAGGATAGATAATGGTAGGATTTAGTGCAGACAAGCACAGTCTTTGGAGGTGGTGAAATCTGGGCTTGAATCTTAGCTCTACCACACTGCTGTCAGCAAAGACAGGTGACTGGTGAATGTCCAAATCATAGGCTGTTGGAAAAGCTCCAGAAGGAAAGGGAGGTCTAGGAGTAGCTATTGGATACTTAGTCACAGAACAGTGACACTCAGAGGGGCAATTGACTCACTAGGGCCAGATGGAATTGGGGAAACGGAGGAGAATCCAGTTTCCAGGTGGCGGGGACAGTGTAGCACAGAGAGAAAAGCAGCAATCAAATTTCTGACCTACCAAAGTAGAAGGGAAGGACTCAGGTGTAGAAGTATAAGTGAGTGATCAATTTCCTGGAAATACTGGAGTACAAGGATCAGATCCTAACAGAAGTTACAGCCTGATCCAATGTTGGGCTGATGATCTGCTGACCTAGAGTTCCTTATCCCCCACCACATACAAGGGATCTGAATTATTCCAGGGTGTGAGCTGGAACTTTCCTACTTTACAGACAGAAGCTAAGCAGCCCTAGATGCAAACTCTTAGATTTCAGAACTAGGAAGATCATAACCTCAAGAAGCTAGAAGTATAATTTTAATGTGTTCACACTTTATGATTTCTGTGATAGCACTACACGATAGAAATAAAAACTTCACAAACAAATTGAAGGTCAATTTACTCAAAATATGAGATTTTTAAAAGAAAAAACATATTGCGGACTCCATTATCAACAAGGGACTAAAATAGGATCATGGAATCACTGCAAAATAGCCTGTACTCATGTGTCATCAGTACCACCGAGAAATTCTCAGGTTTCATTACTTTTTGACAACATGATGAGAGTGGACAGTCCTTTCAGATTATTGACGTATTGGCTGCCACCGCCATGCACAACCCAAGCACTGAGTTAGTGCTATGTTGAGGCAGGATGTTGCATATTTAGAAGAAAGGATAGATCAGAAGAAGAAAACAGAATTAGAGAGGAGGGTTCTGCTATTTTCTTATGCCTTTACAGGTACTTGAGGCTCTACCTGATAAATTTTATAGTTAGAGGCACTTCTAGACTATTTCTTGAAAGGTATTTAATCCTCTGTTCTGCAAGATTCATAGGGAGAGGTGCTTCTAGTCTTAGAAATGTATGATAAGTTTCATGATCTTTATTTTTCTTCAAATTTTTTTTCCAAAATATGGATCATGAGGTCCATAATGTAGTAACCCTCTAATTCCTTTAAAGGGAAAAAATAAGGCTTTATTTTTAACTTACCCTTAAATTAAATACATAGGGAAATTATTAAATTGTACAGCGAAGACTAAATCTAGGGAATTCAGGACTTAAGGGAAATTACACTGCCCATGTGTTCTATACTTTTTACCCTTTCCCCTACCATGTAAAAAAATTAATTATGGAGGTATAATCTGGTTAAAATAAGCTATAGAGGGGAGTGCATGTTGATAGAGAAGGGAAAAAGGCTAGTGAGTAAGAGAAAAGTAGGCGTAGCTTTAGCACAGAGATTGCCAGGCCACATTATAGATTGATTCTATTTACATGTGCCTATTATTGCCTACAGTGCTGTTTTAGTAACAGCTTACTATGCTACATCTCTTTCCCTAATTCACTGCCTTCATGAGTCCAATGCTTGGTGTCTCCGAGAGTTTAATTTGGGCTCCACAGTGTTCAGGTGATCATTTTGGTATGATTTACCCAGCAGCAGCTCTGTGCACAGCATTTTCTTTCCTAATAAGTCTACCTGTTTCCAAGGCTACATCTTACTGTCACCAACCACCAGTCATGCTAATGGTTAAGATGATGAATTGTTTTTTAATGAGGTAGGGATTAAGAAACCCTGTTTCTACCTGTGTTATCTTAGACAAATCATTTAATCCTTGTGATTCAGATTCTTCAATATTAAAATGAAGAAGTGAGACTAGGTATCTTTTAGTTTTAAATGTTTGTCTATATACTTAATAGTTACCCTTTATTAATAAGACAGGTATTTGTTAGAGGTTGATATTACCATTTGGAACCAGGCTGATGAGAATAATGCATAACTGTAGGTACATTAAAAGATTCAATAATTGCTACTACTGCAAAGAGAAGTAAAATACCTTTATTAGAAGTGGATATTTCCATTTTGGAGTAGGCTGATGAGGATACTTAACCATTGTAGACTCATTCAGACTCAATTCAGAGTCAATATATTTTAATCCTACCCTGCCATTAGTCAGTTCTGTTATTTATACGAGTCGTTTATGAAATGCATATCCATAATCAGCTAACCTCTTCAGATCATTGTTTTTTAATAGGTAAACTTTTTATAAAATTTAGGAAAATTATTGCAAAGTGTTTGTTAATGATTAAGGCTCTATTTCAGTTACTATATCTTAACTGTGACAAGAGAAATATAAAATACTAAGTGAGAACTAATTTAGATATACAATCTGTAGCTATTGTTGTTTTTTTTTTGTGAGGGAGATCAGCCCTGAGCTAACATCCATGCTAATCCTCCTCTTTTTGCTGAGGAAGACCGGCTCTGAGCTAACATCTATTGCCAATCCTCCTCCTTTTTTTTTTCTTCCCCAAAGCCCCAGTAGATAGTTGTATGTCATAGTTGCACATCCTTCTAGTTGCTGTATGTGGGACGCAGCCTCAGTATGGCCAGAGAAGCGGTGCATTGGCGTGCGCCCGGGATCCAAACCCGGCCACCCGGCCGGCCCAGCTATTGTTTTTATTTAGATCATACTCATGAATTAAGAAGCTAACTCAAGATAAACTTTCAGACAGATAAAAAAGTCAAAGATAGAAAATTTGACTGAGAAATTAAAAGGCATATAGGATTAATCCAAGAAGACTAATTAAATTCCAGAAAGAGAGAAAAGAGGTAAAAAAGAGAAGAGAGAAGAGAGAAGAGAGGTAGTAACCAAAGAAATAATAGAGACAATCTCCCCAAGCTAAGACTGATAGGGCCATTATGTGCCAAACAGAATAAATTTTAACAAGACTGATATTTAGCTACATCCTCCTGAAATTTTACAAGAATGACAAAGAGCTCTTAGAAGCTTTCTGACATAGACAAAACAAAACAAACATTGGGTCAGAAGGCATAGAACCCATGCTTTCAAAGTTCTGAGAGACAGTGATTTTTATATTCCAATTTTTATTGTACTTATTGTCACATATTTTCCAGTTCTTAGGTCTATCTTCTTGTAAGCTTGTCATCTGTAAAAGCACCTATATTTTCTCGTATATATATTTTCTCAACTGAAAAATTGGAACGGTTTTTAAATTTATTAACTTCCTGGCCAAGAAGATTCTTTAAATGTAGAAACATACACATTAAAACAAGGAACTAAGTATTGATTATTATAAAGTCATGTGACTGTATTTTTCCTCATTTCCAAAAACTTTGATTGAATGTCAGAATTTGAATGTATTTCTTAAAAATTCATTCTTGTCATTGGTATAAACCATTCCAAATTGGCAAGATAAAGAAGACATGCAGGCTTACTTTGTGCTAATTATGGGCTTTAAACAAAGTCCCTAGGCACTGCTGAACACATAAGGCTCAGGCAACGACAAAATGCAAGCGTTTAATGTCTTAGGTAACTTTTCTCCCACCAAAATTCAGAGTGAGGCTCAACAGTAAAGTAAGGGAAATCCTCAGGGGGAGGGAGGGAGGGAGAAAGGAAGGAAGAAAGGAAGCAAAGAAGGAAGGAAAGAAGGAGGGAGAGAGATTGAGAGAGAAAAACAAAGGAAAAAAAAGGAAGAGAAAGCACAAATCCGGAGAAGTACCTAGTAAAGCAGCAGCTATCTTGAGGGCATTTGCTGATTTCTGTAGACTAGAGGGGAACAACAGCTACAGCGTAGGACCCATGCAAGGTGGAAAGTCAGGTCAGAGACCCCACATAAAGTGAAAACCCTGACAGGAGACCCCACAGTGGATGAACTAGAAAATGATCCATCTCTAGATAAAGGATACATATACACTAAAAAATTATTTGTTGTTTCCCTGAAATTCAAATTTAACTCATCTTGTGTATTTTTATTTGTTAAATCTGGCAACCCTACTCCTCGAGTAAGATAGTAATAGAACTTGCCTGTTTCAGCATTGGCTCTGGCTGGAGGTAGACGGATAGGAAAAGTTTCCCTGAGAACTCCTAACAAGCAGGTCCTTTTACAGTTTTAAGGCACAAATTCATGCTACCTATGTGCCCCTAGGTACCTAGAAGAAACAAATGCAAATCCATTCTGGGGGAACCCAACTTAAACACAGGCTTCAAAGAATAATGGGTGATAAATTTACATTAACTTACAATCAGAAAACACAAAACACTCGAGGACACAAGTCACCATGAATGAGAGTCAGCAGACATAATAAATAATAGAATCAGACATGCAAAGACTAAAGGTGTTTAACTTTCAGATTTGGAATGTAAAACAAGTAAGCTTAATTTGCTTAAATAAATAAAAGAGGGTATCAGATGTATGACTAAGAAACAAGAGACCATAAAAAATAACCAGACATTAAAAATAAAAGTATTATACAGGACTTCTAGAAATGAAAAAAAATTTTTTTTTTCTTTTTGTGAGGAAGATCAGCCCTGAGCTAACATCCATGCCAATCCTCCTCTTTTTGCTCAGGAAGACTCGCCCTGGGCTAACATCCGTGCCTATCTTCCTCCACTTTATGTATGTGGGATGCCGCCACAGCATGGCCTGACACGCAGTGCGTAAGTGCACACCTGGGATCCGAACCCTGGGCCGCCAGCAGTGGAGCATGTATACTTAACTGCTACGCCACGGGGCCGGCCCTAGAAATGAAAATTTTAATAAACAAAATTCGAGATACAGCGGATTGGCTACACAATAGACACAGTTAAAGAGAGATAATAGGATAGAAAATGTGGAAGGAAGATTAAGAGACATGGAATTAGAGTAATATACATGTAATTAGAGTTCAAGAAGGAAGTATGAAAGAGAATGGGGGCAAGGAAATACTTAAAGATACAATGGCTAAGAATTTCTCAGAACTAAAGACTCAAATAATCAGATTCAAGAAGAAAGTCAAGAAGAAATAAAATGAAAGGAGGCAAAACAGATACCTTCTTCTCCTGGATTTTCCTTCCTTTTAGAGGATCCCAGGATACAGTACACATCTGTAAAAATACAGATTTAAGATTTTTGGTAATGGCTAATATGGTCCCAAAACATCTTTAATAATTAGTTTCACACAATAAATCTAGCCTAAGTTTTGCTTTTTAGTCCATATTTATTTTAAGCTGATTTTAGTTAATGGTTATGTAAAAAGTTTTTTTGGGGGGTGGGGGGAAGATCGGCCCTAAGCCAATTTCTGTTGCCAATCCTCCTCTTTTTGCTTGAGGAGGATTGTCCCCAAGCTAACATCCATGCCAATCCTCCTCTACCCTGTATATGGGACCCCACCACAGCATGGCTTGAACCATGGTGTGTGAGTCCCTGCCCAGGATTGGAACCCGTGAACCCCAGGTGACTGAAGCAGAGCGTGCGAACCCAACCACTACACCACTGGGCTGGCATCTCTAAAAAGTTTTTTAAAGGAACTGTATCTTCTCAATTATGTAAAAATTATATATGTGGGCTTAGATGGCAAATAAATACATTTTAAGATAAGGCAAGTTTCCTTCGTTAGTACTTAGATAAGGAGAAGAGTATATACGTTTCTCTTCACCTGTTGACTATAATGTTCATGTAAAGATTAGGAATCACGATTTTATAGTTTTAGGTGTCTGCTTTTTCATCAAGGGAAAATTATTTTCCACTTGCATCCCATGGGCTACAATAATAGAGATGATAATGTTTGATAATGATGATGATAGCTAACATTTATTGAATTATAGTGGTAAGCACTATAAAAGGAGTCAGCAAGCTCTTCTTATAAAGTGCCAGATAGCAAATATTTTAGACTTTGCAAGCCATATGGTCTTTGTCTCAACTACTCAGCTCTGCTGTTGTAGCATTAAAGGAGCTATAGACAATATGTAAATGAATGAGCATGGCTGTGTTCCAATAAAACTTTATTTACAAAAACAGGTGGCCACGGTCAGGATTTGGCCTGAGGGCTGTAGTTTACTGGCCCATGGACAAAATATTGAGGATATTTGAATTCCAATGAATTACTTAATTGTAGCTAGGTGTTGTATTTAACTCTTGCTATAAACTGTATTATTCTTTAAAATATATAATAAATTAGTGTAAATAGATACATTAGATTTTAGTCTTCAAAAAAATTCATCCATATCATGTGTGTTTGCTAAAGCCTTGTAACAACATTTTGTTTGAACAATAATTGGTATCTACTCTTTAGCAATGGTGTTAAATTTGCTGTATGACAAATCACTCCCAAAATGTAGTGACTTAAAGCAGAGTCCCATTATTTGCTCTTAATTCTGCGGGTCAGCAATTTGGGTCTGTCTGCTCCCTGTGGGGTCAGCTGGACTCAGCTCACTCTATGTGGATGGGCCTCACCTACCTGAAGAGGGTGGTTTGGGCTGGGGTGGCTGGGTCCTCTCTCCGTCTGCTCTTTCATCCTCTAGGAGACTTGCCTGGACTTTTTCTGAGTAGGCGTGGGCAGAGCCCCCAACAGCGAGAGAGGACAAGCCCTTGAGCACAGACACTCTTCAAGCCTTTGCTTGCATTGTATTTGCTAACATCTCATTGGCCAAAGCAAGTCACATGGTCAAGTCCAGCTTTAACAAGTGCAAAAATAGACTCCGCCTCCTGATGGGAGGAGCTGCAAAGTCACGTTGCAAAGAAGCATGCATATGATAGAAACAGTTGATAGCCGTTTTTGGCTTTCAACAAGATAGTGGAGTAGCTACCAAACTGAGAGAGAGAGGAAAATGAGCAGGGGCAGCTCAAAGAATGGATTCCAGAGCTGAGTGGGGTTCATTCATTTGTTATTAAACCTTTATCAAAGACCCAGATAGTCAGCCTGCAGAGCTCACACTCTGCTCCTGGGATGTCATTGGGATCTTGTTGTGCATGCTGCCTCACTCCAGATCCATTTTATTGTCAGTTAGTTAGGGTGTATAAACTAGCTTAGTCCAGGCAAACCGTTAGGTACAAATTATGTACAAAGGAGGACTGAATAAGCATATGTGTTGCTTACAGCCATTTAACTCATGTTCCCACACAGAGCTGTCTTTTTGTTTCCAGTTTCCATTCTAGTTCACTTATTTCCAAGACCAGAGCCATTTATTTAGTTGGTTAGTTTAGATATATACTCTGACTGCTACTAAGAAGATTTAAAGCAGCTGCTAAACTTCTTTTCCTCGGTTCCCTTGGGTACTAAGGAAGCACATTCCTTTCCATGTGAGCCCTAAGTCTGGCCTCCCAGTCCAAGTAAAAAATGCACCCTTGATAGCCAAATAAACCCCTACCCAGTTTAACGCTGAATCTTACAAAATGTTCTTAACTCCAGTTCCCTTTTTCTGTGAATACAGAGCTAGTCTTATCACTCCTAAGCTGTTCCTGCTTTAAAGCCCTCACATCCATGCAGAAAGCATGGTTTCTCTAAAAGCTTAATTAAAAGATTAATTTGATTCTTCTTCTCAACTTTTACTAGCCCATCTTGGTGACACAAGGCTCATATTCTCTTAGAAAGCATTGTCTTCTGCATTAAACATTATCACATGCCTACTACCCAATTACCAGGATATATTCCCAAATCTATATTAATTTTCAAATAGAATTTGTAAAGTCTATAGCTCTCCTCTTTTAGAATTTGGTTATTCTTAATAAAGACCAAAATTTTTATCAAAAAATTCTCCAAATATAGGACCTCCTTTACATTTTTGCTGTTCTGTAACAAAAATACATACTAAATTTAAAAAAATACATTATAAAGACTACTAAAAACTGAAGCCTAAATTGACCTATTTTTATTCTTCCTCAAGTCTTAGTCCTGATATAGTCATTCATTTTTTAAAGTTTCCATGCTTGCTATTTCTTACAGAAAAAAAAAATTGATTTACAAAATAGAGCAAACTTGGCCAGAGTTGAGACACACTGTTAATATGGAAAGGGAGTTAACAGGGTGACTCCTAAGGAAAAGGAAAAGATAAATGCTCTTTTGAGGAAACATAGAGTAGGAAGATTTTATCACAATCTATGTTTTTGTATCTACCTCTTCCTACTTCTGACTTTATCACAATCTTAGAGTTGTAGACAAAAATCTAGGAGGGTACTACTCTTAGGTTTTGCATATTTGTCTAATAAGCTATTCATTTTCAAAGTAGGCTATAATTTAGGGGCTGTCTGGACTTCTCAAGATTTCGGTAACCAGTGATTACGTTGCTACAAGTTTTTGGTCAAGAGCAGTCCCTTTTGCTTAAGCTCATCAAAGAAAAATTTGAAAACCAAACAGCTAAACCTAAGTAAGATTCTGTTTCAGCTGAATTTAAGGGAGAACGTGATGGATTGTTACAAAGTACTTTTCAACAGATGTGCTTTGGCGAATTTCCTGGTGGGTCACAGGCAGGCCATAGGGGTGGGTGACCTCTGGTTTGCTCTACTGGGCTCCTCTGGGAGTTGGCTCCCATTTTTTTTGGAAACGCTTTGAGTGCTGAAGAAGAAAAAGGGAGGAACAGTTTCCTGGTCGCTGTTGTCATCTCTGTTCTCCAGGCTCCTGCCCGAGCTCGCCAGGGCTGCTGCGGGTGGCACCATAGTTTTCTGGAGCTCCTGTTTTGATGATACAGGGAAGCTACAGTTGGTAGGAACTGGTTCTCCTGGCTTTCTGGGATCTGAATGAGCCCTAAATCTCTGTAGTGGATTTGGCATGGTGTTTGTTTCTAGGTACAGAGAACTCACTGGGACTGATCCAATAATGGTGAAGGGAAAGGAAGGGTAATGAAGGATATGTGTAGCAGGAGTGAGGCTGCAGGAGGAAGAAGTTGCCAAAGACTTGAACCCACACTTCTTACTATATTCTCCCTTTTTTCCTCTACACTGTCTCTTCATCCCTTATTTCTTTTTTCTATTCAGCTCTTCTAAACTTTGTTATTAACTGCTCACAATTTCTTGTTTCTTTTCCCTGTTGTACTTCCTTTAGTATAATCAACAATATTCTTTTTAAAGACCTATCTCTACTCAGTTTTTGTTCCTCTGATAAACACTGGCATAGAAGCAATAGTAGTTAAGAAATAAGCGGTATTTCTAAATTCATCTATTATTTTACAGAAAACATTTAATTTATATTTTAATTTAGCATATGTACCTAAACTAAGAAATTTGACTAAGATATTTGACTTTTAAATCTCCTTTCCTAAAAGTTTACACACAAAGAGCCTTGTATTGTCAGTGAGATATAGGAAGGCTGGTTTTGAGGGGCAGTTATTGTTGTTTGGCTAGCCTATTGGCATCCCACTCTCTTTTTTGAGAACCCTCTAGCATGTGTAATTTTTAGAGGAAGTGGCTGCTTTCCTTTATGGGAACAAAAGGCTGTAGGCCAGGCAAGTAGCTGGGACAGCGGATGCTGAATCCATGCTTGAGGACTGGGCAGTCAGACACTCTTTGGGACTTTGAATTGTGAATCAGTGAAGCACTCTTATGAAAACAGTTACAAGCTGACAAAACGTTGTCACTGCTGCATGAATTTTGCTGGGAACTTGCTTCCTGACCCTTAAGAGCAACTTGGTTCCTGTTCTTTGTCCAAGCTGGCAGACCCAGCTTTCCAGGAATTCTCTAAGCTCTTCCAATAAATTCTATCTTGCTTAATATAACCAGAGTTGGTTTTTGTTGTTTGCAACAAAAAAATCCTAGCTGAAATACAAATTGTTACTTCTGATTCCATTACCAAAAAAGAAGCCTCCAGGTCATATTGCCAAAAATGCTCTAGGTATACCAATCCTATAGTGCGTTCTGAAGTGGCTGAGTAGGTCGTTAACCACTCTTGATACTTTGGGAAATATTTAATATTTATAAATCAATTTTTATATTTAAAGTAAAAATTTAGAAAATTCAGGAAAAATTTAGAATAAAAAGAAAAATGTTCTCACCAGCTAAATGCAACTATAGTGAAAATTATTTGCAAAGTTATCTCAAAATGAGAAAAGCATGAAGCAAATATTTCTGTCTATTTATCTATCCATCTTTCTATTTAAACATGAACCAAGGAGAAATTTTTTCACTTTTTTTTTTGCTACTTTTTCTTTTTCTATTTGCAGCCAGTCCTGTATGCAACAGATCTTCATCAGTGTTGTAGTCTGTCAATCCAACCACAGAAATTTCTGTGATATATCTGCTAAAGCCTGATATTTTGTTTGGTTTGTCCATTTTGCAGGAAAATAAAAAGACGAGTATGTTCAGGCCATATTGTCTTTTACATCTCATTCACAGTGGATGATAAACACCTAAAGTGCCCAGTGTGATATGAAGATTTTGAAGCTAAACAGTCCTGGATTCAAATTCTAGTTCCTCACCTTTACTAGCTGTGTGATCTGAGGCATATTATGTGATCTTTACGCTCCTTAGATTCCCTATTTGCACAAAGAGGATGAGAATATCTGCCTTTAAGGTCAATGTGAAGATTAAAGATATGAAAAATGCTTAACATAATGACTAAGCCATCCATCGTGTGTGGAACCCCTGCTATCCGTGTGTCACCTGTATTGAGTAGGCAGTAAACTATAGGCAATATTAGATATAAAGGAAGGATAGCAATCAATCCCATAGTTTTTCTCTCATTATCTGTTGCTTAAATCAGTAATTCTTAACATTTTTTTAAGCACCTCTTTGAGACCAAAGAAAGCTTTTAACCCTCTCTTTGGAAAAAAACATCACAGCACAAGCACAATTTTTGCATAAAATTTCATGGGATTCTCAGACGTCTTAAAGCTATTCCATGGACTTCATATTAAGAACTGCTTTAAATCAAGGAGCTTCCTTTTAAGTCGCTTGTGTGAGAGACGGTGTTTACAAATACCTATGTGTTCCCCTACACTTGGGATGGGGCTATAGAAATAGTTCTGGCCAGAGAACTATGAGGGGAAGGACATATGACACTTTCAGTTCAAGACTGTAATGGGCAGGTGTGAGTTCTCTTTTCTCTTTCCCATCAGTGGGGCTGGAAGTCAAAGACTATAAGATGGCAGAGTTGTAAAATGTAAGCATCCCCAGGTCCCAGAATTGTAGGAGAGCCACCACAGAGATCCGCCTGACTCACACTAGATTATGATGTGTTGGAGGAATAAATCTTTGTCATGTTAATTCACTGAGAAGTCAAGTTGCCTGCTAAGGCAGCCAGCATTGCTTAACATAACTAATACAGCTCCTCCACTGATATATAACCTCATGTGACTTGCATTAATCTGGACCATGTCCATGTTAAATCAAATCTGTATATTAATAATAACAGGAATATTCCTTTTTCTAGAAGTATACTCTGCAATGCAAGAAAGAATGAAAGCCAGATAGAAAACATTTTAAATGGAAATTATTCAGTACTACCACACAATTGCATACCACCTGGCAAGCAGACAACATTAATATAAGTTTGGAGTCCTGCCAGTGGAGTCATATGTCCCTACTGGGCTGGGCTGCATGGACACGCACCTGCCTGTATGTGCCAAGGGTGTTCCCTGCTGCAATGTGTTTAATGCAGTGGCCTAAAAGCGCATAATACAGGCCAAAGGTGAGCTTAAAATAATATTCCTACAGATATCATCTCAAAATGATAATGAAGCTTGATTAATTAGGTAATATTGGACATTTACATGAGTGGAATCATAATATTTCCTTAAACACTGAATGAAAAACTGGGTACCTGGTAATTCTATCCTAAATTGGATTAAGCTATAGCCCTCATGACTCCTTTGATCTATCTTCCAAGAATTCAAACTATGAACAAAATATCTGTGTATGCATGTTTGGAAGGTTTTGCAGAAGTGGATCCTATGATGTTTTGAGGGAGCATTAGAGTCTGTCAGGAGAGAGTGTTGACAGGGATACTGATTGCTAGCTGCGGGATCCAGAGAAACCCTACTTTAACAAGAAATAATTGCAGAAAGTATTAGAAACCTCTAGGGTTCTACACCACACACTACTTACAGCAAATTTTGCTTTAGCAAAGACCCCTAAACAGGTGCAATCTCTCTAACATTTAGGAGAACAAAGGGGCCTCCAAGAAACCACTTGTAGGCTTTGATTCAAAGACAGATAATAAAATAATAATAATAATAGCAGTGACAAACTCTTTTTTTTGGAGACATGTTGCTAGTTTATGTAGTTCCCAACATTATAAAAAAAAAAAAACCATTTATTCACAAGAAAAGAGCAACTGCAGTAGCTTGACAAAAAGTAGATAAAATTATGAACATTTTTCAAAATAAGAATTGGCTTTCTTATTAAAAAGAAGTGGCTTACCATTCGTTTAAGGTTTTTCACTATTTTGCAAACAGAAGTTTGCAGAGGAAAGTTTGCATTACAAAATGATCTGGATAAACCAGGGATCTGAACAGGTAAGGCCTGAGCAACTGTTATTGTAGCACTATAACTCCCTGGCCCAGTGGAGTTGCCTCATATGTTATGTTGGATAACTGGTGCTTCTGTTTTGGGGTAACTTCTTGGCACAACAGAGTACTTCCTTTTTGAATCCAGCCTGCTCTACTGTAGTATTACTAGGGCTGCAAAAGAAGAGTAAAGCCTAAAATGGGGACCCAGAAGCAACATTCCATCAGTCTAAAACTTTAATCTGTTAGTAAGTGAGCATACATACAAGTAGACAATGCCATGCAAATTGCATTGAATATTGTGGTTTTGTGAGCAGGGATTGGTTAGTATCTTGGGGTTATCTGTGCTGAATGTCTGATTATCCATTTCAATGAGACATATAGTATTATGATTCTGATTGTACTTTAAATTATGTGGATAATAATTCCTCACAGTGTTTTTTTTAATTGTGGTAAAATATACATAACAAATTTTACCATTTAAAGCATTTTAAGCATACAGTTCTAGGGCATTAAGTATATTCACATTGTTGTGCATCCATCACCACCATCCGCCTCGTTTTTCATCATCCCTTACTGAAACAGTGTACCCACTAAACAACAACACTCCATTATCCCCTCTTCTCAGGCCCTGGTGACCTCTATTCTACTTTCTGACTCTATGAATTGACTACAATAGGTACCTCATATAAGTGGAATTATATAGTATTTACCCTTTTATAACTGGCTTATTTCACTTAGCATAACATCTTCAAGGATCATCCATGTGTAGCACGTGTCAGAATTTCCTTGCTTTTTAAGGTTGAATAATATTCCGTTGTACTGTATATACCATATTTTGTTTATCCATTTATTTGTCAACAGACACTTGGGTTACCCCCTTAGTGTGGGGGGATGGAGTTACCTCAAGTTTTGCCCTATTTTTCTCAGACCCCTACAACCACATCAAAGATCTACCTCAGACAGATCAATAATTTGCTTTAGAGCAATGTTTCTCAAACTTCCCTCACTTAACAATTTTTGCCATATTTGCATAATATGTAACATTTTTTCTAATACTTTTAAGTGAACTCAATTTTAAAATTAAATTCATCTTAAAAGGAAACTTTTAAATCAATACTATAAATAGAAAACCAGAATCAGGTGCCCTTCCAGCCACAGCAGATTACAAACATGGTTTACTCCTTTGTCATCCAGGACAACTCTTGCTGGTGGCCCTAGATAAGCATGCCCTCTCCCTAACAGGGAGCCCAATTACATCTGCCAGCCTGCTGGGATGGGGCTACTTGTTGGACAGAGGGTGTTGCTCAATGGCTAGTTCATACTTGTGCACAGGTTTGTGCCCAGGGAGTAGAAATGGGCTGATGGTGGCATAGTACCATCTCAAATGGTTGTCTATACTATACTTTGGGAAACACTGCTCGAGCCTAGAGAACAATTCTTGAGATTTTATTCTTGGGGGGAAAAGCCACAGATGCCCCCAGAGTATGCTCTGCATACGTGAGGGAAATGGAAAAGGGGGTTAGAGGCCCAAGTGACCCAGCTGTCAGTTGTCTGAAGGTAATTATTTAACTTGGTAGTTCTCAGACTTTGTGGTCTCAGGACCCCTTTACATGCTTAAAAATTATTGAGGGCCGGCCCCGTGGCTTAGCGGTTAAGTGCGTGTGCTCCGATGCTGGCAGCCCGGGTTCGGATCCTGGGCTCACACCGACGCACTGTTTCTCCGGCCATGCTGAGGTTGCGTCCCACATACAGCAAGTAGAAGGATGTGCAACTATGACATACAACTATCTACTGGGGCTTTGGGGGAAAAATAAATAAATAAAAAAAAAAATTAAAAAAAAAAATTATTGAGGACTCCAAAGAGCCTTTGTTTATGCGGGTTTTATCTGTTGATATTTACTATACTAGAAATTAAAACTGAGAAAATTTTAAAATATTTATTAATTCATTCAAAATAATAAACTAAATTTTATTACAAAAAATACTACAAAAATAACTGTATTTTTCAAAATAAAAAAAGTGACTGTTTAGATTTTTGTAAATCTCTAATATCTGGCTTGATGGAACTCAGCTGTATTCTCATATCTGCTTCTGCATTCAGTCTTTTGCAACATCACACATCATGTAGCCTCAGCAAAACTGCACTGTAACACTCATGAAAGAGAGTGAAAAAGTCAAATAATGTTTAACTATTATGAAAAGTTTTGACTTCATAGATCTTCTGAAAGGGTCTTGACTACTCCAAGATCACACTTGAAAACTCTGCTTTAATTCATTTAGAGGTAGCATGGTGTAGTGGTATAGAGGGAGATCCTAGAGCCAAATTGCCCCAGCTCCACTGCTTTTCTTATCTGTGTGACTTTGGTCAACTAATTTAACTACTTTGTGCCCAAGTTTTCTTATCTGCAAAATGAAGGTAATAATGAGATGATGAACATAAGGGTATATAACTATAAAATTAAGAAAACAAAATAGATCTTGAAAGAGAGGTACATGCAGGTGCTTAGTCTAGTCTTGAACTGAAAGTTTATTATTATTTTTATTTATATTTCTTAGTTTATATGTGAAGTTGAACATTTTCAGTATGTTTATCAGCCATTTGTATTTCTTCTTATGACTCATCTATTAATATATTTTATCTACTTTTCTGTTGTCTTTTTATAGCTTACATATAAAATTCTTGATTCTTTTATGTATTGCAATTAATTTCTCTAAATCTACAATTTGTCTTTTGTTAGTGGTTCATTTTTCATCATGAAGAAGTTTTAAATGTGTATGTGTCAAATCTATCCGTCTTTTTCTCCACGGCTTCTGGGTTTCATATCCTGTGACTCTTAGATCAAAACTATTCTACGTTTTATTTTAGTAGTTTATACTTTAGTTTTTAATATTTAGAGATTAATACTCTAAGAATTTATTTTAGAGTATGATGTGAAGAAGGGATCTAATTTTCTTTTCTTCAGAATGGGTAGCCAATTGTTTCAACATCATTTCTTGATATTCTATCAATTTGCTACTCATTTAGAATGTCTCCTTTAAATACACTGATTTGTTATAACCACATGGATCTATTTTTGGACTCTCTATTTTGTTCCATATAGTATTTGTCTCTTCCAATATCCATAACATATATTTTAAATTACTTTAGCTTTGTAGTAAATTTTAACGTATGGTATGAAATCTTCCCCTCATTATTCGCTTTTCTCATAATTTTGAATTTTTCATGAATTCCTTTCTGAAGATAAATTTTAGAATGAACTTGACAAATGCAACCCTCACCTCCCCAGTGCTGTCATTGTGATTGGAATTGCATTACATTTATATATTAATTTGGCAGCACTGTCCTCCTTTACAATATTAAATTATCCCATCCAGGAAATTAAATGGCTTTCAATTTAGTCAAATTGTTTTATGTCCTTCAGTAAATTCCGAAGTGTTCTCAATATAGGTCTCAATACTTCTTTTAAAACTTATTCTTGGGTATTAACTAGGATATTCTGTAAAGATCTGTCTGTGATTATCTACCTAAATCAGGATAATAACTATAAGGCAGATAGAAGCCTATAAGAGTGAATTTTCTTCTGCCAATATTTTTGTCTTGTCTCATTTTAAAAAACAGAAGTTAAGGTATTCAAAGTTTACATGGTGAACAAAATGCATCAAAAATTAAAGATAATTTTGTACTGGCTAACATGGGTGAACTGATTATCTACTAAACTTGTCTAATCCATTACATGTGTCTTCCTAATCAAGATGAAGTGAATAAAAAGTAGATTCTATTCCTCTACTTGGGCCTTGGACGAGAAAAGTCAGTAAGAAATAAGCTCCCTGATTCTAATGCATTGAATTTCAATCACATGCATCAGAATCACTTGGAGGGCTTATTAAAACAGAATTTGCATTCTAACAAGTTCCCAGGAGATGCTGATGCTGTTAGTCCAATAATTACACTTTGAGAACCACTGTTCTAATGTAATAACCTTGGGAGAGAAAGTCCAGTAGCCTTGCTGAGATGGATGCAGGAAGTGATGGTAGAGAAAACATTATAAGTCAGATCTCTGATCACACTAAGAATTATTATGTTTGGCATTATGTTCCCTTAAAGCTATGATTTTTTTCCTCTGGATTTAGGTTTTATTCATATCCCATATATTTTTGTATGAAATGTTCTAGTTTTTCAATTTGTAAACAATCAGTAATCTCAACTTTGACTTCTGCTATTATCCAATAGTTGTGTAGTACAGTGTTTAAAAGACTAGTAAGTTGTTTTTTTTGATTCGTTTGTTCATTCACTCATCAAATATTTATTGAGCATCCACTATGAGCCACATGCTTGGGATATATCAGTGAGCAAAAGAGACAAAGATTCCCACCCTTATGGAGTTTACACTAGTGGGCAGGAGATAGGCAATAAATAATAAACATAAGTAAATTATATAGCATGCTAGAAGGTGATAAGTGTTATAGGTAAAACAAAGAGCAGAGAAAGGGGAATCATGGGTGCAGGAGGAGGGGCTGCAATTTAAATATGGTGATCAAATTAGCCCCCATTGAGAAGGTGAAATTTGAGCAAGGACTTAAAGGAGGTGAAGGAGTTATCTAGGTGGATATATGGCAGAGAATGCAGAATAAATAGCTTGTACAAAAGCCCTGAAGTAGTAGCATGCCCCGAGTACTTGAAGGACAAGGAGGCCACTCGAGCAAGCAAGGGCAGAGAATTGGAGATGAGGTCAGAGAGGTAAGGGCAGCCAATTCATATAGGGCTTTTGTAGGCCATTGTTATGATTTTAGCTTTCACTATGAAATAGGGAGCCACTGAAGAATTCTAAGCAGATGTGTGACAAAAAATGATTTACATTTAAAAAGCATCACTGGCTATTATGTTGAGCATAGACTAAAAGGAGCAAGGGTAGAACCAGATAGATCAAGTAGTAGGCAACTGAGCAGTAATCCAGGTGAGAGATGATAGTAGTTTGGACCAGGGTGGTGGCAGTGGAGGAACTGAGAAGTGGTCAGACTCTTGCTCTATTTCAAAGGTAGAGCTAATAGAATTTTTTGTTAGCATGGATGTGTGGTGTAAAAGAATGAAATCAAAGAGGACTCTAAAGTTTTTAGCCTCAGCAACACGAAGGATGGAGTTAGCATCAGTGAAATGAGGTTGAAGATCAGGAATTTACTTTTGGATGTTGTTTCAGATGTCCATTTGACATGCAAATGGAGATATCGATAGGCAGTTAGGAGATTGGATTTCAGGAGAGAAGTAAAGGCTAGACATAAATTTAGTTGTCAGCAAATAGATGGTTTTGAAGGTCATGAAACTAGATAAAATCAGCAAGACGTATAGATGGAGAAAGGACTAAGCCCTGAGGAGATCAGGAAGAAGCATCAGACCAGCAAAGGAAGACACCAATAATGTAGAGAGAAAACACAGTGTGGTGTTCTGGAAATCAAGAGAAGAAAGTCTATCATGGAGGAGAAGAAAGTCTATCATGGAGGAAGGAATGATCCACTGTGTCAAATGTTGCTATTAGGTTAAATAACATTAGAATTGAAGATTAACCATTGGAATTAGCATACAGAGTGTATTGGTGACCTTGACAAGAGCAGTTTTGGAGATGGGGTGAAAGCCTGACTGAAGTATATTCAAGTGAGAATTAGAAGGGAAGAATTTGAGACAAATATAGACTATTATTTCAAGAAGCTGTGTTGTAAAGGGGAGCAAAGAAATGGGACAGTAACTGGCAGGGGAAGGGGCAGGGGATCAAGAATTTTGTACTTTTTTTAAAATGGGAGAACAGAATGTTTGAATGATGGTGGAAATAATTTAGTATGGAGGCAAAAACTTGTAAATGTAGGAGAGAGAAGGGAGAATTGTTGAATCAATATCACTGAGTAGGTGAGAGAGGATGGGTAGTATAGAAATCAGAAAACTTTTTCTGTAAGGGCCAACAGTGAATATTTTAGGCTTTGTGGGGCACACATGGTCTCTGTTGTATATTCTTTTTTGTTCCCAACTATTTAAAAATGTAAAACCCATTCTTGGCTCATGGGCCATATGAAAACACAGAGCAGTATTTGGCCCACAGGCTGTAGTTTGCTGATCCCTGATCTCGTACACAAGCAGAGAGGCTGATTTTAGACAAAAGCATGGAGAGCATGCACAGTTTTTGTATAGTAACAGACCGGAAAGCAGAGTACATGAGTTCAGATGCTGATAGGCAGATAGATGTAGTGGAAGGAGCTCTCTTCTAAAGATTTTATTTATTTTTTCCCCCCAAAGCCCCAGTAGATAGTTGTATGTCATAGCTGCACAACCTTCTAGTTGCTGTATGTGGGACGTGGCCTCAGCATGGCCGGAGAAGCAGTGTGTCAGTGCCCGCCTGGGGTCCAAACCCGGGCCACCAGTAGCGGGAGCGCGCACACTTAACCGCTAAGCCACGGGGCCAGCCCAAGGAGCTCTCTTCTGATTGTTGCAATTTTCTCCAGGAAATAGGAAAAGTTATCACTGAGGGTAAGATTGGGAGTAGAAAGTGCTGGATATTTGAAGAGATGAATTGTATAAAATAGTTGTGTAAGAAAAGAGTGAATAAACTTGGAACAAATATGATTTAATCTCCTGGTAGCATTTTGAGATCACTTGCAATTTGTGTTCATAAATCTAAAGTGAGACCTCTTAACACCTTGTATTTTTCTGCCAGTCTCCACAGGAGCCAGAGTGGAGTAGATTAACACTGATTAGAATTATGGTTTTGCCAGATGAGTATGATGAATCAAAAGAGAAAGTTAATAGAACATCCAAGGGAGTGATCAATGATTGACTACAGAATTTAAACAGGGTGAAGAGGGGAAAAAGGGTGAGGGGCAGTGACACAGTGATAGGATCAATATATTGGAATTCCCAATGAGTTTGAAGAATTGTTGGGAATGAAGTATATAGAAAGGGTGAGCTGGAAGGATAGAAGGTGATGATCAGAGGGGGATGCATGAAATCAAGGTCATGGAGGGTTTGCAGTTACTGGTAATAAGTAGCTCTAATAAGGGAATGACCAAGGGAGTGGCTTACAAAAAGTGAAAAGAAGAGGTGTCCAAGAAGATGGGAGTCAAGGTGTTAGAAAGAGCATTGATGTGTATATTAAAATAACCAAAAACTAAGGTAGGAGAGTTGGAGAGATTGACAATGAACTAGAAGTTAAAAGCATTAAGAAATCAAGGTAATCTTTGTTGATTTCAGGTTTTATTTTGCTGAGATCTTAAGAGTAGCTTTTAAGAGTTCTACCTTTTGAAATTCACTAAGGTTTTCTATGTGGCAACACTTGTTTACTATTTGGAAATGCTCTTTGGACATAAGACAATATGAATTCCTACTTGGAAGAGACAAAATTATATTTATAATTATTTTTCATTTGGTAGTTCTCAGTGAGTATGGAGATCAGTTAGAAGGTCATTGAACAGGCAAAAGATAGTGGCTTGGATGAGGCTGGCAGTAGAGATGAAAGGAACTGGATGGAGTGAGATATTTAGGAAATTGAATCAACAGGACCTAATGATGAATTGGATAGGGTGTGTAAAGGAGAGAAGCAACAAGGGTGACTTCCAGGTTTCTATAAAAAGGTGGATAATGGTCTAGCAGTATCATTAAGAAAATAGACTGAAAAGTCAGGATGCCTTTGTTCAAAGAGCCTTACTTACAAGGTGTGTGATATCCACAGGTTATTTTGCCTCTCAATTTTCTCACTGCAAAAAGCAGATAATATGAGGTTCTTGTGAGGATTAAATGAATTAATAGATGTGAAACATTTATTTCAGCCCTAACACATGGTGAGCCCTCAGTGAGTAAGAGCTATTTTTAGTCTTTACTGATAGGAAACATTCAAAGATGACCCAGTTTGAAAGGCAAGGTAATGAGTTCAGTTTTGTATGTTTCAAAGATGCACTTGAAGCATTCATGTGTAGGTGTTAGGTAAGTCAGCAGTTGGATATCTAAGCAGTTGGATATTCAGCCCTGGACCTAGAAAAAAGATCTGGGTTAGAGATACAAATTAGTGAGTCATCTGTGTATAGGTGATAACTATACATAGAAGCCATGGGAGTGGAAAGAAATTACTGAGGACTGATTCTTTTTTTTTTAATTGAAGTAAAATTCACATAACATAAAATTCACCATTTTAGTATACAATTCAGTGACTTCTAGTACATTCACAATATTTGCAACCATCACCACTATCTAAATTTGAACATTTTCATCACTAAACAAAGAAATCCATATCCATTAAGCAGTAACTCCCTAATCCTATGTCTCTCTAGCCCCCTGGCAACTACTAATCTGCTTTCTATCTCTCCAGATTTGCCTATCCTAAACATTTCACATAAACCATATGACATGTGGCTTTTTGTGTCTGGCTTCTTTTATTTGGCATGTTTTTCAAGGTTGATCCATGCTGTACTATGTATCAGTACTTCATTCCTACTTATGGCTAAATAATACACCATTGTATGGATATACCGTAATTTGTTTATCCATTCATATGTTGATGGACACTTTGGTTGTTTGCACTTTTTGGTTATTATTTGGCTATAAACATTCAAGTTTTTGTTTACCTGTTTTCAGTTCTTGGGAGTATATATTTAGGCGTAGAATTGCTGGGTCATACAGTAATCCTATGTTTACACTTCCGAGAAACCGCTAAACTGTTTTCCACAGTGGCTGCACCATTTTACATTCCCACCAGCAATTTATGAGGGTTCCAATTTCTCCACATCCTTGCCAACACTTGTCTTTTAATTACAGCCATCCCAGTGGGTGTGAAGTGGTATCTCGCTGTGGTTTTGATTTGTATTTCCTTAATGACTTAGGATGTTGAGCATATTTTCATTTGTTGGCCATTAGAATATCTTCCTCGGAGAAATGTCTATTCAAGTCCTTTGCCCACTTTTAATTTGGGTTGTCTTTTTAATGATGACTTATAAGAGTCATTTATATATTCAAGATAATAGACCCTCATCAGATATATGACATGCAAATATTTTCTCCCACTCAATGGGCTTTTTCTTGATAGTGTCATTTGATGCAGAGAAGTTTTAAATTTTGATGAAGTCCATTTACCTATTTTTCATTTTGTTACTTGTGTTTTTGATGTCATAGATATCTAAGAATCCATTGCCAAATCCAAAGTCATGTAGATTTACCCCAATATTTTCTTCTAAGATTTACATAGTTTCCCTTACATTTAGTTCTTTTATTCATTTTGAATTAATGTTTTTATATGGTGTGAGTTAAGGGTCCAAACTCATTCTTTTGCATGTGGATATCCAGTTTTCTCAGAAGCACTTATTAAAAATACTATTCTTTCGCCAGTGATCTGTCTTGATATCTTTGTCAAAAATCAATTGATCATAAATGTATGGGTTTATTTCTGGACTCTCAATTTGGTTACATTGACATATATTTATCTTTCTGCCAATACAACACTGTTTTGATTACTGTAGCTTTGTAGTAAGTTTTGAAATCAGGAAATAGGACTTCTCCAATTTTCTTTTCACAATTTTTTTGGGGTCTCTTGCAATTCCGTATGAATTTTAAGGTGAACTTGTCAATTTCAGAAAAAAGGCAGTTAAAATTTTGATAGGGATTGCAATGAACCTGTAGATAAATCTGGGGAGTACTGACATTTTAACGGTATTAAGTCTTCCAATATATGAATATACAACGTCTTTCCATTAATTAAGTCTACTTGAATTTCTTTCAACAATGTTTTGCAGTTTTCAGTGTACAAGTCTTACACTTAAACTTATTATTTTATCCTTTTTGATGCTATTTTAAGTGGAATTGTTTTCATAATTTCATTTGTGGAATGTTCATTGCAAGTATATAGAAAGACAACTGATTTTTGTATGTTGATCCTATATCTTGTGACTTTTTAAATTTGTTTATTAGCTCTAATAGTTTGTTTTTTTTTTGTAGATTCAAGTTGGTCATGGTGTATAATCCTCTTCTTTCTTTGTAAGGAAGACCAGCCCTGAGCTAACATCCAATGCCAATCCTCCTCTGTTTTGCTGAGGAAGACTGGCCCTGGGCTAACATCTGTGCCCATCTTCCTCTACTTTATATGGGATGCCGCCACAGCATGGCTTAACAAGCGGTGCATCAGGACGTGCCCAGGATCCGAACTGGCGAACCCCGGGCTGCTGCAGCGGAGCACACACACTTAACCACTTGTACCACCAGGCTGGCCCTGTATAATCCTTTTAATGTGCTGCTGGATTCATTTTTGTTGAGGATTTTTGTATCTATATTCATTAAGGATACTGGTCTGTAGTTTTATTTTCTTGTGAAGTCCTTATTTCTTGTAACAACTTTATTATCAGGGTAATGCTGGCCTCATAGAATGAATGTTTCCTCTTCTCTATTTTTGTAAGAATTTGAGAAGGACTAGTGTTGTTTTTTAAATGTTTAATAGAAGTCACCTTGAAGCCATATGGTTCTGGGCTTCTCTTTGTTGGAAGTTTTTTAATTACTGATTCAATCACTTTAATTGTACTGTTAAGTCTATTCTATTTCCTCTTGAGTCAGTTTTGGTAGTTTGTTTCTAAGAATTTATACATTTCATCTAAGTCATAAAATTGATTGGCATACAAATGTTAATAGTATTCTTTTTATTTCTATAAGGTTGGTAGAAATGCCCTCACTTTATTTCTAATTTTAGTAATTTAAATCTTTTTTCTGGGTCATTCTATTTAAAGGTTAGTTAATTTTATCAGTCTTTTCAAAGAACCAACTTTTTTTTGGTTTCACTGATTCTACTGTTTTCTGTTGTTTATTTCATTTATCTCGGCTCTAATCTTCATTATTTCCTTCCTTCTGCTAGCTTTGGGTTTACTTTGCTTTTCTTTTTCTAGTTCCTTAAGATGGTGGGTTAGGTAACTGATTCTAGATCTTCTTTTTAAGTGTAGGCATTTACAGCTATAAATTTTCCTCTGAGCACTGCTTTTGCTGCATTTCCTAAGTTTTAGTGTGTTGTATTCTCTTTTTCACTCATCTCAAAGTATTTTCTAATTTCTCCTTTGACTCATTGGTGGTTTGAGGATGTGCTATTTCTAGTTTCATTCCATTGTGGTAAGAGAATATACTCGGTATGATTTCAATCTTTTAAAATTTATTGAGACTTGTTTTGTGGACCAACATATTCTATACCAGAGACTGTTCCATATGCACTTGAGATATCTTGGAATATCTTTTTCTATCCTTTCACTTTCAACCCATTTGTGTCTTTGGTTCTAGAGTCTCCTGTAGACAGAATGTAGTTACAATATTAAAAAAAAAAAAAAACCATTCTGGGGCCGGCCCGGTGGCGCAAGCGGTTAAGTGCGCGCGCTCTGCTGCGGCGGCCCGGGGTTCGCTGGTTCGGATCCCGGGCGTGCACCGACGCACTGCTTGGTAAGCCATGCTGTGGCGGCGTCCCATGTAAAGTGGAGGAGGATAGGCACGGGATGTTGGCCCAGGGCCGTCTTTCTCAGCAAAAAAAGAGGACTGGCGGATGTTAGCTCAGGGCTGATCTCCTCACAAAAAAAAAAAACAAACAAAACCCATTCTGCCAATCTCTCTGCCTGTTAATTGGAGTTTAATGCATTTACATTTAATGTAATTAGTGATAAGGACTGACTTTGCCATTTGCTATTTGTTTTCCATACATTGTATATCTTTTTTGTTGCTCAATTCCTCCACTACTGCTTTCTTTTGTTAGATTACCTTTTGATTCCCTTCTCATTTGTTTTACTCCATGATTTTTAATTATTTTCTTAATAGTTGCCATAGGGATTATAATTAACAAGTTACAACAATCTAGTTTGGATAAAAACTGAGTTAGTTTCAATAGTATAAAAAATATTTGCTCCTATGATCCATCCTCTCCCTCTTATGTTGTTATCACAAATTACATCTTTATACATTGTGTGCCCAATGACAAAGGTTTTTACTTGTTGTTTTTGTAGTTGTCTTTTAAATCATACAGGGGAAAAAAGAAGAGTTACTAACCCAAAATACATTAATGCTGACTTTGATATCTACCTAGATAGTTACCTTTAACAGTGTTTATTTCTTTCTGTGGATTCAAGTTACTGTCTAGTGTCCTTTCATTTCAGGCTGAAGGACTCCCTTTAATAGTTCTTGTAGGCAGGTCTACTAGTGACAAACTCTTCAGTTTTTGTTTATCTGAGGATGCCTTAATTTCTCCATTTCTGAAGGCCAGTTTTGCTGGATATAGAATTCTTGGCTGACAGTTTTTTTCTTTCAGCACTTTGAATATGTCATCCTACTGCCTCCTGGCTTCCATGGTTTATGGTGAGAAATCAGTTGTTAATCTTATTGAGGATCCCTTGTAACGACTCACTTTTCTCTTGCTGCTTTTAGGATTCTCTCTGGCACTGACTTTGACAGTTTGATTATAATATGTCTTGGTGTGGGTCTCCCTGAGTTTATTCTACTTGGAGTTCATTGAGCTTCTTGGACATCTAGATCCATATCATGCACCAAATTTGGGAAGTTTTCTACCATTATTTCTTCAAGTATTCTTTCTGCCCGTCTCTCCTCTCCTCTGGGACAACCATTATACGTACATTCTTCATGTTGTCCCACAAGTCTCTTAAGCTCTGTTCATTTTTATTTTTTCCTTTCTGGTCTTCACATGAATTTTAATTGACCTATCTTGAAGTCTGCTAATTCTTTTTTATGACTGCTCACATCTGCAGTTGAACCCCTATAGTGAATTTTTAGTTTCAGTTATTGTACTTTTCAACTCCAGAATTTCTATTTGGTTCCTTTTTATAATTTCAATCTCTTTATTTATAGTCTCAATTTGGTGAGACATTGTTCTCTTGATATCTTTTAGTTCTTTGTCCATGGTTTTCTTTAGCACTTCCAGCATATTTAAAAGAGTTGATGGAAAGTCTTTGTCCAGTAAGTCCAATGTTGGTGTGTCCTTGGGGACAGTTTCTATTATTTCTTTTCTTCGTGACTATTGGCCATACTTTCTCATTTTTTTGCCTGTCTTGTAACTTCTTGTTGAACACTGTACATTTCGATTATTATAATGTTGCAAGTCTGAAAATCAGATTCTCCTCTCTCTCTCGAGTTTGTTGTTACTGCTTGTTGTGGTTTCTGTTGTTTGTTTAACGATTTTTCTGAACTAACTTTGTAGTCTATATTCCTTGTGTGTGGCCACTGAAGTCTCTGTTCTGTTGGCTTAGTGGTCAGCTAGTGACTCAAGAGATTTCCTTAAATGCCTAGAACCAAAAAACGAAGAAAAAACACTTCCAGTCTTTGCCAGCGGGCTCTGTGTATGTGTTGGGGCACACCTTCAACATTCAGCTGGGTAATTTATAAATCCACCTTAGCCTTCACTTCCTATTTGAGCAGAGTCTGAAATTTAGCGAGAAGTAAGCGCTTAGGGCCTTTTCAGGTCTTTTCTGAGCATATGCCCCACACTGAGTGTGCATGTGGCCTTTCAGATTCCAAGAAACATGTGGGAACTTTTCAAAGACTTTATTCTCCCAAGTATCTCACTCCTCAGCCTTCCCTCCTAGGCTTTTTGGTGTCTATTGTTTGCCCCAACTGTTATTTCTTTCTCCAGGTGACAGCAGCTAATAAACTTGCCTTTAAATGTTTTTGACAAATGCCCCCTGGGTAATCACCTCTCTGCCTCAGGAGAGGTTCAAATTAGGTGAAATAGGAGTGAACTTTTTGCACCAGTCCTTCACAGAGCCACCAGACAGGTCAAAAATACATCATCACAATTCTTTGAGGACAAGGTCCATTCTGCTCCCTCTGGCACCAGGAACCTACACCTGAAATGCAGGTTGTCATCTTCAAAATTGCCACTGAACTGGCGATGAGGAAAATGTGGCCATGGTAAGTTTAACTGACACAGAGGTCTCCTACTGAGATTCAACAACCTTTTTCTTGATTAAGTGTTTGTCTGGCTACTGTAACCTTTCACCAGTTTCCAGAGTTGATATAAGCTTGTTTCTGACAATTTTTGCCAATTTATTTGCTGCTTATGTGGAGAGATGTGTCCTTGGAGTTCCCTACTTGCCATTTTTGCTGACATCACCTCCATGGGACTGATTCTTGAAGAACCTCAACATTTGGTAATGGAGTAGAAGAGGATGAGTCTGCAAAAAGGAATGAGAGGAGCTGTCAGAGAGACAGGAAGAAAACAAGGAATGTGATGTGTTACAGACACCAAGAGAGAAGGGTAATGCAAAGACAGTAGCTATCAATGTCAAATATTCTAAGATCAAGTAGGAAAAAGACTGAAAAATGTTCAGTGGACACAGGTACACAGAAGTCATTTGTGACCTTAAGACTGTTTTTCAATAGGGTGATATCAGTATTTTGAGAACAATTCTTTTTTTTTTTATTTTTCACTTAGGAAGATTCGCCATGAGCTAATATCCATCGCCAATCTTCTTTTGTTTTTTTGCTTAAGGAAGATTCCCCCTGAGCTAACATCTGTGCCAGTCTTCCTCTATTTTGTATGTGGCTTGCCGCCACAGCATGACCACTGATGAGTAGTGCATGTCTGCACCCGGGAACCAAACCCGGGCCACCGAAGCAGAGCACGCCAAACTTAATGACTAGGCCACAGGACAAGCCCCAAGGACAATTCTTAAATGTAAGGGACTGTCCTACACATTGCAGTATATTAGGCATCCTTAACCTCCCACAACTAAACACCAGTAGTACCCCTCACCCTCAAGTTATAATAAAAAAAATATGCAAGTCAAAACCAAAAAAATCCTGCCACACATTTCCAAATTCCTCCTGGAGAATCAGCACTACCTCTTGAAGAACCACTGCCTTAGGAAAATCTATTTTGGTGATGAGGGCAGATGTCATAGTATAGTGACCTGAAATATAAATAGAGAAGCATGAAAATGAGTGAGGTGCCAAAGGCAAGTCTTACTGGAAGTTTGGCTGAAGTGAGAAATACAACAGAGTAATTGCAGGTAAGGAAGGGTTTTTTTGACATACGATTCAGACATGTTTAAAAACCAACAGAAATGATCCAGATGAAAGGGACAGTTTGAGTATACAAAGAAAAAGATCATTGATAGTGTAAAGTAACTGAAGGGGCGGAAGGAAAACATATGTGAAGGAAATAACCTTAGAGAGGAGGCTTAACTCCTGTTTTGAAACAGTGACCTTAGGACAATACAGTAGCATCCAAACTCATTTCCCTGCTTCCTTTCTTGCCATATAAACTATTGTCAACATAGTAGCCAGTGCCACTTCTCTGCTCATAACTCTCCAATGGCTTCTCTTCTGACTCAAAATAAAAGCCAACCTTTTTAAAATGGCCTATTAGATCCTTCATGATCTGCTCCCCCATCCCTTCCTTTTAACCTATCTGACCTCACGTCCTAATACTTTCCCCCTCAGTCACCACATTTCACCCACACAGCTTTCCTTATTGTTCTTGAACACATCAGGCACACTCCTGTCTTACGATATTTGCTCTTACTGTTCCCTTTGGCAGGAACAGTCCTCTCTAGACACCCATAAGGCTTGCTTCTTCATCATGTTCAAGTCTTTGCTCAAATGTCATTTGCTCAATGACCACTCTATTTAATATATTACTCCTTAATCTGGTACTTCCTATCACCCTCCACTCTTCTCCATAGCACTTACTACCTTCTAAACTACTATATCATTTATTTATTTTATGCCTGTCCTTTCCCACTAGAATATAAGCTCCAGGAGAGTAGAGATTTTTGTTTGTATTGTTCATTGATGTATCCCCAGCACACAGTGGGTACTCAATAAATTGTTGAGTAAATATAAGGATAAGTTGCGTGTAGGTATATTTGTATATTTGTAAGCAGGAAGAAATTTCCATTTGATGGTTTCAGTTTAGGAGGAAGGAGGCGATGTTATCTGCTGAAAGTGAAGGAGAGTTAGTAAAGTGAGGGGGATAGGTTTGAAGAGAGTGGAAGTCTGAAAAACTTGTTGGAGTATGTGAGGAAGACGAAGAGAGAAATGTAACATTGCTTGGCTGTACTTAGGGTCCGTTTGATTTTGGTGACCACGAGATTTTAGTAAAATCAGTCTATTCTATTGTTCAATAGTCTTTAGCAGTGTACAACTGCTGAGAAGTACTGAGAAACTGAATAGTCAGGTTAATTCAGGCTAAAGTTTTCCCAGACAGAGGTAAAGGGTCTAGGTTGTATTTCTCAATCTTGGCTGCACTTTAGTCTCTATCACTTGGAGAAACTTCAAAAAATGGCCAGTTTGCAAATCCAGAACTTCCCTCTACTGCTAATACACGAGTTAAAAAGGATCCCAGGATCTGCCGATTACATTATTTGTATTATTATCCCTGCTTAGAAGGATACACCATACACTGACATGGTGCTATCCTGGAGGTCTTTACTCTTTCTAAGTAGTAATTTTTGTTGCAGTTTTCCTATTTTTCCACATAATTGAATAAAAGCCTCACATCACAAATCTGAGAATACAAAGGGTCTCCTTTTAGTTATATATTGTAGTTAGTTAAAATATAAACTCCATAAGAGCAGAGACCAAGTGAATTTGCTTCATATTATGTTTCTAAGCCATGATACACAGACATTTAATGATGCTTTTGAATGAATGAATGATAACCATCATTGGTGGAGCATGTGCCAGGTGCTGCTAAATTATTTATATAATTTACTTGTTACAAACAGCCCTATACCCTCTCAAGCCAATTTTAGAGATGAAGCAGCATAATATCTGAGACTTGGGTAATCTGCCCAAAGTCACACTGTTAGTCAGTCAATAACAGAGCTCTACATTATGTCATTCTGATTCCAAAACCCACGCTTTTAATCACTATACTATGCCAAGTCTGAGAGGAAGGCAAGGATAGTGAAAAAAGCGATAGAAACTAAGAGGTAGGTAAAAATTTCAGGGAATATATCCTTATTTTGTGCCCCTTTAGAAATTCCAGCAAAATCTATTTTAAGTCTCTTTTACAACTAGAAGCTTGAGGACTTCACTTTTTCATTCTTTCTCCACCAATACGATCACATGCAAATCATGGTCACTTATAGTCTGTGGGCTGATAGTTCTCCCCCTCTACTGATTGATGTGTGTTAATCTATTGGTTGAAATACGGGACTTTTGCTCACTTACAAACTTGAGATTGCTCCGTAGAAAGAAATGCAAACAGTCTGCTTAAGATTTGCTATATAGGCAAATTTATGTAAATTTTCAAATGTTATTTGTTATACCTTTTTCTGTATTAGGAATAATCCAGCTTTTCCCCATTTTATTTGTGACAGCAAGATTGGATCTATAATTTTATTGTTTTTAGAAAGCAAGCAGAAATAAACTCATACATCTTTTCCTCTTGAGAATTACAGTATTTTGTTATTTTCTTTGTATATTTTTTTGTAGGCAAATATCCTTTCATTCAACAAATATTTATCTGATTTGTCACAAAGCTTTCATTTTAGTGGGAGATAACCCAACAGATAAACAAAATATATGACATACTATATAGCAAATAGTATAAGAAAAATAGAGCAAGGTAAGGGAGAGAGATGGCCATGGGGTGCCATTTATATAGCTTTCAACGGAAAGACCTTTCTGATAAGGTGAGATTTGAGAAAGATCTAAAGAAGTGAGAGTGTGAGCCAGGTAGGCACCAAGAGGAAAAGTATTCCAGGTAGGATAATAGTGCAAAGGTCCTGAGACAGAGACACGCTTGATATATTGGAGAAAAAGGGAGGATAGAGTAGTGGAAAAAGAATAAGTCAAGTCATTGGATATAAAGCCCGAGGTAACGTGGGTGGGGGCAGTTTACATAGCACAGTAGACCATTGTAAGAACTTTGGCTTTTATTCTGAGATGGGAAGCCACTGGTGGGTTTTAAGATGGGAATGATATTGACTTTTAAAGAGATTACTCTGACTGCTGTGTGACTAGACCATGTGGAAGCAAGGGCTGAAGTAGGAGATCAGCAGGAGGCCTCTGCTACAGTCTAGATATAAGTTGGTGGCTTGGACCAGAGTGAATGGGATGGAGGTGGTGAACAATCAGACTCTGGGTATATTCTGAAGATAATACTGGTAGGATTTGCTGGGGAAGTGGATGTGAGGTCTGAAAGAATCAAGGATGACTCCAAAGTTTGTAGCCTCAGCTGGAAGAATGCAGTTGCCATTTCATGAAATAGGGAAGATCTGATTGGGATTTGTTTGGGGGGAAAAATTAGAGTTTGGTTTTGGATACATTAAGTTTGTGAAGCCTGTTAGACAGTCAAGCAGTGCTATAGAGTAGGCAGTTCAGTGTTAAGTCCAGTATTTAGGGAAAAGGTGTGGGCTGAAGACTCAAATGTGGGTTTCACTTGGCTGGAGATCTGGATGGGACTGCCTAGGGAAAGAGAGTAGAGAGAGGAGAAGCAGTCCAAGTTGTGAGATTTGAATCCTGGGGCACTCCAGCATTTAGAGGGGGGAAACTGAGAAGGAACCAGCAAGGGGAGTAAGGAACAGCCATTTAGGAAGGAAGAGAAGCAAGAGTGAAATACAGAATGGAATCCTGGCAGGCAAGATAAGGAGCTTCAGGAAGGAGAGAGTAAGTCATCAGCTGTTTCAAATGCTGCTGACAGGTGAAGTGAGATGAAGACTGAGGGAAAAAAATGGATTTGAGAACATGGAGGCTAATGACGATTTTGAGCAATTTCAGTGGAATGTCAGGATCAAGTCTGATTTGTAGGTTCAAGAGAGTAGAAGTGGAGATGAAGTTTTTCTATACAGGAGAGCAGATCAGAGTAATGGGGCAGCATTTGGAGGGAGATACAAGTCAAGATTTTTTTTTTTTTGAAGATGGTAGCTATTAACACCTGTTTATGGGGCTGGCCCCATGGCTAAACTCAGCACGCTCCACTTCAGCAGCCCTGGTTCTGTTCCCAGGCACAGACCTACACTACTCGTCAGCAGTCACGCTGTGGCAGCAACCCACATACAAAACAGAGGAAGACTGGCACAGATGTTAGCCCAGGGTGAATCTACCTCAAGCAGAAACAGGAAGGTTGGCAACAGATGTTAGCTCAGGGTGAATCTTCCTCAGCAAAAATAAAAATATCAACACGTTTATAAGTTGACAAAAGTGATCCAGCTGAGAGGGGAAAAATTCATAAGGAAACTGGACAATTCCAAGAGTAAAATGGAACTCAATGCAAAAGGGGCAAGTTTGGTCTTAGATGGGAATTTTGACAGTTTATCTACAGTTACTGGTGTAGCAGGGTATTCAGATGCAGGAAGATTGGCAAGTGCCACAGTGAGAACTACTACTGATTTCTGTTTTCTTAGATAAGAAGCAAGATAATGATTTACTAGAGAGGAGTGGGATGTACAGTCAGGTTTAAAAGATGTTAAATAGTTGTTTAAGAAGGCGGGATAAACGGATTAGGGAAATTAGCCTGAGGGGGTCAGGAACACAAGGAGCTCACTTCAGAGTGCAGATGTGTTTTTCTCCAACCAAGTTCAATAGCTCTGCTGCAGGCATACAGTGAATTAACAAGGGTTCTGATTTAGGCACGTACAACAAAGGAAGAAGGAGGAACGCACTGAAGATACCTGCAGAGGAGGGTTTATAACAACAGATAATGCAGTCTAAGGTAGGCAATGAATCTTTAAAAAATGGGTATAGCATTCAGATGTGCCTTTTAGTAAATAGTCGATTCTCATTATTTGAGGTAGTTATGTTCTATAAAGTTACCATGAACCCTGAACTGCTCCTGGGGGAAATGCAGGGTTCAGTTCCCAAGAGACTCTGGTCACAACATTTTCATCAATACATAATGTGTTTCATGTGTTTCTGTTTAGACACCTTGTTTAATATATATTGTTGATTCATTAATACTGAACTCATTATGGCCAAGAGCACTAATGATAAGTCTGAAGGTAGCTTATCTAGGACAGTGTTTTCTCTGCAAGGCACATCACAGCCTTCTTGTGCTTAGGAATATCAGACAGCACTTCAGCACTATGCTTGGGGGCACTTAAAACAGCAAAACCACCAATAAATAGCACAAAAATGTGAGAAACATGATGATATGTATATTGTGAAAAGCACATCTGTCCACAGTATGAGAGCTGAAATAAGGCAGCAGAGTGTCCCCTTGCTTAACCTCAGCTGGACACATGCATGTCAGACAAGTTAAATTTTCTGTCACTCTGCGCATGTCCATGAACGCTGCACATACTGATTTTCAGGGTACAAATAAATTTTAGTAAGTAGGCGAATTCGCAAATATGGAATCTGTGAAGAATGAGGACTGAATGTACACTGCTTGGAACTGTTTCCTCCATAGCTAAGCCCAGTCTGCTGCTTTTAATCAAATAGTATACATCAATTTCAGTAGACGTCTGATTATCAAACAAAACAAATGTTGCTGTTAGTTGTCAAAAAGTTTCTACATTGATATATTATTTTCTATACTCTTCTAAGCTGGTGTCTCTTGTTTTCAATGTATTTGTTAGAAAAATGTTAGAAATTGCACATAAGACTCGAGGTTTTTTTTTTTCCCCTCATTTCACTCACTGGCAGTTTTTCCTGAGTTACCGACAGCTTACCGGCATGAAGTAGGCTTTTACTGGTCCTCACAAACCGCAATAATTTTAGTATTCAGCAGGCAGCTGTGACAAATAAGGGTATGTAATTCTTTCTTTCAAGCAGTTGTAACGTCAGGGTCTTTTTCCTCACATCATTCCATTTCTTCATTAGGCCCAACAACAAGATAACTTGTTGGATACCAAATAAATCAATTAGTTTTTGATATTGTCTTTTGGAGGGATCTTATTTGTGATGTTTCCTATTATACCTTTTTATTCTGTGTAAACAGTTGTATATTTATGTTTATTACAATCCTTTTAATTAAATTAATGTTGCCTTACAAGGAGTTTAGAGCAGAAAAAAAAAATTACCGGATTACTGCCACTCTCAAGTAAAGCTTCATTTTCTGGCAGACTTGACCTGTTCCCTCCCATTATGCCAGCGTTGCTACTGGGCCTGCAGCAGGACGGAAAATTCAATTTGCAGCCATTTCGTGGAGCACCCCCCATGCCTTTATTCACATGCAGAACTTCCAGAGGAATTTCACCAAAAGGCTCCAGCGAGGAAGAAGAACTAAAAGAGAGAAAAACGAGAAATAAAGGAGAGGGTGGGGAGGGCACGACTGGCGGTGGAAGATACTGAATGTGGAGGAGGCGATTGGTTCAGCATTTTCTCCCAGCAACCCATCCCCCTAAGGCCCCAGGCCCACCCGAGGTTCTACTTCACGGCCCGGAGCGGCGCCCTCCTCACTCTAGAATCTTCCCTCAGCGCGCAGACACCCGGCCTCCCTGCAGTCTCGAGACCCCCCCCCCCCCGTCGTCTCCCCTCCTCGGAAAGCTCGCTCTCCCGACGTTCCGGGGAGTGACTTACTGCCAACTGCCCTCGCCGGGCTCCGAGCAGCCCCCGCCCGCCGAAGGCCGGCCGCGCGCGCGGCGGCAGGGTGGGGGCAGGCGCCCAGGCCCCGGTTCCGGCTCCATGAGGGGCCCGGGGGAACGGTGGGCCCCCCGCCTCCCTGAAGCGGCTGCCGTCGCAGCAAACCGAGAGAGCTCCTTGACAGCCGTCCGCCCGCCGCTTGACCGGGGGCTGCCGACCACCCGGCCAGCGCCCGAAGGGGCGGGCACCCTTCCACCCCCGCGCCGCTGGGCGCACGCGCAGCAGCCGCCGCCTCCCTATTTAGTCCGCGATGGCTTCTCTCGCGCCCCACCGTCCTCCTCCTGAAGGCGGCTCCCTCCCCGCGCACCGCAGGGCCCCTGGGACCGGCCTCGAGCAGGTCCCCGAGCAGGACTATCCCTAAAAGGGAACGGCGCTGGCCGGACGTCGCGTGAGGAAAAGAAGCGGCAACCGGAAAGAGCTGACGGGTCGCGAGGAGGCGAAACAGGCCTCAGAGGAAGAGGAAGGCCGGGGCGAACCGAGGTTTGCCGAAGGCGGCGTTCCGGAGCTGCGCGGGGCGGGGAGAGAGGCAGAGGCTGGGAGAGGAGGGGCGCGGCGGAAACTGCCGAGGTTTGCCGAAGGCCGCAGCGGCCGAGTTGCCCGGATGTAGTTGGTGGAGCGGCAGCGGCGGCACCAGCAGCGGCGGTGGCGGCGGCGGCAGGAGGAGGAGGAGGAGAAGGACCAGGCAGCGGCGGCGGCGGGGGGAGGAGGGGAGGCGGCGGCGGAGCAGGAGGAGAAGGCGGAGGAGGCAGTCGCTCTCCGCGGGGCCGAGCCGGACGCGTCTTCTTGGCCCCCTCCCCCCGGTTCGCCGCTGCCGCCGTGTAGTTGGCGCCGCTGCCCGGGCTGAGTGTGAGCGTGGTGCGACCGCAGGGAGATGGCCCGGGAGCGCCGGCGCCAGTAACGGGGAGGTGCTGAGAGTCGCCGAGGGCGCGCCGGGCCCTGGTGCCGGTGCTGCCGCCCGCCCGCCCGCCGCCTGCGCGCCCGCCCGCCCCTCGCGGCCGCTCTCCGCCCCCCGACACACACTCACAGGCCGGGCATTGATGGTAATGTATGCGAGGAAACAGCAGAGACTCAGTGATGGGTAAATCGTCTTTTCCTTTCCGGCCGGGCCGCAGCGGGCGGGGGGCGGCGGCGGGGGGGCTGTTCCTCCTGAGCTGGTGCTGCCGCGCCGCCATTTTTGTTGTTAAGCCTGCTCGGGATCGGGCGGGGAGGAGGAGCCGCCGCGCGAGCGGGCGAGCACGGGCGGGTGCGGAGGGAGCGCGGGCCGGGGCGCGGGGCTTCGCCCTCTCGGGGCCGCCTGAGGCTGCGTGTGTGCGCGCGCGCGTGTGGGCTGGTCGCCGGTCCGCTCGGGAGGTCTCCCGCGGGGAGGGGCGGGGGGGGCGCGTTTTCTTCCTCTCCCCGAGATGTCTCATGTCGCTGCCTCTCTTCCTGTTTTTCAGCTGTCACGACCGGAGGGGGGACTCGCAGCCTTACCAGGTACCAGCCGAGCCCGGGGTGGGGGGTGGATGGGGGGACGGAGGGGGAAGGGAGGAACTGCTACTCGAGCGCAGGCTTCAGAAGTCGCTACAGGCCCTTCTGTGCAACAGATCCCAAACTAGCACCGCGGGGCCCCTGAAAATCGTGTGTTGGGTTCCCTGAGCGCTCTCCAGCGAGCGTTAGTGACTTGTTTTGACAGGTGACTGGAGGAAGTTCAGTTTTTTTAGAAAAAAATCATTCTCGGCCAGAAAAGACCTGACTTGATTATTTGGGCTTGAAGGAATCGGTGGGATGAGGTGCCTTCTGAACCATATTTATTTATTGTAGTGGGGAACTAAAAGTTAACGTAAAGATATTAAAATTAGAACTAAAAGTTAATGTAAAGGTATTAAGATTAAATGAAAGGTCTGGGAAGAAACAGCTAATTGATTCGCAACTCTTAAGTGTGTTGTAAACCCCTATCGCTTCCCGTTTTGTTTTTGGTGCAAATAATTGCCTGACTAGTGGAAGAGTGCTTTTGTTTCTGAAAGAATTGAGATCTTTGGATACTTAGACAACTCATTCTAATGTAGACAGTGCTAGGTATGTTGGTTCCTTTTTTTACAGCAGTTGCTGTGTGGAAAGTTTTTAAAAATTGTGTGGAAGTGGTCCTTTTTTTCAGGAGGAAAAACTTCATAAATGGTTGGTAACTATCAGATGACACCAGAAGTAAATACTTTCTACATCTGATCACTTAAAGGAAAGGAGAGTAGGTTTCTAAGCTGACAGTTTTGTTACTGGCTACCGTGAGTTGTTAAAGCTCAAGTTAAAAACCTTACGTCCCCTGATAACGTCAAAAACATTGTTTGTTACATTTGGATAGTCAAAAATTAAACGCTGTTGAATCTGCCCCTCTAGAACATAATTAATTATATGCTGTAAAAGACTGGTATATCATAGTTGTCTTAAATATGTTTTAGAATGAAACTAAAATCATTGTGAAGGGAGTTCCATTATGTTTTGTTAGAAATATCACACAACATTTTTATACCTTAAAATTGTATCCCACATCTGCAAGAGTTGGTTAGTTAGGTTTGAAGTGCTGTATTTGAATCAAAGAATTGGAGAGACTGATGCTTTTATTTTTTGTAGGTTTGCAGAAACATGCTTATGCTTACTTTTACTTGTAGTTGTAGAGCAGAGATAGCTTACAGTAGTACTGTTTGTACTTTTCTTTAAATTAAATTTTTTAGTTCCCAGAAAAATTTATTGAGGAATTAATGTACAGAGGTGTCTGATTTCTTGTATTTACGAGATACTTAATGGAGTGGATTTTTTTTCTTTTATTTTTTCTCTTTTACATAGGGTATTATGATTTGTGTGAGGAGTCTTATAGTAACTCTTAGGCATTTAAGACTTGTTTGACTAACTTAAAGGCAGAATTGAAAGTGGAAATTTTAATTTTATTGATATAAATTTATGAAACAATAAATTTAATAACATCAAATTTTATGATAAAATTAATTTAGGAAGTTAAGTTTAAAGTTTCAATTCTTTCTCTCTTCTTTTTGGGGGGGTGATGTTTTACAGGCACTTAAATATTCATCGAAGAGTCACCCCAGTAGCGGTGATCACAGACATGAAAAAATGCGAGACGCCGCAGATCCTTCACCACCAAATAAAATGTTGCGGAGATCTGATAGTCCTGAAAACAAATATAGTGACAGCACAGGTCACAGTAAGGCCAAAAATGTGCATATTCACAGAGTTAGAGAGAGGGATGGTGGTGAGTAGCTTTTTTGTTGAAACTTTCATGTATGTTTATTTTTCACAATAGCTCTATGTAAAACAATAGATAAACAAGGGGGTGGTAATATTTCCAGCTTGTGGACATTACCATATGGTTATGTCATCAAAATAATTTTATTTTTATCAACTTATTTGATTCCTAAGCAAGTTACTGTAGAAGTAAGGTGCTGACCTGAGGATCTGAAAATGGACTTCACTGGTTGATAATTAGAGAATGCATTGATGAATATAGTCTACCAAATTCTTTATTAAGGAGAGAAATGTACAGGACATTTTTCCAAGAAAGGAGCTTTAATCTTTTCAAATAAAGGTTTCAGTTTATTTGGCTTAGTTTATTTTGAGATCCTTGTTGCTACTTGAATTTATTTTTTAAGGAGTTCAAGTGTGTTTCCTAAGGATAAATTATGCAGTTAAAAACTTAGTATGAAAAAAAAACTTAGTATGTTTTTTGAGACAGTTCACAGGTTTAAAAAAAAAATTTGTGATTCAGAAAATTCCTTTTCGGTTTTTGTTGTAAACGTTTAAAATATTCTGTATTCTCCAGGGTCTTGTGAATAACCTAACTTCTATACCATGTTCATTGAAGTATTGAACTTTTTAAAAGTTAGCCTTTTGTGCAGTGCTGTGACTCTTCAGTTACCTTGCCTCAAGCTCTTTGTGGTACGAGGCTGAGAAAAAGTAAATAAAAATAAACTCAAAACTATTTTTAAACTTAATTTGCCCAAAATGTACCAAAATATCAGATTCATTGAGGACCATTCATTGTTCCTCAATGTTTAAAGCATTCATGGAGGAACAAATCAATTTCACTAAGGTGGTTAATACCATTTATATTTTTCCCACATTATATTGCTTAGTAGATAACGTCCTTGAGGTGAATATACAGTATTGATTGTGCTTTTATAAACTTCTAAGGAAACTAAGTGTTGTACCATGTGGCTTTCTGCTTTTGATTGTCAACTAGCTTCTCAATACTTTGTTTACTTTAAAAAAATATCCTGTATCTTTTTGGCCTCTGTTTTGCCTCTTAGGACAGAAATCAGCTTTACTCAGTGTGATCAGATATTGAGAAACATTGGCCGCCTCTGTACGTAGTTCCTGGATTGGGGAAATTAATAATGGTTAGAAGATTGAATGAAGATGAAGTAGTTTGGATGGTTATTGGATGAGTGCAAAATAATATTTCTCTTTTGAATATAGCTATATATAGCTTTGTGCTGCTTATGCAGCACTTAGAAACCATACATTTGTAAGTAGAAGTAGCAGGCACGTTTGGTTATTAAAGTATTAGAAGTTGTTGACAAAATTACTTAAACTATTAATATTTTCAATTTTGTGGGTAAATTTTCTATAGTCTTATGTGTAGTCTGAGATCATGCTGTTATCAACCATTCTTCTATAGTGATTTCATTTCGGATAATAGCTCTTGGAAGGCAGGTACTATTTGTGTTACACTGTTGTATTTTTAAAATTTGGGGGATTGTGACAAAATAGGATGTGGCAACTCGTCTCCTTATAGATAAGTATCTTAGATTCTCTTTTAGTGATTATGTTCCAGTTAACGTATCATCTGTCCCCAAATCCAGGAAGAAGTCAGTGAGGTACTCGAGGAAACTTCTGTAAAAGCTTTGTTACATTTACAGTGAACCATGCCTGATTAATTCTTTTACAGGTGAAATAATCCCAAGAACATTCTGTTGCTTATTCATTCAACAAACATTGGGCATCCACTGTGTGTCAACAATTGTGTAGTGTTTCTGGAAGTAAAGATAAGATGCAATCCTGGCCCTGAAGCTATTCTTAAAGGCTTTGACTCTTGAGAGCTAGTGGTGGTTTAGCTGCTTACTTTTTCTGTAATCCTTTTTTCTTCTTGTTGATTTTAATTTTACTTCCTATGATAACTCCAGATAACCTCTTGTTGGCTTTTAGTTTCCTTTTTACTTGCATCTGCTTGCTGATTTTTTTTAGGTCCATTTGTAAGAAACTTCTTACTTATTTTTCTCGTCTAGTCCTTTGCTAAGTTAGGCCTCACTTTCTAATTTGCTTTTTAGCTGCTTGTCTGTCTTCCTCTGGAGCCTTTTAACTGATGCTGTAACTCCATCCTTGTCTGTACTATCTCTAAGATTACCTCGTTGCCATATTCCTTTATACTATGTAGGAATAATAACACCATAATATATTAGATCTCCATTCTGGAGTTCAGAGTGCCTTTTTGCTGTTAATTCTGTATTTTAAAGATCTCAAGTGGTAATTCTTCCCTCATTTAATACTTAGATGTTTAGTCATTATACTTTGACTCCAGGTGTTTTTTTTTTTTTTTTTTACTGCTAATATGTGTTTGAAACTAAGTTTTTTAAACTGCATATGAATAATTTTATCACAGATATTTTATTCCCTTAGATTTCTATCTTTAAATAAATATGAATTTATATTAAATATATATAAATATTTTTATGTGCATATATATATTCAAAACCATTATCCAAAGTCAAATGCAAGTGAGTTGGATTATTTTTGCGCTCAGCATGTATAAGTAACAATGTAACAACAGGTTACTATATTGTTCTACATAATTTCAAGTCTGTTTTTTAATTTTAGGATTTAAAAACAGTTAATGACTTTCTTTAGTAAATATCTAATAACAGCCTATGTGCTGTGATTTGTAACTTGCATTTTACAAAAGCAAGTTAAACAAATGTGGAACTTGCAAGATGTGTTGATGTTTTTCTCAGGATTGGGCTTTCTGGTATCTATCCACATCACAACATAGTTTTTTCAGTAATTATTCGATTTCTTTCATGGCACCTTGGATTTCCTTGAAAAGTGCCAGTTCAGAAGTAATGTATAAAAGTACTTTAAGATATACTATAAAAAGTAAGAAAGCAGAGATTGAGAAGGATTGTCACTCCTAGAAATCTTTAGTTAAGAAAAGACTTATTGCAACATAGTACATACAGTTATAAGTCAGAGATTTTATCCCTTAAGAGTTTATTAAAGGGAATGTAGATTATCTATTGTAAATTAAGGGAAATTATGTGAGAGTATAACTTACTAAAAAGGTTCTTTAACTTAGTGAAATAAGTTATTTTTATGTATTCTGTGATCTATCTGCAAAAGATATAATTTTTTGTGTAAATATAAGCAAAAGCAAGAATCTTAAGGTATAATTATTAGATTTGTTATTCATAGCTTAGACATGTTTTTAAAGGTGCAGTTGACATCCGAACGTCACAAGTATGAACATACAGTACAGGTTGAATTTGTACTTCTCTGGAATTTTAAAACTCTTTCCATTTGGTTAAAATACGTTTTTTTGGAGGATTAGTTCTAAATGATTATTTTACCAAGTAACTTAAAATTTAAGAATGATGCTAGTATAAATGAGTTTAGGAATGAAGGGTATCTTTACAGAGATTCTGTAAGGCTGTTCCGCAAAACTTCAACCTCTTGGGAGTTGTCCCATTTTTCTCATCATCCCTCTTAGAATTAACTGTAATAAGATATATTTGGAATACTTGTTAGAAATATCTTTTTTGGGGAAATAGCTTAGCTCCATTCGTTAATTGAAAAATATTCTTCTTTATTGGTTCCCTGATTTGTGGGACTTGAGTGCGTTTGCAAAGCTTTGTAGTTAGCATCCAGATATCTTTGAGTACAAAGGAAAATTGCCCTTAGTGGTTTAGTAAGATTGTCTCTAAAGCTTTTAAAGTTTTTAGCTGTGTACTGAAAGTTTTTAGCTTGTTTTGTCATTTAAGTGTATCTGGAGAAATTTGGAAATGTATTTTCATACAAAAGTTACTCTTAACATTTGAAGGAATTGTTCAGTAGGGACCATTTGGGGTTAATTGGTGTTTTCATAGTTTTTTAAAAAACGTAATTTACTAGTGTTTGGATCTTTTCACATTGTACAACATGGCCTTATGGTTATTCAGATAATGTTATGTTTTGAATAAAATGGAATATGCTTTGCATTTGTAATATTAGAAAGTACTATAAAAATGAACAGTCTTATTTGATCCTCATGTTGACCTTGGAAGGTAGATAGAACGTAGTATCCCTGTTTCATAGCTTCACAAATGAGGGAAAATTTACTTGTATGAAATTGAACAAGTAATGACAGAGTTGAGTCTAGAAATTAGTCCTTTTTCTACTCTTTCTAAATTGTATACACTGTCAGAGATTAAACATGTAGGCATATTGAAAGCTGATTTGGTGGGTGTTTACTATGGCACAAATTAGTGTAAAGGTGATTTTGCTTGTATCCTCTTAGTGCTTTCACCTAACTTCCCCCAGTGGTTACAACTTACCTCTTTATAGTACAGTAGCAAAGCCAGGGCATTGCCATTGGTACAGTGTATGTGTGTAGTTCTAGACCAAGTTATCACGTCACTATTTTACTTTTAAAAATAAGTTTCAGCATGAAAGCTTGCCAAAATTTTCTCTAGGAAGAAGCCGTTTTTCTCAAGCCCTCATATTCAGACATTTGTTTTCAAAGCACCTTGGAAATTTCATGCAGACTCTAAAATTTACTAATATTTGGATTTCAGTACAATTTAATGTTGTGTTTTTCTGTCTAGTAAAAATAGGAGATAAACATTACCTATTTTTATTGATCTGTGCTTTATAGTACGACAGTAAACTAGGCAGTTTGCATTGGATTTCCCTAGGTCAGTTAAAAAAAAGACTACAGGAAACAGGTGTTCCATTTCAAGAGAAACAGAATAAGGTTGGCAGATTAGCAGTCTTAATATTTCATCTCTTCAGTATTTTTTCCTTAGTTTTAGAAAACATGTATGCTCTAAACATTTGTGCATGTATTTGAACACATACCATGTCATTTGTCTTATAATCATCACATTTTAACATTTTTATTTTTGAAGAAATGGTTATTATGTATTGTTTATGACATAATGATATTTTTATTTCACAGAAATATGTGGGAATGGTTCACTTTGATCTTTCAAGGCGGTCTTAATTGAACTGTTTTTTAGTTATGTAAGATGTATTTAAAGTTCGCGGTGTAACACAGCATTTTTGGTCCGTAATTCACAGAAAATTGATATTCTAGATTGTGTCTGTTAAGCATTTGTTTGTTGTCTTATTCTGTTGTGCAGAATAGTTTTGGTGTATGTAGTCTGTCATTTTGTTATGATGCTGGAAAGAGGGATGATAGCAATGAGCTGGGGCATCTTGATAGGGTTTCTGTAACTGGGAGCACATATGTAACTGGATTCTGCTTCTGAGACCCCTATACTGAGTCCTGGAGATACTGTTTGTCAGTCATTTCGAAACCAATTATTTAGGGCTTGAAAATATTACCTATGAAGAGTCTCCTTTTTATGATTTATATGATGCTTCATAATTTTCAAAGCTCTTTTACGTTGTTTCTTAGTTGTTTCTTATCTGATCCCGTAACAACCCTTTGAAATAGGCTGATTGGGATTATTCCTGTTTTACTGATGAAAGTACAATCCAATTAAAGTATTTAGCCTACTGTTAATTGTTGACACTGGAAGGCAAGTTTCTTTGCTATACATAAAACCTTATAACTACCTTCAAATTATTCTCCAAGTATAACCACTTCTCCGTAGTACTGAAAATAAAACCATTGTAGTCCTGGCTACCCACTTCTCTTACGTGGACTCTGCAAAAGCCGCCTGAATGGTGTCCCTTCGTCCTTCTTGCCTCACACAGTTATTTCCCCGCACAGCCAGGCTCCTTTTAAAATGGAGTTGTCCATTTAAAATGTCAGTCAGTTCACGTCACTCATGCTCAAAACCCTCCAGTGGCTCTCTGTTACTAAGGCCTAGAAAAACGCGTGTGTAATCTGGTGTGTGAGTATTTCTTAAGCCTCTTCACCTGCCACTCCTCCCCTTGTTGGTGCTGCTTTGTCCATACTGGCCCTACAGGAAGAAGCGTGTTCCTGTCTCAAGGGTTCTGCACGTTATGCTCCTTCCTTCTGGGATGTTCATCTTTCTGTATGTCCTGGTGCACTCTCTCACTTCAATAATGTGTCTGCTTAAATGGCACCCTCTCATAGAGGCCTGCCTACCCATCCTGATCCCTCTGAAACAGCCATCCCCATCATTTTCTGTCCTTTCCCCTGCTTTGTTTCTTCCTTGTACTTAATGTGACTTGATGTTATTTAGTTGTAGTCATTCTGCTGGAACATGACATATGTGTTCCTGAAAGTCACCATGCTGTGCAAAGTTGCACCACAGAATTTATGGGAAAAATGTGATTAGGGGCACAGTATTCAAAAACATTGTCAGTGGGACATTAAAAAAAGATGGAGGGCCGGCCCCGTGGCTTAGCGGTTAAGTGCGTGTGCTCTGCTGCTGGCGGCCCGGGTTCGGATCCCGAGTGCACACTGACGCACCGCTTCTCCGGCCATGCTGAGGCCGCGTCCCACATACAGCAACTAGAAGGATGTGCAGCTATGACATACAACTATCTACTGGGGCTTTGGGGGGAAAAAAATAAATAAATAAAATTATTGGGGAAAAAAAAGATAGGAACCCAGTAAAAATCATAGCATCACATATTAAATGATTAAGGAGTACATTAGCAATACAATAAACATGACACTTTACCCTGACAAAGACCTAAAATTAGCTTGTGGAAGTGGGTATCTGTTGGAGGTGGGTCACAATTGTGTGTTATTGTGAAGTAATAGAAGGGGGTTGTCTGAAATAACCCTCTGAAAGTTGTAACAGCAATTGTGGATGGATATGAGTCATAATTTATATGATGAACTGAGGTAGCTGGCAGATGTTTGAGGTGTGTGTGTCTGTGTACTTCGTGAAATCTTTTGTGTAGCTTGGTTCAGCTGGATGCAGCCAGTGTTTATCACAGGTGAAATCGCTCATATATAAGTGGGAAATTTGTGTTATGCTCAGGTAGTTTCCTGATATGTCAATAGTGCTCGAACAAATTTGCATTTTCAAAACAAGTATTATAGTATAACTGACGGTATTTTAATTTGTTTGCTTGTCTTCTGTGGAGTATAAGCTCCACCAGAACAGGGAGTGAGTTTATTAATGATTTTATTCCCTTGTATCTCTGTTGCCTAGAACAGTGCCTGACACGGCATTTCAATAAATAGGTAGATAAAAGAATATTGCGATTATCTTTATGATTTAAGGGACATGAAATTGCAGTTTTCTAGAACAGTGCTTCTCAAACTTGAATGTGTATACTAATCACCTGGGGATGTTGTTCAACTGCGTGTTCTAGTCCAACAGTTAGGAGGTGGGGCGCAAGGGTCTGCCTGTTAAACAAGATCCCAGATGGTGTCCATGTTGCTGCTGCATGTGAGTAAGAAGGTTCTAGAGCAGCACTGTCATGAATGTAATGTGAACCTCAAGTGCAAATCACATCTGTAGTTTTCTAGTAGCCATGTTGAAGTAAAAGTGAAAAGAAATTAATTTCAGTATATTTTATGTAATCTAATATATCTAAAATATCATTTCAGTATGTACTTGATATTTTAAAAACTATTGATAAGATTCTTTACCATCCTTTTTGTGTGCAAAGTCTTTGAAATCCAGTATTTTATACTTAAGCCCATTTTAGTTTGGACTAGCCACATTTCATATGCCTGCTTGCTGCATATGGTTAGTGGCTACTGAATTGGACAGCACCGTTCTGGAGAACACGATCACCCTGTTGGTCTGTCTAGCTTTATATATATTCCTCTTTCTCTGAAGAAATTTTTTATATGCCTGATTTCTGAAATAACATATTTATGCAAGGCAAGGTTGGAGTTAATGGGTCCTTGAACTATATAGTGCTTCTTGTACTAAAACTTTTCTTTATTAGTACACATTTATAGAAAAAGTAGGAAATGCATAGAAAAAGGGAAGATAAAATTGCCTTGAATTCTATCATTTGGAGTTAAATCAGTACTTTTCATAGGACACGTTCTTATGCCATAAAATATCAGAGGGATTCTATAAATAGCCTTTCCAGAATTTTTATTAAAATGGTTTCATATTATGTCTCTTTTCTTTTGGCTTCTATTTAATATTTGCATAGTAGATTCAACAGACACTTGGTGTTGACAATATCAATCTGAGAGGACTGACTAGGAGTTCTTTTTAGTTAGTGCTTAGGGAATATTAATAGTTACCATATCTCTTAACTAATGGGTGAAGCCTTCTTTCAGTTAGATTTGTGTTCAAGTCCAGGCTCTGATACTTGTAGCTAGGTGACCTTGGGCACACTATGTAATCTGAATTTTTGTGTCTACTCCCCTAGGATTATTGTGGGGTTAAATGAAATTATGTATCTGAAACACTTCTAAAGCATTTAGCTAAGTGCCTGGACTGTGACACAGTAAATTATTAGATTTATTTTTTATAAATTATTGTTTATATTTATCTTATTCTTGTGACTAATTAAGAGTTAGTGTCAGATCAGCAGCCCTAGGTCTCAGACTACTGCTTCCTTCTTCCTTTAGAGTTAGGAATGAAAATACTGGGTAGCTCAGTTGCCAACTGTGAGGAGTCTGGCAAATGAGAGCTACATGAGGGGGCTGCACGACAATTCTAATTTGGTACCTGCTCATACCCAGGACTTTGTAGTTCAGAGATTTTTAGGAGAGTTGTAAGGGCTCAGAAACCGGAACACAGGGTAATTTCCCCAAATTTGGCTGCTTATTAGAATCACCTGAGAAGCTTTTACTGCTAAAGTTCCCTGATTCCATCTGAATTACCATGAATCAGAGCAATAGGTGATGGAGCCTAGAAAACTTTTTAAACAAACGCTGGTTTAGTTTAGATATTTGTAAACTGCAGAACTAGGGAGAGTACACACGAGAGGAGAAGAAATCCTGAACTGAACATTAAGGAATGTGAATTTTATCATTAGGAATCTACAAGTTAGAGTGGTTATTTGCCAAATCATATGTTGTGTTTTCTTGAGTTTTAAAAAACTTTGTTCTCTGTCACCTTCTTTCCTGATTCACAGATAGTAGTACATTTTGTATGCAGTTACACATTAAATAGCTAACTTAGTATCCTGTGACAGAGACGTCTGATGCCCCAAGGTAGAACTAATGCCGGGGAGCAGAGAAGTTTCTAACCAGTATTAGCAACTGGATAGGCCCGTAAGATATATTTGGGTAGTATCTGGAGCCACTGCCGTTGCTTTAGATAAAACTGTTTTCAGCACTCCGTAGCCACACACCCCCCATTCCCATGCCGTGAAGCTGTTCTGAGACAGTACCGTGGTCAACTTAATTTAGTTTCTATCTGTTTGAAAAATAGCCTTCACCCAAGTTGGTATACTCAGGCTGACTACAGGTGTTAGCAAACAGTTTTCTTAAAATTGACGCTTAAGGAGGAATTGCGTTTTAAGACAAACTAAGATGAGTATGGTTGTTATATTTAGATAGTGCTAGTCTTCCAGTTTAATCTTTGATTACTTCTGAGTTGTGTGACAAGCAGAAGAGCATGACATAGTATTGGCATCTTCTGAAAGGTTCTGACCTGTGCTGTATTCATAGAAGTACTCCTTTCTGGTAGCCAAAAAGCAATACCAGTAAAATATGTTATTTTGGAATATTTTGGCTTAGATGAGGAGAGGATCATGATCAAGTATTTCTGTATTCAATTGATTTGTGAAGAATAATTTTGCAGACTCTTCTAACTTAATAAAAGTGTGCCAGTTGGTCATGAAAAGATTTGTTGTGATGGAGAAAAGCTAGGAAGTTGGAACACAGTGTGATAGGCTGTTAGTACTGTTCTCTACTGCCTGCAGCCTTTTCTGTGGTACTTTGGTCAGGTTTCTGCTGCCTGTTGGCTGCTTGTCAAGAGTTTAAAGTTTCAATTTAATACCGTATGCACAGATATCTGAGTCTCATTTATCGTGGGAAATTTAAATTATAAAGAATATTGAGGGTTAAGTCACAAGGCTGTACTTTCTGAAACTATAGGCTAACCTTAATTTTATATTTTTGTTGTAGTTATGATAATTCCTTTTTTATGTAATTGTTAAATATCAGTGTTGATTATTTTGGAAAAGTAGAACGAAGTACTTGGCCACTCAAAATCTCCCCTTTAATTTGATTTGGGTCAGTTGTATTTGTTATTACCATGACAGGGAGTGGCGGAGACCCTGATACAGTCAGCGCATAACGACGTTTCAGTCAACAATGGACTGCATGTATAATGATGGTCCCATAAGATTTGTACAGTATAGCCTAGGTGTGTAGTAGGCTCTACCATCTAGGTTTGTTTAAGTATACTCTATTATGTTTGCACAAGGACAATATAGCCTTATAACAACGAATTTCTCAGAATGTATCCCTGTCATTAAGCAACACATGACTGTGCTGACTTGTAATTTAGGGATGTTCTTGATCCTTGGGAAGAACAGGTTTCAAAATGTAGTGCTCATTTTAGTATTTAAATGTTAAACTATTATTTTAGTGCAGACACAGGGAATCGGAAAACTTATTTTACTGTTTAATATGTTAGTTGGTTTTCATTTTGATTGTATATGCATGGAAAGACCTAAGTATGGTCAGTCTAGAGCCGGAGAACTATTGGGTGCTATTACTTCTAGCTGTTTATTTTAGTTTGACTTTGTCTGTCCCGTGTTATTAGCATAGTTTGGGGATTATACACTGTTCACTACTTTTTCCCCCTTAGGTCTTTGCACATTGGCACATTATACTTTGACACTTTGAAATTGTCCTTTTGTATGCTGATTTTGGGGATATTAGCTAACTTTTGGTTATATAAAGCCATGTTATTAGCACTACTTGTTGCACTGTACATTTGAAGTGATTAGGATTTGCATTAAGATGGTGGAAGTAGAATTTAAAGAGGATTGTGGTTGATACGAATATTTTGAGAGAAAAACAGATTCTAGTGTGCAAGTGATTAGAAATGCTGAAGAAGACCTCAAGCTTGAACTTCATATACTGGGAGAATCTAAGAGAAATGGGGCTATGGGAGCATAGATAGTTAAGATTTTGGACATCTTGTATTTATCATTAAGTGACCTCTTTATTGCTGTTATAATCTTGTTTGGAATTTTGCTTTATGGGGACCGTATCAAAATTTCACTAATGTGGAAACTTCTCATTTCTGCTTTGATATTGTAGAATGGATTGAGTTAAAAAGTCTTACATTTTCTATATTAAAACAAAGGTTCACTTAATTTTCGTAAATCAGATTGGTAGGAAGGTATCCAAAGAGAAAACAAACTTTTATAACAATGAAGGCTTGTTTAAGGTCATTATATGTAGTTCCTGCTAATTGCATATTATCTTTCTTTATTAAAATTACTTGGGCAACATTTATGCAAGGTAGAATGTGCATTTCTGCTGCAGCCCCTCACTGTAGCTTTATCTTGGCTTAAATCATAATGAAATTACTGTTTTTGTAGATTAAAAAAAAAAAGTATAATCATCAATTACATGTGGTTCAGCCTAAGCTATTAAAGATACATAGCATATTCTGCATCTTGTTAGGGCAAGTCCCCTTGTTTTTCAAAAACATCCAGGATGTACTTAAATGTATGTTCTCGTCTGGATAATTTTTTTTTTTACTTCTGTTTATTGCCAGAGGTTGTTGTCGTTAATGCTGTGGAATCGATTCTGACTTCTAGTGACCCTTTGTACAGCAGAGTGCAACCCTGCCTGGTCTTTCTGCTCCATCCTTTCACCTTCAGGCTCTATGTGAGACAGTGCTCTGCTGCTATTCACAGGGTACTCATGGCCAGTTTTGTCACAAGTGAGTGGCCAGGTCTTTCTTCCTAGTCTGTCTTAGTCCAGAAGCTCTGCTGAAACCTGTCCGCCAGGGGTGATGCTGCTGGTACGTGAAATACTGGTGGCATAGCTTTCAGCATCACAGCAACACGTAGCTGCCACAGTATGACAACCAACAGATGGGTGGTATGGTTCCCTGACTGGAAACGAACCTGGGCTTCAATGTCGAATCTTAATGACTACTCCACCAGGGCTGGATATTGCCAAAGATGAGCATCCAAAAATGTTCGTGTTGATAATGGGCATCCTTGTTCCTGACTTTAATGGACGTACCTCTGGAGTCTCACCTTTAAAGAATGCTTCTTTTAGTTTTCTGGTAGATATTTTACCAAGTTAGGGCACTTTCCTTCTTTTCTTAGTTTGGCAAGAGTACTTATCAGGAATGGATGTTGAATCTCATGCTTTTTTTATAGCTGTTAAGAGAGATGATCATATGGTTTTTCTTCAGTTTACTGATGTAATAAATTATAATAGGTTTCTTAACGTTGAAACGTTTTTAATGTTGAAAAACTTTTTCTTGATCATAATATTTATGATTTTGATGTGCTGATATTTTATTTAACTTTTTTTTTCCTTTATGTCCATAAATGAGAAGGATTATTTAGACTGGGTTAGAAAGATTTATTTTTCTGTGCCCTGAAGCAGCTTAAATAATATAGGAATTATCTATTTCTGAAAGCTATGGTTGAATTCTGCTTTAAAATTCTGGTATTGTTGCCTTATTGAGGGGTAGAACTTGGTCTGTTTTCCCACTTTTCCTATGGTTATTGATTTTCCTTTCTCTTTTAGAAAATTGATTGGTATAAAGTTTAAAATTTGTATTTTATTATTTCAACTTTTATTGGATTCTTTTTTGGCCTTAATTTCTCTGAGTACTTAGTTTATTTTAATTTTTTTGTTGTTTATTGAAAATATTTAAATATGTGAATTTTTTAAACTTTGCGGCTTTGTTCATATTGCATAGGTTTTGATGCAGAGTTACGGAGTGATTTCATTTTTATTCAAGCCTAAATGTGATTTCAGTTATGACTTTTCTTTTTTTAGCCCAGGAGTATTTAGAAGTGTGTTTTAAACTTTGTAAATAAATTTCATAAATTAGTATTTTTTTGAATTATTATTATTTGTCTTTCTGTTAAACTCTAATTTCATTGGCTTCTTAGAATTAAGATTTTCTTTCCTTATCTCAGAATACTTTGTTAATTATTGTAAATACTTTTTGGATGTTTGAAAATAATGTATTTTCTCTTTGGTACAAAGGACTTTGTCAGATCAAGTTCTTTAATTATGTAATACATAACTAATATACATCCTTTGTTTTGTTTTTTGTTTTTTTTTGTGAGGAAGATCAGCCCTGAGCTAACATCCATGCCAATCCTCCTCCTTTTTTTCCCTTTTTCTCCCCCAAAGCCCCAGTAGATAGTTGTATGTCATAGTTGCACATGCTTCTAGTTGCTGTATGTGGGACACTGCCTCAGCATGGCTGGACAAGTGGTGCGTCGGTGCGCGCCCAGGATCCGAACCTGGGCCGCTAATAGTGGAGCCCGCGCACTAAACCGCTAAGCCAGGGGGCTGGCCCCTAATATAAATCCTTTGTATGCTTAATTTTTGCTTGATCTTTTTTCTGACAGGTGAGAAAGTTTTTCAGTATGGTAGTTGATTTCACTTCTCATTTTTTTAAAGCATTTTTATTTTTATGTTTGCATAAAGATTCATAACGATTATTTTTTTTATGAGTAGTAATTTGAGGCTTTGCATGCCCAGACATGTCTTCATTTTGTCCTTAAACGTGAAAAATAGTCTTTCGGCTAGATTAAAGAATCATTTTTCCTTGAATCTTTATTTTTTTTTCTGAAGATAGTGCTGAATTGATGATTACCATTCACTGTTGCAGATGAGAAGTCTGATATCAAATTTAGTTCTTATTTATAGGTAGCTTATCCATAATGATGTGTCTGTTACTGTACTCTCCCACCCCCACCTTGAAAGCCTTTAGGTGGGTTTTTGTTTTTGTTTTTTTCCCTTAAGATCTAAAACTTCTCCAGTCTCTCTTTATAAGTGTGGTCTTTTTTCATACTTCTTGCTTACAGCTGTTTTGGTCTGAAGATAGTCCTTAAGAGTCATTTCCTCCCTCCTCTTCCTGCTACCCTTCCTCTCTTTTTAAAATTGTTTCTGACTCTTCTTTTGGAACTCATGTTAGATATCTTTTGATTCTGTTCTACATATTTCTTGCCTGGTAAATAGTAGGTATTTGGATACTTTTTGAGTGATAATACATTTTACTTTTGGGAGAATTCCTTGCCATGTTCTTCCAGCACACTAATTATATTTAAAGCTAAGGTCATTTCATCCACCTATTGAAAATTTTATTTTGGACGATCTACTTTTAATTTTTGTATAGCTTCCTGTAGTTTTATGAATCTGATTAAATAGAAATACTCAGATTTTAATTATATTTTAGTTTTTTCCATGTCAAATATGTTTTCTCAGAAGATTTCTTTTTGAGTTTGGTCCATCTCTTCCATGTTATTAACTTCCTCAGATGTTTGCTGTTTGTAGTTGTCTGTTCACATTTGGGAATGAGAGTCTAGGTTAGCCCCTGTCCAATAGAACGTTTGTGTGTTTGACAGTGTTCAATATCTGAACTGTCCCGTATGGTAGCCACTAGCCACATGTGCCTGTTGGACCTTTGAAATGTGGCTAGTGCAACTCAGAAGCTCAAGTTTTAATGTTATTTAATTTAAATTTAGCCCATTTCTGTTATATACTTCTCACTATTGAGATTTCTCTTTTTGCAATTGCTCATAATCTCTTGGTTACCAAGGTCACTGAAAATCTTTCAGTCCTTATCTTACTTGACTTGACTTAAGTCCTTTGAAGTGATTTCTCCTTCCCCATTGAGTTTTTTGATTTTTCATGATGTTGATTTTCCTTTCTGGTCTACTGTTTTAATCTTATTCCTGAGCTCTGAGTCTATTTTACCTGCACTGAGAAGTTAGTATTCCCTGAGGTGTTCTGTGCTTGCTGCTTCTCATTCTTCAAATCCTAGCCTTTGATTTCCAGGCCCACATATGTTTTTGCTTATTAGGCATGTTTCATATGATGTTTCATAGATACCTTTCTAAAATCTCTTCCTAACTTGAGTATTCCTTGTCCTGGTTAGTGCTTCAGAAGTCGTCCTTGACTCCTTTTCCTTTTCTTTTCTCTTGTGTTTAGGGGGAATTCTAGACCTCATCGCCCTTTTCTTAACTGTTACAGTATCCTTTTAACAGCTCTGTTGTCTCATTCTTAACACATTGCTGTCTGAGTAAAAATTTTAGACTATAAATTTAAACATATTATTTCCTTCATTAACCCTTAAAGCCTGAATTTTATAGGTCTTCGTTATGTTGTATTGACAACATAATTGTCCAAACATGAATTTTCCTCCCTACTTCCTCATATACTTCTCTGGGAAATCTTCCTATCTGGTATACACTGAAACAATAAGAAAACACTGTTTTGTTCATGCCAGAAAGCTGGCATCTCAGAATAGATTTTCTGCTTGTAAATATAGCTTGAAAATTTGAAGAATTTAAAATCTTCTGAGTCACCATTGCCAAACTTCTCTCTTTTCTCAGCCACCCTCTCCTCTCTCTATACTACAGTCATGTAAAACCACTTACCCAGTTCTAGAATATCAAATGCTGTTGTCCCTCTTTATAAAGTATTGTCAAGCCAAAACTGTCCTCTCTCCACTCCACCTTTTTTTTCTTGGCAAACTTCTTAACCCTTCAAGATCCTAGTTCTTTATTGTAGGAACTTTCCTTCCTTGAACCTATTTCTGTTACAGCTCTTTTACAATTTTAATTGTTTACATGTGTGGTCTTCCTGCTCTGCTGTGAGCTCCTAGAAGGCAGAGACGATGTTTTAATTTTTATTGTATCAGGGCCTGGCATATAAATGTAGGTGCTCAGCAATGTTAAATTAATGTCTTATATGCCATTTGACATATCTAGTACATGTCAGAAACAGTTGAGTGGTAGTAAGCTTCAGAGAGTTAATTGGGTTCAATTGAAAGTTAATTTTTCAGATGCAGTAAAGAGTAAAATAATAAGAATTGACTCTTCTAGAATTCCTAAAGTGGTTGGATTGAAGTTGCATTTGTACGTTTATGAAGGAAGCAAATAGTTTATTCAGACTTTCAGGAAACTATGTAAACTTTTCATTATAAACTTTAAAAAAAATGTGTATATAATTGGTATGTTAATTCCAACATATTAGCAATCTCTTAAGTGGCCTTGATTGTTAGACTAGTATCAGTTGCTTTATTGTAATCCTATAAAATCCTATATGTAATTTGAGTAATAAAATGACATTTAAAATTCTATAGGCTTTTTATTAATTTTTGACTGTTCCTTTCCTAAATCGTTATTTTTCAAATCCTCTTAAATTCATGCCCCACTAAGTTAAGGAGATTGTATAGTTTTACTTTCACTAGTATGTTAGGTTGGATTTTGGGTTTGGGGGTGTTTTTTGGTTGGTGTTGGTCTGTTTTCCAAATATAACCCTATATTTGAATATTCAGTAAGGTTTTTTTAAGCTTATTGAGATTAAGAATTTCTCTAGAAATTCTCACATGTGGAGCTCCATTTCCTTTACCCTTGAGAATCTCTGCTCTAATTATTTTTAATTAGTGATTCATTGTCTTGTGGTTTCATTCCTGAAAGTGACTAAAATGTTACCTGAACATCGTTTTGTATCAGGGAGAAAAAAGAATGCAAGTATAACATGGCATACTTCAGCCCTTGAACTCGTGCATTTTGATGGTAAAACTATGAGTTCTAAAAGTAAACTCATTGAAAGAATATAAACTATTTTAAACCAGCAATGGCTCAGTTGAAGTCTTTTGGGGTTGAATTCACATCTTGTTGAAAATTCAAGAGCCACAGTATTCTTAGTTTCTCTTAATCCCATTTTGCTTTTGATCTGAAACAATATTAGCCAACTTTCCTTCTACCTTATTTACCAGTATTTTCATTGAATTATTCATTGTTATTAGTCAAACCCGTCTTCAGTGATTGAAGAATTAGCTTAAGGTATTTGATGAATATGCTATAGGCTCTGAAATGGTTTCTCAAAGAGGAGAAATAAATGTTTTGAGAGTTGACATCATTGGAGACTCCTTAAGGTAAATGCTTTGAAGGTTCCTGTCTATTTTTTTCTGTATGAGGTTCTAATGTTTGTTTTTTTAAGAAATCACATTCTTCATCACCTTTCTAATTTTTTCGCTGTGTTAACGTTTTTTTTTTTTGGTGAGGAAGATTGGCGCTAAGCAAACATCTATTGCCAATCTTCCTCTTTTTGCTTGAGGAAGGTTGTCCCTGAGCTAGCGTCTATGCCGGTCTTCCTGTATTTTTTGTATGTGGGCCGCCACCACAGCATGGCTTGATGAGTTGTGTGTAGGTCTGCACCTGGGATCCGAACGTGTGAACCCCAGGCCGCCAAAGCAGAGCGCGTAAACTTGACCACTACACCACCAGGCTGGCCCCCTCTCAGTGTTATTCTTAAGGATATGTGTGGTTTTTAAAAAGCTGTCTTCTGGCTTAAAAAAGCACTAATTTATTTTTGCAGATTGGAATGGTGTGTTATATGATGTTTCCTCTCTGTAGGCTCAAAATTGATCAAATCAGGTGGAAAAATTCAGATGTGTTGGTCAGAGTGGTATCTAAGTTTTTAGTTTGTTAGCTTTGTCTCTTCTTTATGACATAACATTACCTCTCTGTAATCCTTTCAGTGGCATTTAGATTGGCAACAATGGAGGAAGGCAGGGAAGCATATCGAGAACTTCTGTTTTGTCTCGTACGGTGTTATTTCCGAAGACCCTTATTGGTTGGCCTTTGGGTTTTACATATACACGTCAAAGCATCATGTTAAAGAAGTACTACCAAATAAAATTTTAAAACCTAAAAAAAGAAAATGTTGATTCATAGAGCCAGAACTCTGAATATTGACTGGATTCTAATTGTCTGTAAGAAAGTTTCTTTTTGGGTTAGGATATGTTTTAGGATGGTTTGCTGCTGGAGATAGATGGTTGTTAACTTGATAACAAGAATTAAGGTGAGAAAACGTAAAGTGGAAAATGTAAAGTGGAACCAGTCTTGAGAACTGGATGTTATAGTTTTTGTTTTGCTGGTTATTAACTTTTTGACCATGGGCAAATCATAGAACTTCTTGGCTGCAGCTTTTTTTTTTTCCTTCCCCTTTTTTCAATGAGCTTGAATTGGTAATCTCCAAGGTCCTTTCCAAGTAAATAGCTTGAGATGTGTGTAGGAGAACCTTCTGAGTTTTGTGCTTTAATTTATGCTTTCAGATATTTGCTGTGTGTCCTGCCATACCATGGTAACTAAAACTCACTCCCTGCCAGAACTGTAGTGTAGTATGTATGGCTTTGTTTGTTTGTGTGGATGGACCTTTGGAATATTTCCCACCAATGTTCATTTAGTATTTTCATCACTATATAGAGAATGGTAGAATAGTGCTGTAGTTTTCTCTGTATTTGTTAAGTTTAAATTGAGAAATAACATTGAAAATTTTCAAGACTATTATAAACAGAAGTCCTGAAGTTTTTACTGTATGTACTATATGTATTGCAAAAATCAGTTTTATTTACATAAAAAGTAGTTTAGTTTGTAACCTTGTCACTACAGTGTCCAATTTATTAGTCTTAAATTGCCCACCATACGGTATTCATTTTTTGCTTTAACACGGGAAATACTCAATTTGACTCTCAAAATACAGAGTATTAAACATTTTAAACTTAATCTGTTGGCCAAATGCCAGTTTCTGGTGGGTTTTCTTTAAAAAAAAGAGAGATACTAATTTCATATTCCAGAAATCATTATGTATTCTTTGTATTTTAAATGTACAGCTTTTTCTGATTTTTACTTAAAAGATAAGATACTTAATGGTATTATAAACAAAGTCATTATGCAATTATGTAGTGTTATTTAAGATTGAGGGAATTTCATTACTCATTTTAAGTTTCAAGTATATAAGTAGAGTGTAAATGTTTATACCTAAAGTTAGCATTTTATTTTTGGTGAAAATGGATTTTTCAGAAGGCATGTATCTATCATGAGTAAATATTTGTAACGTTATGTAGGTGTCTGTAGCTGTGGAATGGAATGAGCGCTAAGGTTTGGGTGAAACATTCTGGAATTCCATTTACTGGTTGTATGAGCTTAGGTTCTCTTTGCATCTTGGTTTTGTTTACTTTGCTTATTAGCTCTTGACTCATAATGCCATTATTTTCTCTTATCCCCAGTACCCCTTACTGAGTCTCTTAGATCTTGCCTCTGAAATAGCATTTGAATCTATTCATTTTTTCTAGCTCAGACCATGGTCCTGTTTTGCCTGAGTTAAAGCAGTAGCATACTGCTGCTCCCCTCCCTCCAGTTCATTCTTTGCATCTGGGCCAGAATCACCTGTTAAGAAAAGTACATTTGCTTGTTCTTTATGTAAAACTCTCTCTGTCTTCCTGCTGCCCTTAAGATAAAGTGCAAATGTTTGAAAAACAGCTTGCTACATCTCTTTGTATTTCTCTGGCTCTCCTAAATGCTTCAGTTCTTTGAAGATAAAAGTTCTGTTACACATGAGTACTTCACACATGCTGTTTCCTTCTGGAATACTCTCTCTCCTCCAGCCACTTTTTGCCTAGTTAATTTCTTCCTGTTTTCAGACTTCACCGTAGGAGTTATTTCCTTTGATCGCCAATCCCCAGTCTAGATAGTTAGCATATCTGCTGTCACATATAACACTTTATTTATGGTGATTATATTGTAGTGTCCAAAACTGAGCCTTTCATTTTCCCTTCTCAGACCTGCTTTTCCCATGGTCTTCTGTATTTTGTTAATAGAACTACAGCCTCCCAGTTGGCTCAGACCAATAATCTTGAGCCTCCTAACCGGTCTTTCTGCTTTCCTACCTTCCAACTCTTCAGTTTATTTTCAGTGCAGCAGTCGTATGAAGTTACCCCTTTGCTCAAAACCCTCTCAGATGTCCTTACAGTGACCCACAGGCCCTATGTGATTTGTTACTACCCCGTTGTTACCTCTTCTGACCTTATGTCTCTAGATTCTACTCTTCATTTGCTGAACTTTAGCCACACTGACATTCTTGGAGTTCTTTGGGCATTCTTGCCTCACAGTCTCTATCTTTGGTCTTCCATCGTCTTTTTTTCGTGAGGAAGATCAGCCCTGAGCTAACATCCAATGCAAATCCTCCTCTCTTTGCTGAGGAAGATTGGCCGTGAGCTAACATCCGTGTCCATCTTCCTCTACTTTATATGGGACGCCGCCACAGCATGGCCTGACAAGTAGTGCATTGGTGCGCTCCCGGGATCTGAACCTGTGAATCCCAGGCTGCCGGAGCAGAGCCCGCGCACTTAACTGCTGTGCCACTGGGCCGGCCCCTGCTCTTCCTTCTTACTGGATATTTCAGATATCTTCTGTCATTTAGGTAGTTTGAAAATGATATATAAAATGTGTGATTAAGAGTAATTACTAGAGAGTAATAACATATTGAGTGAATTGAAATGGAATAATCAAAAGGTTTATAGTGATATCTTTGGTACTGCGGTTCTTACCCAGGGCAGCAACAGATTGTTCAAATGCTTGATTTCTCATGAATCTTTTCTCCTGCCGGAGGACTAAATATCTAATTTTAAAGACTAAATCCAGTGCAGTTATTTAGGGTCTATAGAGGGTTTTGTTTTTTTAATAAAAAGTGAACATATACTATAAAATATACTGCCAGTAATATTAACTGGTCTTGTCAATTCTTCAGAACGTACTACAGTCTGTTTTGGAGAAATCTATATTCATTATATATCAGAGAAACATGCTGGCTTTTTTTTTTCATGGTCAAAAACTTGTACCATTGTTTCTCAAAGAGTGGTTTGTGGACCACTTGCCTCAGAATCACTTGACGTGCTTAAAAATGCTACTCAGTTCCACTCAAGACCAACTGAATCAGAACCTCTGGGTGATGAGACCTGGATGTCTACATATTTAACATGCTCCCAAAAGTCATATTGATATACATAAAAGTGACAACCACTGCTTTGTGCTATATGTATGATAGGGTTATAATGGAATAGAGGAACTAATAATTCCACGGCATGATTAGTGGCGGAAAATCTGGGATAGACTTTAAAATTTTTTAAAACTTAAAAAAAAATTTAAATATATTTAAAAGTTTAAGAAACTATGACTTAAAATTTTGATGCTAAGAGCACAGGGGCCCTTTAAGTCTGCAGAAGTATCCTTCGTTTTTTTCTGGGACATGAGAAAACGTTATGACCCTTGACGTTTTTTGGGACTAAAAAAGGTATGACATATTTTGGGACTAAATAAGGATCCAGTTGGAGTTGTCAGTATTCATGCATCTTCGAATTCTTAGTGACGTTTTGTGGGGATTACACTAGAGAACCTTGGGAATATCCTTTGATTCAAACCACAGAAACACACATACAATACTGTAAAGATTTTTGCAAACCCCTGTTTTCTCGGGAAATGTCTTTTTTATCTTAGCGATTAGGTTGCATGAAAAAATTCCAGGTGTGGGGCAGCTTCATGGCACAGTGGTCAAGTTCGTGAGCCCCACTTCGGCGGCTCGGGGTTCGCAGGTTTGCAACCCTGGGCACGGACCTACACACTGCTTATCAAGCCATGCTGTGGCAGCATCCCACATACAAAATAGAGGAATACTGGCATAGATGTTAGCTCAGCGACAATCTTCCTCACCAAAAAACAAAAACAAAAAAATTCTTGGTGTTTGTTACAGTAATTGTGAACTGTTCTACGTTAGCACTCAGTTTTTAGCCTGGATGTGAATGGGTTATTTTGAGTTGAGAAAGGCTATGTTTTTCCTGCCTGTTAGCAGTAGTTTTGTTAAATGAAAACTTTGCCACTTTAATCCATTTAATGTATAGCAATTTTAAGATGGAGGGTGTCCTAAACATTTGGGACTGGTAATTGCATACTTCGGTTACATTTCTGAAAAGGCTGCTTAGGTGAAGATTATTTAACTTGAAACAGTCTTTTTCTAATAAAAACCTCTAAAATGGGTGGTTATACCCTGTGGTGTTTAAAATTAACTTGAGTACCTGTATAATCAACTAATAAACTGTTAGACGTAGTTTAATGCATTTTTAATGCAAGTAAAAATCACATAATGAGGCAATATAACAAAAGTATTATAAAACTGTATTAGTGTCATAACAGTATTATTACATATATAAAGGATATGAGATTTAGCAAGCTCAGTCTTCAGAGATAAAACTTGAACTCTGTGAAATTGTTTTTCTTCATTTTTTTTCCTGCTGCCACTTTACTTTGTTCTCCAGTGTTATGTGTAGCAATCTACTTTTATAAATATAAATTATAAGAAGTTTTATATAAGTTTTATATAACCTGTGTAAGTTAAGAATTTTCCATTTATCTCTTTGGTCTTCATTATTGCATTTCATTGTGTCAAAGACTACAATTGTTGATATTAATGAAAGCAAGTAAAATAATACTGAGTTTGCTTCAGAATCAATAAAATCTGGTGCACTCAAGATGTTCAAGGAATCCCAAGGTGGGCTTATCTTGGGGGGAATAAAGACACTCTACAAAGAGTGGAACATAATTTTTGTGCACTGAAGGCTTTTTAGTTGATATAATTGGTAGGCACCTAGAATCAAAGGTTGACTAGAAGTGAAGGGTTAGAAGATACCAGAAAATTGTAGAATGAAGAATGTGTAGTAGTACCTTGGTACAAATCAATCAAGATGAACTTGTTGATGTAGCAAATGGAAATATGTAAAGTAAGAAAACATTAGGGGGAGCATGATATTTTCCATGAAATATTGATTAAGCACACACAAATATATTGAATACCTACTGTGTGCCAGGTACTCTGGATATTGCAGAAAACAAAGCGGTTAAATCTGCCCTCAAGAAACTGACACCGTCTTCGGAGAGATAATAAATAATATGTAAGAGTTAACGAAAAGTGCTCCCTCATAGAAAAATATAGCTGAATAAGAGGAAATAAGGTAATCTTGGTAAGTAAGGGTTGTTTTATAGAAATGTTGGAAGTAGGGAAGTAGGGTTGATGTATAGAAATGAAGGTAGGCATGAAAATCTGGGGTGAAGGAACTATATTTCAGGCAGAGAACAGTAAGTGTGAAGACCTTCTGGTGAGAGTGTGTTGTGTTTGAACAAGATAGCCACCAGTGTTTTTAGAGTGAGGAAGTGATAGAAGATGATCTCAGAGAGGTTATAGCAAGGGCCAGATGGACCTTGTAGGCTTTGGAAAGGATTTAGGCTTTTACTCTGAATAAGATGAAAAGCCATCATAGGATATTGAGTGACTTAATCTGTGTGAATAAGACAAGCAGGGAGATCACTTAGGACACTGTTGCATTAGTTGAAAGTGAGACAGTGGTGGCTTGGATTAGGATGTGTCAATCTATAAAAACAGAAACCAGTTTAAGAGGCAAAGTGTTTATTTGAGATCAAAGAACTGCGGTTCAGGGAGCACAGATTCAGATAGAAACCCAAATTGTGTTCTGATTACTGGAGAGGGGCTCAGGGTTTTTAAGGGAAAAAGGGAGGAAGATGAGGTAAGTTATATTAAAGAGGAGTTCATTGGGGCTAGATGAGCTAAGGCTAGGTTTGTACTTCATAGATTGGCTTGAGATTCAGTCACCAGGCAAAAGGCTAGACTGGTACTTCATTGATTGGTTAGCAATTCGGTCATCAGCAAGTCCAGGTTCATTAGTCCTTGCAAACAGGATATTCTTGTCCTTACTGACTTCTTGGAATGTAGAAGTGGTGTAATTCTGGATGTATTTTGAAAGAAGCAGCTGATGAACTGGAAATTAAGAATGACTCCAAGACTTTTAGCCTAACTACTTGTAAGCTGGAATTGTCATTTGTTGAGATGGAGAAGACTATAGAACAGAAGGTTTGGGGTGTGGGGAGAATCAGGAGTTTTGTGTTGTTGGGTTGTCTTACATCTGAGAATCCTTTTTAGGCACCCAGTGGAGATGTGGAGTAGGCGGATGGCTGAGTCTGAAGTTTAAGGAAGAGATCAGGCTAGAGTCATCATTATATAGAGTGAATTTAAAACAATGAGACTAGATTTCACCCAGACTCTATAGAAAATGAGTCAAGACCAGGGGTCTGCAGAGTTTCTGTAAAGGGCTAGATAGTAAATATTTTCATCTTTGCAGTCGTAGTCTCTTGTAAATAACTCAGCTCTACCGATATAGTGTAAATGCAGCCATAGACATTGTGTAAAGGAATGGATGTGGTCTGATTTGACCAGCAGAAAGTTTGCCTACCCCTGCTATAGACAGGGAAAAGAAAAGGATAGCTGCACATTGATCCTGTGGTACTATGATGTTTAGGAATCAGAAACTTGAGGAGGAACTAGCAAAGGAGATTGAGAAGGGGCAGCCAGTGGAAAAGAAGGAACCTACAGAGAGTATCTCCTGGAAGCCAAGTGGAGAAAATGTTTACTTGGAATGTGTATGATCACTTGTGTCGAGGTCTGCTAGTAGGTTGGATAATGTGAGAACTGAGAATTGGCGACCTAGAGCACGTTGACCTTGTTGAGAGCAGTTTCAGTGGACCCAGGGGGAATGAAGACCTGATTGGAGTGGTTTAAGAGAGTAGGAGATGAAGACTGACTAACTCTTTATAGAGAAGTTTTGCTAATAAAAGGAGAATAGAGAACAAAACTGTGGCTGGAGTAGGATATGGGTTAAAGGAAAAAAGGGTTCCTTTTTCTTTTTTTTTAAAGATGGGAGCCACTGAAGCATATTGATATGCTAATAGGACTGATCTAGTAGAGGAAAAAATTGGGGAGGGACAATTGCTGGAGTAATGTTGAGATTTAGTGTACAAATTAAAGGGTTGGCCTTAGATTGGAGCATTAACAGTTCATTGATAATAAGAAGGCAGCTTATTACTGTTATAGTGTATATACTGATTATTTGCCGTTTACTTAATTATAGCTGGAGAGATCACTGTGGCACCATTTTTTAAGTTAACATGGGAATGTTTATTTGAAACTTAAAGTTGCTAAATGGGTCTCCTTAATGTTTTCAAAATGCAGCCTTTGGTGCCATGGGTGTTGAGCAAAAGTATCTTGCAGGTCACTTTTAGGAGCAAGAGAAGAGAGACCAGTTGTCTACTCTTATCTGTTTTATATATCCGTTCTGGGTAAGATTTCATTTTGGAAAGAGTTTCTTTTTTATAGGTTTTGAAAAGCACTTTTCAAAATATTTTGGTTTATATACTGTTAATATGAAACGATAGATGTCAAAGTTAAAGAAGGGTAATGCAAGGTGATCTGCTGTAGCTCTCCAGAGCTGTGTACTCTCCACTTAATTTAAAAAATAAAACATTACAGATAAAGGGAGACCCTTGTGTCCTGCCCTTTCTCAGTCACATTATCCTCTGGACACCCCACCCTCACCCCTGCCCCTTTCCCAGAATTGTCCTGATTTTGATGTTTGTCATTCCTGTGAATTTGACTGTTTTGTTGTGATTTTGTGTTTATCTAAAATGCACTTTTATAGGTTTTCTTTTGGCAAAAATTTAACTAGAAATGAAAAGTTCACTTTTAAATGGTGTTTTTGAAAAGGATAGTTTGAAACAATTAGGATGTGTGGATATGTGTGTTTTAATGGGATTTGACCCTAAAGGGGGAAACAAGGATTACAGAACTTTTAAGTTTTTTCATTAGGTGGGATGGTAGGTGAAATATTACAGCTTTCTCTTCTAAACTATTGAATCAGGATCTTATTGTGGGGGAAGGAAAGGGTTAGGATGAGAGGGTAGCAGGACAGAGAGCCAGGAACTGATTGTGATACATGATATGCTGCAGGCATTTAAGATGAGTTCTGTTTTCTAATAGATTTTCTAAATGTTTTTTCCCACAGTTCCTTAAGGGGATTGACATCAATTGAAAATCTGGTTCAAACAGAGTGATCTGACTATTTACACACACTTTTTGGTCTGATACTCGTTGTCCTTGCACATAGTAGGTGCTGAATAATATGGTGATTTAATGAGCAGATAATGTGAGGCTTAATAGTTGTTTCTGAATTTGATTATAGTTTAAGAATATACTTTTAGGAGATAAGAAAGGTAACAAAATTAATAAAATTGACAATATTTAGGCATTTCATTCTGTCCCTTATTTGAAGGGGTTAAAGTAATTAAATATTAGCTATTCTGTTCCAAATGTCAATTATGTAAATAGTGGTGCATTAATAGCATTGCGGTACAATGAAAATAACGTCAAGTTAGCGTTACAGCAAGGACTCTAACCCATGTTTGTCTTCCACTTATTAACTCTGTAGCTTTGGGCTCATTGTTTAAAATTTTCCTGTTTTTTGAACTGTAAAATAGGTATTTTTACTACCCCCCCCAAAGATTTGCTTGAGGATTAAATGGAATAATGTGCCTGAAATCTGTAACTTATGTTTTTTGTTTTTCTTGTTTTATGATACTGAGTAAAAATCTATTTGGATTTAGACACAAAGAACCATATTATTCTTTCAGTGTTACTCTTTTCAAGTATTCTCTTTTTCTCTATACTTGGAATGTTTAGTAATACCTAATATTTCTGTCTTTTCTTAGTTTTGGCTTATAGTCAAGATTGGTGATTGTGTTCTATGAGGAAAAGCAGATGAGATTTTAGAGTTAAAAAGGGGGGGAAGGTTAAATGTGGCACTGCTTTTTCTTTTTTTGAAAATATTTCTTAAAGTTTAACTTTTAAAATGCTATATTTTATAGCACTAATCAGTTAGGTTTGGGAATTTTACAGTGAATCTTGACTCATAAAACATCTTAAGTCTTTTTGGTTACTTTCAACTTGTTCAAATTCATGGCAATTTAGTAATAATAACACAAGAGACTCTACTGTATTTTTAAGGAGAATTATATTAAAATATTTGAAGAGAGATTTTCTGAAATGGTGTCAAATCCAGTGTTTAAAAAAACAGAAAAATCAAGGAACAAGAACAATGAGAAAGGAAAGTGTAGTGTAGAGTTCATTGACATGATTGGTTGTTATTGTTGTATTGTCTCTAGAAGGCAAAATGATTTATTTGGAGAAAGTTTTGATACTGACTGAAGTCATGGTGATGGAATGAGAGAAAAGCCAAGGGGTTAGACAAGTGAGTAGGAGTGGTTAAACATACATTAGTGGAGATGAGGAAATTCTGTGGGGATAGTGAGGAGCAGTGATGAAAGAGCACCTCCAGCAAGAATGACTTGATGATTAGCGGCAATGAGAGAACGAAACCACACCACACATATTTGTCAACAGGCAGGAAAGTAGAAGGAGCAGTCACACTTGGGTTTAAATCCCAACTGTTTTTAGCTGGCTTACTTTTTTAAAAAAACTTTTTTTTGGTTTTTGAGGTAGTTGTAGATTTGCTTGCATCTGTAAAACATATTATAGAGAGATGCAGTATACCTTTTATCTAGTTTGCCGCAACAGTAACATCTCGCATAACTAGTGTACTATCATAACCAGGAAATTGACATTGATACAGTCCACTGGCCCTGTTCAGATTTCACCAGTTTTACATGCATTCAGTGTGTGTGTGTGTGTGTGTGTTTAGTTCCATGCAATTTTATCATGAGTAGATTAATGTGACTACCACCACAGTCAAGATACAGAACGGTTCATCATAACAATTTCTGTGCTACTCTTTTTATAGCCACAGCCACCTCCCTCTTTCTATTCTTCCCTAACCCCTAGCAACCACTAATCTGTTCTCAATCTCTATAATTTTGTCATTTCCAGAATGTTATATAAATGGAATCACAGTATGTAGCTTTTTGAGACTGGTTTTATTCACTCAGCTTAATTCCCTTGAGAACCAAGAGAATGTGTGTATCAAGAACGCGTTTCTGTTTTATTGCTGAGTAGTGTTCTGTGGTATGATGTCCCTCAGTTTGTTTAACCATTGAAGGACATTTGGGTTGTTTCCAGTTTCTGGCTGTTAACCAACATAGCTGTACATTAATGTACAGATTTTTTGTGTGAAATAACTTCATTTCTCTGTTACAAATGCCTAGAAGTACGATTGCTGGATCATATGGTAGATTAGCTGCTTAACTTTTTAATCACAGCTACAAGCAAGAAAGTCATAGTCGTCAGTCATAACTATATTATTATAAATTATTACTGTTGCCAGTTATTCTGTCTGTTGTCCTCTCTAAACACATTCTTCTGTAAGTCATTACACAAATACCTCAATTTTTTTAAGGAAAGGCATTTGATTATTGGATGCTAGTTTAATATTTGTGTGTAATGTGGAGTGATATGTACTAGATTTGTTCTTCATTTTGCTCAGAAAATAATATAAGCAACTCTTCTTGATAACCTGTACTTTCAGATTTGTTGGAACACACATACTCTTTGTGAAATATATTTAAAGTAATTTGTTTTTAACCTATCAAACTCTTGGGATATTACACATTTTCACAGAGGTCCATGTTGCTACTACTCTATTTTTAGACATTTAAAAATTGAGTGTTCAAAAAGCAGTGACACACTCTAGAATCTGCCGTTTATAGCAAAGTGACATACCTGTTACACTGCCATTGTCAGAAAATTTACAATAGGATAAAATACAGTCAATGGTAAAATTACTGGATGTTATTTAATGTGCCTTTGAAGATTTAGGACACTTGAAGAAGTTGCATTGCATGTTGTAACTGTGGCAGACCTGTAGTTTCTAAACCTGGCTATCTATCAGAATCACCTGGGAAGTTCAAGCAAACAAATCTGAAAATCCTCAGATTATTAAAAGTGGTAGAATGGAAGTAGGAATCGTAACTGTTTAAAAAGCACCTCAGTTTCTTTTGATACGTAGTTAACTTTGGGAAACTAAACTAAGATCCAGGGAAGAATGATTTCTGTCTTATTCTCTTAGTGTCTTGCACCATCTTTGGCTTATAGTAAATGTTCAGTAAATTAAATATTGGTAAATGAGTACTCTGTGGGGGGTGGGGGGTGGAATGTTATTGACAGATTTTGTTAAATAAAATTACGACAAAAGAAAAGTTTAAAGAGTATATTTCGAGTAAATTAACATTTGCTGTATAACGTCAGTCATTTGGCACAAAACAGGTATCAAAATAAACACTTGGTAATTAAGTGGCTTTTGATCTCAGATATTAAACGGATGAGTTTAGCTGCATTCGGGGCGTGCTGCCGGTCTTCAAAGTACAGCTTCTCCATTTGCCAGTTTATTTTGATTTTTCTTAGGATTGTCAGTGTTAGTCTGTTTATCTACTAACCCCACACCCCGCCCAAGTTATGAGTGCTTTAATTTTTGAATTCTTGAGTATTTGAGAATGTCCTCCTATTCTTCTTACTCGTAAATGACATCCTGATTGGAAAAATAATTCTCTGGGTCACATCCATTTTATTTTCTTAGCACAAAACTTTACTACATTGTCTTCTGGAATTTAGTGTTTCTATGGGGAAGTCGGAGGTCAGCCTTTCTTTGTTTTGTAAATGATATACTTCTGCTACATGGATGCTTTAAGAATTCTTTCTTTATGCTTAAAATTCAGCAGCTTCACCAGGATGTGAAGATGTGTGTCAGTTTTTATTGGTTTTTTATTACTGTTTCTTGGTACATGGTGAGCCTACTTCAGTCTCCAGATTGAGATCTTTCTTTATTTCAGGAAAGCTTGCTTTTATTATACTCTTCAGTGTCCTTGTTTTCTATTCTCTTCTTCAGAACCTCCAGTTTTACATATGTTGTCTTCATAGTTCATATCTGGCTTCTTATCTCTAAGTGCTGTCATCTCTGGCCTTTTACCCTGTATGCTTTGTGATATTTCTCAGGTCTGTGTTCTTTATGGTTGACATTGCTTTCAGCAGTGTTGATTCTTTTATTACTTCTAATGTGGTTTTTGCTTCCATTTCATCTTTTCTGTAAGTTCCTCATTTATTCCGGCTCCCTCCTCCTTTTGTATCCTCTTATCTCTTGTTTTGTTTTGTTTTGTTTTGTTTTGTTTTATAGAATTCATGTTCTCTTTACTCTTTGAGATAGAACAGAATTTGTCTGAAAAGCTACTGGTTTCCTGAGATTTCTTTCAAAGTATTTTCTTCATCTGTTTATGTTGTATACCCGTACTTTGATCTCTGCACAGGCTCTGTGTGGGATGGTTTCTGTGTACTTATCTTGAGTGAAGTTATTCTGTTGGGCCTTTAAAATATATATATAGGTTTAAAATATATATGTAGAATCTAAAGTGTGATTAGGTTCTCTTCGATTCTGTTTCTTATTCTCCTGGACACTATTTTAATTGTATTCTTAGAAGTTGGTGGTTTTTAATATGAGTCCAGATCAGGGAAAGAGGTGTGGGACATGTCTGTTAGAAGGAGGGGGATAATGTGAGAAAAGAGCAGTTCATTCTAGTTTCTCTGAACTTCCACTGTATTTGTTTAATTCTCTTTCCGGAGATCATATCTGGGGGTCCAGGGAGAGATTTAGAGTGGCAGGGCTCTGCTCTGATTCAGGTAGTTTCTCTACTTAACTGGGCCAAAAAAGTCAACTTACTGGGCCAAGCGACCCTTCTCTCCCACCTCTTCAGCCTGCCATAGTTTTCAAAATATGTCTTCTAATAGACTTAAGAGGAATTGGATGTTGGCTTTTAGTATTTTTCTGCACTTGAGTATGGATTTAATTGTCTCTTGAAATCATTTGTCAGTTCCAGTTTATTGGGTTGTGACTCTTGTTGGATTTGATTAAATTTCCTTTTTTGGTTTTTTTTTGAGTTAATTTTGATAGGTTTTATAGAGAGCAAATATAGAAACATTCTCATGCTGTCATCTTTCTGAAAATCTGCTTTTAATGTAATTTTTATCATCAAATTTTTGTGCTGATTTTGTTAAAAGGTATTTATCATTCCAATCATTGAATTAAAAGACTATTTCCAAATTGATTTTAAAAGCTATTAAGATGACTTTAACATGGTTCTTTTCAGTGTTAGATATTGCTAATTCAATGGGTTGGGAATTCCAACACCTAGATGAATGCTAAATAGAGAACATAAATGTTCCTCTGATTACGTATTATGATATATGCATGCACTGTGGAGTATAATGTTGCTATTAAAAATGATGATGTAGAACCGCATTTATTGATGAGTGAATGTTAAGTAGAAATCAGTTTGATTCCATCTATGGGTATTTATTTGTACATGTAGAAAAAAGCCTTTGAGGGTGGATTTATCTTTCCTAATGTTTTTCTCCAGCTTCTGGTTATAATTTAATACCTGTTCTTTATTTTAGAAAAGGAGATAAACAGTTATTGCAATTTCAAAAAAAATAGTAAACATAAAAAAAAAGACTCTTAATTGGGAATTTTCTTCTTGGTATTAAAAGGTATTGCTTGGTGATAAATGATCATTATGTAAAGATCATCCCTCTTTGAAGTTTATCTTTTTTATATTAAGGCAACATCCATTTATTCCTACAGTTAGTTGTTAATGCTTTGTTAGAAGTCTGTTTGAATTTTATTTATCAAATGTTCTCTCAGTATCTGTTGATAGCATATTTTTTTGTATGTGTGTGAGGAAGATTGGCCCTGAGCTAACATCCGTTGCCAATCCTCTTTTTGCTGAGGAAGACTGGCCCTGGGCTAACATCCGTGCCCATGTCCTCCGCTTTATATGGGACGCCGCAGCATGACTCGACAGGCGGTGTGTCGGTGTGCGCCCGGGATCCAAACCGGCGAACCCCGGGCCGCCGCAGCAGACCGTGTGCGCGTGACTGCTTGCGCCACCAGGCCAGCCCCAATATATCATTCGTTTTTAAATGATGCTGTATGGAGCCTAGAGGTTCCAAGAATGTGGCTGGGTTAGTTGATCCTTAATCCCCCACTACCCCCTGGCAATAAGAGCGGCTCCTGTTTTAAGTATGGGGCTTACTTTCATGCGTTTATTTTATTTTAGAGTCTACTGACAGACCCAGGTACTGTTGTAATTACAGGAATCATAGCCATGGCATGACAGACAAGGTCCCTGTGCTCGGGGAGTTTCTCTCCTAGTGGAAGAGACAAACAATTTAAAACAGACAAACAGGATAATTTCATATTGTGATTTAAGCTATAAAGGAAATAAATAGTGATTTGAAATGGTGATGACAGAGAGATAGGCAGGTGGTAGGAGGTGGTGAGGGAAAGGCTTTTTTAGGGGGTAACCTTGTGAATTGACACCTGAACGATGAGCAACCAGCCATGTAAGGAAAGAATTTGTGGCTTAAATTTGGGGAAAATATTAGACAGCCTTTACTTGAGAAAGAATCCTCTTCTTTAGTCTTTTGTCTTATCTTTAAAGATGTATGCTTTTAGTCTGCTTTTTTTCATGATGCACCTGGTACTGTTCACAAGCATCAAAAAAAATACTCAAAAACAAAAATTAGGTTTTTATTTATTTTGTGAGTTCCTTGTCCAGAAGATAAAATCCGTTTTTTCCTTAGTTTCGCTTCCAGGGCCCTTGAGTAGTCTTTAGCTTAACTTAGCTTTACACCCCTTTTATCTCATATACAGGCATCTCATGTTTCTGTCAAACTAGTTTTACTCATTGCCCTCAGAATCCTTGTCACCCTGTGCTTTCCTATTTTTATGCCGTTGCTCATATTGTGTCCCTTGACTGAAGTTTATTCTTCCTTGTACCCGGTTAAACCCCTTCTCGTTTTAGATGATCTTTGTAATTTCTCTTACTATCTTAATGTAACTGAGATTTTAAGTGTGTGAAACATGTGAGGGCGTAGCACATACTTGAAGATTCCTTTGCATTCATTTTTCACCCATTCTTAGATTGAGGATACCATGAGGTTTCCAAAGTTGAAATCAGCTACTTCTTGCTCAGTTGATTAGTCAGGAGGTAGAATTACCTACAGGCATGCCAAGACCTGCCTCTCTTTCTCCTTGTTTGCTGTACTGTATCTCTAAAGGTGTCAGCTTAGGAAGGTGGTGAGTGTTGCAGGATGAGGCTGGAAAGGTAAGTGAGGCCAGAGAAGTGTGAATGGCTTCCCTCTGTACTCATTAAAATTCAAAAACATGAATTCTGAGATACGTGTTTAAAAGATTACTTTGACTGTTCTGTAGAGAGTGTTTTGAAATGGAGATGAGAATGAAAGTGGGAGAGCAGTTTAAATATTACGCTGAACTGAGTGAATTTCTACTGGAGTCAGTAAGAACAAGGAGATCCTTACTCTAGGATTAATTCTACATTGCCCTGTAATGCTAACTGACTCTTTGCTCTGTGTGGTACTGAATCAAGTGTCTGAGATCACTGAAGAGTCGAGAGTTATGTGTTGATAATTTTTCTAAGCAAATAGAAGCATAAGACACTGAGTCTTGAGGGCATAGGCAATTAAAAGGATCTAGGCTTTTATAATTTTATTTATTTATTTATTTTTTTCCCCCAAAGCCCCAGTAGATAGTTGTATGTCATAGCTGCACATCCTTCTAGTTGCTGTATGTGGGACATGGCCTCAGCATGGCCAGAGAAGCGCTGTGTTGATGCGCGCCCGGGATCCGAACCCGGGCCGCCAGCAGCAGAGCACGCGCACCCAACCGCTAAGCCACAGTGCTGAAGAGCCTGGCTTTTATTGTTACTTTGTTAATAAAACCCTCACCAAGAGCTAAGAGAAGGGAGGATAAAAAATCTTACTCTAATATCTTCATTAGTCCCTTAGTAAAAAGTCAGATGGCAGAGGTCAAAAGAGGTTAATAACGTTCGTAAGTATAGCATTTCAGACTTAGTTGTGATCTTTGCAGTATTGCATATTCAACCAGTACCTTATTTGACAAGTGAAGATAACCATAGAAGTTAGGTGACCTCCTCATTTTTATTTATAAGGTAGAGGTAAAATCTGGACTAAAGCTCGGATTGCCTGATTGAGTGCTCTTTTCACTAAATGAGTGATTCTCAACCTCCCCACCCTTTAAAAGATATTTTAAATGACTAATTTAAAAAATTTGAGATATAATTCACGTGCCATGCAATTATCACCCTCCATCCCCAAAACATATCTTTTAGCAGTCACTCCCCATTTTCTTCCCCTCCCTGCCTACTCCCCAATCACTGATCTACTTTCTGTCTTGATAATTTTCCTTTTGTGAACATTTCATCTAAGTGGATTATATAATACATGGTCTCTTGTGACTGGCTTCTTTCACTTAGCATAGTGTTTTCAAGGTTCATCTATGTTGTATCGTGCATCAGGACATAATTCCTTTTTTTTTCCCCCCAGGTTAAAGTTTCTTTACTTCAGTAATTCTCAGAGCCTTTAAAGTACACTGACATTTTCTGTGAGAGAATATCATGTACAGCTTTCTCCAGATTTACATGACCATGCAACATTTTTTATTCAAAGCATCTCATAGAATTAGAGTTTGAGAAATGATGAATTAGGGACTTCTGTCTAAGCTAGACAAGTCGAAGTAACATGTAAGGTATGGTGACCTTTTTTTGGTAACAGTTTTATTGATGTATAATTCACCTGCTGTGCAGTTCACCCATCTAAAGTGTGCTATTCCGTGGTTTTTAATATATTCACAGTTGTGCAACCATCATCACAACCAATTTTAGAACATTTTCATCACTCAAAAAGAAACCATCTAGCTATCACTCCTCAGTGCCCCCCCTATACCCTTTTGCTCCCAGACCTAGGCAACCATTAATGTCCTTTCTGTCTCTATAGATTTGCCTCTATAGATCACAGGTTCAGATCCTGGGCATGGACCTACTGCAACACTTACCAAGCCATGTCGTGGCAGGCATCCCACATATAGAGTAGAGGAAGATGGGCGTGGATGTTAGCTCCAGGGCCAATCTTCCTCAGCAGAAAGAGGAGGATTGGCAACAGTTGTTAGCTCAGGGCTAATCTTCCTCACGCACACAAAAAATATATTCCATTGTATAGATATACCATGTTTGATTTATCCATTAATAAGTTGATGGACATTGGTTTCCATCTTTTGGCTGTTAAGAATAATGTGCTGTAGGGCCGGCCTGGTGGCGTAGCGGTTGGGTTCGTATGCTCCGCTTTGGTGGCCTGGGGTTCGCCGGTTCAGATCCTGGGCATGGACCTGCTCACTGCTCGTCAAGCCGTGCTGGGATGGCATCCCACGTAGATGAGCTACAACTCTACAGCTATGATACACAGCTATGTACTGGCACTTTGGGGAGAAAAAGGAAAAAAGAGGAAGATTGGCAACAGATGTTAGCAAAGGGCCAATCTTCCTCCAAAAAAAAAAAAAAGAATAATGTGCTGTGGACATTTGTGGACGTGTTTTTATTTCTCTTGGACATTTTACCTAGAAGTAGAGTTGCTGGGTCATATGATAACTCTATGTTTAACCTTTTCAGGAACTGCCAGATGGTTTTCCAAAGCAGCTGAGTATTTTATATTCACAGCAGCAGTGTGTATAAGGGTTCCAGTTTCTCTACATCCTCAACAACACTTGTTATAGTCTGGTTTTTTTTTGACTGTAGCTATCATAATGGGTGTGAAGTGTTATCTCATTCCTGGTTGAATTTGCAATTCCCTAATGGCTAATGTTGTAGAGCATCTTTTCATGCGCTTTTTGGCCATTTGTATGTCTTCTTTGGAGAAATGTTTGTTGAGATCTGTCCCTCATTTTAAAAATGGATTATTTATCTTTTTTATTGAGTTGTAAGAGTTTCTGCTAGTAGAAAACTAGATAAAAGTCCTTTGGATATGATTTGCAAATATGTTCTCCCATTTTGTGGATTGTCTTCTCACTTTCTTGATGGTGGCCTTTGAAGCACTGTAGTTTTTAATTTGGACAAAGTCTAGTTTATCTCTTTTTTTCTTTTTTTGCTTGTACTTTTGGTCATGGTTTATGCCTGTATTTTCTTGTAAGAGTTTTAGAGTTTCAACTCTTATATTTAGGTCTGTGATTCATTTTGAATTGGTTTTGTGTATGGTGTGAGGAAAGGGTCTAACTCAACTTCATTCTTTTGCATGTGCACCTTCCCTTAAGTATTTTGTAAAATCTCCATTTCTAGCCTGCTAATAAACATAAATATTACATGCTACCTACACATAAGAGTAGGAAAGATATGAGTAATTTTGAAGGTAATAATGTAATACATAATTTTCACAAAGTAATTTGTGTCACTGTGCTAGAAATATTTAGCGTATTCATTTGAGATAAACATATAAGATAGCAGTACTGTTTTTAAAACAAGCTTTATTAATGAAATTCAGTGAGAGCTGCATCTTTCATTTAATAATTTTTGGTCCTAACTCTGTTAACAAAATAATCTTGATATCATTCGCTTATAATAGATAGAAGTGCAGCATTATTGTATGGCATTGTTTTTGGTGGTGAGATTTTTCCAAGTAGTAAACACCTTGGTAAAAGTTTGAAACAAATCTAAGTACTCTGCAGTACAATTTGCATAGCAGTTATATTCCAAGAAGATTCAGCATATTATGTTAAGCAGAATTAGGTTCTAGGCTCAGCTAATTATAAGCTGATTTTTTCAGACATGGGACAGTTCTTTGAGAAAAGTCCTGTGCACAGTAGGCATCCCTGGCCCCTTTTCATTAAGTATCAGTGGGCATCTTCATCTAGAGCAGTGCTATCCAGTGAACCATGTATGCAATTTTAAATTTTCTAGTAGCTGACATCTGGAATTAATTTTAGTAATATATACTATTTAACAAAAAAATAGCTCATCATGTAATCAATATAAAAATATGTATGTGCTATTTTACATTCTTTTTGTACTAAGTCTTGAATCCAGTGTGTATTTTACACATACAGCAAATCTTAATTTAGAGTAGCCAGATTTCAAGTGCTCAATAGCTTGTGTGTGCCTAGTGGCTATCATTTGGATAGCACATATCTAGAGGGAGTAACTCAAATGGAAGCCTGTTGTTGTCACACCGTCTCATGTTTCCCCGTTCCCTAAGAGACATAGTCTGGTTAGCTACAACTCTTGCTTTTCATTACCAGTTAGCTCATATACAATTGGTAAATTGGAGAATGACAGCTATATAAATTGAAGTTGTGTTGGTTCATATGTGAAATTTTTTTTTTCTAGGCAAGGAGAATCAGAATAGCAGGAGTAGGGTTATAACCTTCAAATAGAAAGGAAAAAGCCCTCAACCAGCTGCTACACAGGCAAGACCCCTAAAGAAAATTCAAATCTGTCTCCCTAGCCTTGCATGGCTCCCTGTCTGGCAAGTTGCACTTTCTCCGCTGTCCATTTTACCTGTAGCCTCAATGCTCAGAACTTCACTTCCATGTTCTCAGCCCCAGCAAGCCACATTTCTATCCTAATGTTTTTTGCATTTTTAATATCCCCTGAAGCAATCCACAACCATGCTGAGCTGCTTGCCTGTGCTATTCAAGTTTTGTTAGTGCTCTGGTTATAACAGAGTTGCGTAGTTTTAAGTGATTTGCTGCTACTCTATTTTTCCCCTAAAACTTTTGTTTTTACTGTACCGTTTTGCAGAATTCAGGGTTTTTCAGGAAAACATCTGTGTTATGGCAAAAATACCCATGAGAGGTATGGCTTTCTTTGTGAAATCCCCATATTTTTAAATGTTTGTGGTTTCTGGTTTTGGAGTGCTAAGAGGAGGACCAAAGACAGTGGAAGGCAACGTAACATTTAGAATTAAGTGTGGCCCGGATACTGACCACACCAAAACTATCTTGAGAATGCTTATTAAAAATTCAGATCTTGGGGTCCCATTCCGAATACTGTGAATCAAATTCTTTGTGAGATGCAACCTTGAAATCTACATTTTTAAATTTACTGAAGTTAGAGATCCACTGCTGAACCTTATTCATTCATACCTGGTATCTGCTTTTATTAGTTTGAAAAGGAGTTTGGGATGGTGTATGTCCTTGAAATCTTTCATTTAGTATTATAGATATACCTTATGTATTAAGATTTAATTTCTAGGTCTGAGGATCTGGTAGTGAATTTTAGTGGTTGTCATGTTCTAAATAAGGACATAAATGCCATAATGTTTTGCCCCTGAGTAGAGTGAAAACTGTTGTTTCACTTGTGGAAAAGCTAGTTGCATTTCCATACCGTGTTTGATCATATAGAACCGTATATACTTCCCGTTTTCCCTCTAATATCCAAGTTCCCTTTTCTAAATGAGAGGCAATCTAATTGTTTAATGCCCATTTGTTGCTGAGTCAGATGTGTTCGGCTGCATTTTTTGGCCCGTTTCCCAGAGTCCTCTCCTAGGGCTCCACCTTTCTCTTCTCAGATTGTAGGTTATATCCTCCTTACCCTTTAAGATCTAGCTTCTGAAGTTTTGATGGATGCCAAGTAGGGATTATTCTGCCTTTTAAATATTGAAGATTCTGTTAGGGAAAAGGTCATTATCTCACATTGTTGTATTGTATTGTATTGTACTACTTAGATTAACGTCTAGTCCAGAAGTCGGCAAACTTTTTCTTAAAGAGCTGGATAATAAATATTTTAGTCTTGTAGGCCACACGGTCATTTTCACAATTAAAAAGCAAAAGTAGCCATAGATAATATTAAATGATTCGCTGCAGCTGTGTTGTGATGAAACTTTTTATTAGTAAAAACACACCCAGCAGGTTGTAGTTTGCTGACCCTTAGATTCTAGTCTGATACTAGCATCCAATCATGTTACATCTCCATTTCATATCTACCTTTGGTTAAGCACTGGACAGGAGAACTTTGCTCACCCTTTAGGTTCTTCAAGTTGGCAAGCATAACCATATGACCCCTTCGTTTCCGCCACTCCCCCCTCCCCCCAAAAAAAAGAAAACCCAGATAATTCTCAATAGTACCCCTTTCTTCCAAGCCTTTAGGACTAGCTTTATCAGTCCTACTTTCATTTCTTAAGTTTGGTTTAAATGTGAATCATTTAAAACTAATTTCATCCCACTTATCTACAAATACTACTTTTCTCAAGGAGCTATTTTCTTTTTCTTTAAAGTAGTGAACCTTTTTCTTGGTAATGTACAGAGAACACAAAGGGCACTGGACCGTAGAAACAGCTTTTGCTCTCATTACTTTGTTGGGCCGCACAGCATCCGTGAGACTCTGTCTCACCAGCGTATATGTTATCTTCCTTTCTGCACTTGAATAGTTACTAATACTAGATTGAGCATGAACATTCTGAGTTCAAGTTTTGTGTATGGCTCTACTCTTCTTTGGATGTGTTACCATCCACAAATCACTTACTCTTTTGCTCAGCCTTAGATTCTACACTGTATTATTAATATTATACTACTAATAAAAAAGCTTGCATTCTTATCCTGAAACGCACAAGTTCATCATGGGGTAGAATACAAAAATTCATGTGAGTTTTTAAGATAAGGTAGGAGATTTCAAAGTAACATTGTGTTGTAGCACTTTTGTAGACGTGGCTCTGGAAAATCATCACCACCACCACCACCACCATCATTACTCTGACCCTGGGGAAGATAATATAAATTGTAGCTTTCGTTATAGAGAGTTAGCTTGGTTTAGCTTATTATAGTCATGTTATTCTGGGGCAAATCTACCCTCCCTTTAGTTCTTAAGCACATTCTTCTGGCTGGAATCTAAAGTTCTGTTGCCTACTTTACCATACCATGCTTTCTATAAAACCTCTTTTACTTAGTTTTGGATTCTATTTAAGAATGTCAGTTTATTTTTAGTCTTTTATTAAAATATCTGTATATCTTTATCTTGTTCTTCACTTCTTTTTTTAAGTTTCAGTTAGTTTTGCTAAGTGGTCTAGATAAATTATTTCATAGAATGTGGAATCTGGTCCCTATTCAAAAAGCTCCTGTCTCTGAAATGACTTCCCTCTCAACAGCTGATTCAGTTTTCTCTTGACTGAACTTAGGCTAGTGTGCCTTAATGCTTATGATTTTTGATTATTGCATTATGCCCTGTGAAAACACATATACTAGAGCTAAAAGCTATCTGATAACGTCTGTCAGGCTGGTCAAAGACATACCATTTCTTCAGAGGTAAAAGCTTAATTAATTGGATAGTTGTAAATTTTTAAAATTTTCGTTGATAATAAGAACAACACTAAAGTGGAGTGAATTCCTGGATCTTAACCTCATGACAGATCAATAGACCTCATTCCTAATATAACTTATGTTTATAGAGCACTCTACCTATCATGTCTTTTAACAAATCTTTAACGTGGCACTTTTATTTCATAGATTTAAGTGTAGAGCATCTTGCTCAAGAATGTATGCAGATAAATGTCAGGGCATCTAACCCAGGCTTCTTGATGGATTACTCTGGGGTTCATTTCAGTCAATAAGATTGGCCTTTTCTCCATTTTGCTCACATATTTATGGAAATTTCCATGGAAATCTCAACTCTACTAGTAGTGTATAACTATGGTAGTCTGGTAGTCCATTTCTTATTTGTATTCAGCAGTAAACTTGACTTTTAAAAAAATCTTTGAGTTACTTCTGAAAAGTACAAATTTCAGCGTAGATCTCAAGATTTTCTTCAAAACTTGGAGTATTACTTTTTCTTAGTAACTGAGTATGTTGGAGTCCTCAGACCACCCCCAGGTTCAGTGGTTCTCTAAGAGGACTTACAGTCTTTGAATCTGCTTCTAGCTTCCCTTATAAGCTGGCCCCCATCCAAGATTAAATCTTGGCCATTGCCTTTTCTCTTGCCATACTCTTGATTTCATTCGGAGCTCATATTGCTTATTTATTATATGCAAGGCTAAGTTAAGAGTCTCCTACCTTTCCACTCTAATGGAAGAGACTTCCAGATCCACTTCAGAATTCCTGGTTCTACATAGATCTGCTCACCATTTCCACTTGGATATCTAAAACCTTATAGTCATCTTCTGTCTGTCCCAGTTCACTTTTCTTATGCATTTAGTTTTCCCTGTTGATTGAAATAGTTCTTATTTATATCTGTTCCTAACAACTCTGGTTCTGACTGCTAACTAATTCCTAGACCACTGGACCATTTAAATTGCTCTTCCCACTTCCACTTTTTGTTCGTTATAGTGTACCCTCCACACCACTGCTAACTCAGTTAAAAAAATAAGTTGAATTATGTTACCTTGATGCTGGAAAATAAATATGTGAAATAAAATTGAAATACTAAAAATTAGAGTTTTGTGGTGTACCTTTTTGTATCATTAATCAGAGTATTTTTGCATGTCTAGATTTTTATACCTTGGCTTTTCTTAAGACAATAAAAAACGATCACCCCTGATAGTCTCTGAAATGTGTAGGTTATTCATAAAGCTCCTGAGTTACTTTAAAGCCATGTTTAGGTCGAGTTGGACCTGTTGTTAGGAAACTTGATGTCATTTTTACCATCACGAAAGCAAGTACCTTCCCTGAGACTTAACTTTTTGAAAACTTGATACTGTTTTAATTGAACAATTGGCAAAAATATTAAAAAATAAGTCATGGAGACTATTTAAGAAACTGAAAAATAATTGCAAAAACCTTGGATCGTTGTGACTTTTACTTCTGTTATCAGTTGGATTTTTGTGCTTGTTTTCTTCATGTACGTTGTATATCTGTCTTTCCCTAATAAAACTTCTATTTAAAAAAAAAGCATACAAGTTGCTAGACATGATATACATAAAGTTTTGTTCGTCTCGTTATAAATAACATTGTTCCATAGGTTATTAGCCATGTAGTGTATGTGCTCTTTAAGCCACATCTTCAGTAGGCTGACAAATATTTTATATACTATAAGTAGTATGAATATGTGTATATTCCTGATACTTATGTAAAATGCTGATTTAGGGATATATAATGAGCAGTTTAAATTAAACATGAAATACAACTTACTTATAATTCACTTTGCTCTTTATTTTTTTAAGGGACCAGTTACTCTCCACAAGAAAACTCACACAACCACAGTGCTCTTCATAGTTCAAATTCACATTCTTCTAATCCAAGCAATAATCCGAGCAAAACTTCAGATGCAGTAAGTATATAAACATGCCTAATTTTTTCTTTTTCGAATTTATTGCAAAAAAACAAAAACCTCACACCAAGTCTTGTTAAATCTAATGTCTTTTCTTTAAAAAAATTTTTAATCAAAGTTGACCTTTTCTCAATGTATTTGAACTAATGAGCTAACCTTATTAGTAGAACTGAGCATAGTCAAAAGATACCATCTTGGTATTATTTCATCAGAGCAAAATTTTACCATAGGAATAACTGAGATATAAAGTGAAACTTCTGTAGTTACTTAAAGTGATTTAACTTGAGCTTGCTCTTTCCATAATATATATGCTTTTTAGGGCATATATTTATTTAGCGTCTACTGTGTGTTGAGCACTCTACTAGACACTAGTGATGTAAGGTCCCTGTCCTCAAGGGCGTGAAACCCAATGAGGAATTTTAGATATTTCTAAAATGAAGTAACTGTTAATGAAGTAGCTGTTATTACTCAGTTTGAATTTTTTAAAGTCAAGGTTTAAATGAAAGTTCCAATACATTTATTCAACAAAAATTTAATAAGGTTTCCATTTGCCAAGCATATGCTAGGTTGTAAATATATAGCACTAAGAAAGCGTGGCCCATGTTAAAGAAACTTTCGGGCCTGTGGTGCAGACCAAAAAGTAAACAAAACAGTGCATGTTCAAGTTGCTTTCGGAGAGGGGCTCCCACCTTGGGTGAGGAAGCTGTTAAAGTATAAGTAACGCTATCCAACAGCTTGAGTATGACTTAGCCAGTTGAAGAGGTTTCAAATTTGTGCAGCATGTAAAGGAACAGCACCTACAAAGACACAGAAGTGTGAAAAAGCATAGCATGTTTGGAGAACTTGCGAGCATTTTGATAGTGCAGAAGAATGGCAGGAGCTCAGGTTACAGAGATAAGTTGGGGCCAGACAACAAAGAGTTACATATCTTGCCAAGGAATATGAATTTTATATAAAGGTGATGGAGAGCTGTTGAAGGGTATAATTGGTGAAGTAACATCATGTTTGCAGTTTAAAAAATTATATCAGCAGTATGGAAAATACCTTATAGGAAGGAAAGGACAACTAGAAGGCTATAGAAGTGTAGATTGAATCCAGCAGATTTTGCCTTGGATATTTGGATGATCATCATACGTTAACTGGCATTGAAAACCCTCAGAGTTTATTATTTCTTGTCCCTTGTTGAAGTGGTGTGGATAGTATATTTCTATAGAAAATTGAGACATCAATAATAACATTGTCATAAAAATAAATTTAGCATAGTTTTAAAGATGGTATTAATCAGGGTCTAGATCACACAGAAAATTTCATATACAGGATTGGTTAAGCAGATATTGCAGGTATTGAGGACTGAAAAAACAAAAGGAAACACTGAGGTAACGCATACATAGTGATCAGCCCTTGGGGCTGGGGAGCAATAGGAAGAGTTTGGGATTATCGGAGCTTAGGGGAGGAGCCCCGCGGAGCTGGTGGTAGTACCTCTGAGTAGTGCGATGAAGCTAGTTCTGGTTGGGGTGGATGGCAGAGAGTTGCAAACTGAGACTGACCGTGGCTGCTAGGCTTCTCTTTTCTCCTGCCTCCAGTCTCCCTCTGATGCCTAGTATTTGTTGACAGAATCTAACAGAGCCAGCTGGCTAAATAGAATGTACTTTGCCTTATCCCAGCCCTGCATCACAGAACAAAATATAGAAGGGTGTTATTGAGGCTGAGATAACAGCTTGATAAACCTTCACAGGTGTTACCATCAGACTGCTTGTGATGAGTCATTTTCAATAAGGCGTGTATTCAGGATTTTAGAATGAATATCTCTATTTTTGTGAAAAATGGCCCCATTAAGATAATACTAACCTAAAGCTCCATTTATCACTGACAATTCTGATTTGGTATTTGCTGTTAGGACGGAGGCAGGCTATGTGAATATTCTTTTGGTAAAAAAATTCCTTGTTCAGGGAAAACAGATCCTGATTATTTTGATTTTCAAGAGATGGATTAACATCGTAAAATCAGAAAGAATAAATAATAAGCATCAGATAAGCTTGAAAGACCCAAGTCATAAAGGGTGTCAGAGGATTTCATTTATGTGAGTGGAGACTGAAGACCATTACCAGAATGGATTAAATGTTATGTATTTTCAGAATTGGTTTCCCTTTCTGTAGACTTCAGCTGTAGGTGTGTGATTAATCTCTAAGTAGTGGTCTTTTTCATTTTAGTGTACTCATTAGGCATGACACATCATATATCATTTATAAACTATGCATTTAATCTTACCTAAGAAGTCGGCTTTTGAACATTTCCGAAGGTTACTTGTGAACTGACCTTGTCTTAAAATCACTTGTAATAGAATTTTTTGAGTAGTAAGTAAAAATAAAATTACCTTTCATCTAGTATTTTCCTAATGAAAGAATAAATGAACGAGTGAATGTTAGGTAACCCAGGTTAACACACTATTTTAACCCAGGTTAAAATATGGAATAGCTTTTTTAAAAAGTGGGGTTTTTTTCTCTTAGAGGTTTTCATGTTTTAAATCTGTCTTGGAACATCAGTAAAAATATTATGTAGAGTTATCTACACAGACATTTGCTTGTGTGGGTGATTTATATTTATATATATTTTATCAAGTTAACTGTTGAAAGTGGAGTTGAAATTACCATATTTTTTCAGTATTACATTAAGATATTCACATGTAGTTCCCTGCTAAGTCCTAAGATGAACATTGATTGTAGTATGTTTAACACAAAGCCTAGCCTATGGTAAATATTTAGGAAAAGGGAGGCGGTTAAGTTTACATGCTCCTTTTGGGTGGCCCGGGGTTCGCAGATTCTGATCCCGAGCACGGACCAACATGCTGCTTGTCAAGCCATGCTATGGTGGCATCCCATATAAAGTAGAGGAAGATGGGCATGGATGTTAGCCCAGGGCCAGTCTTCCTCAGCAAAAAGAGGAGGATTGGCAGCGGATGTTAGCTCAGGGCTAATCTTTCTCGTAAAAAAAAAATGTATATTTAGAAAAAGCTTGTTGAATGCCTCTTTTTTCCTGATCTAAGTCACGATAGGACTTAAAGATGTTATGTAGAATGTTTTAGATTAGTTATTCATATTTGTGATTTTTTTTTTTCCCCAAAGAGACCTCTGAGTCTTCATTTAGAAAAAAATTTTTTATTTGCACTTACAGACATTATAATTGGAATCTTCTGAGTATCCTTCACCAAATTTGATTTGTTGCTGGGAAGCACTTTAAATTCAGTCCTAAAGAACTTTGCATTTATATTCTAACTCCTCTTATTATCAGTTAAATATCTTCTGCATATTTTGGAGCTATTAAGTTTGAGGCTCTCAGGATCTAGTCTTTGTAACCAATCTTGCCTGAAGATATTCTACGTAATTTAAAAAAATAGAAATTTATCAGAGAACTCTTAGGACGCCATGAAATTCTTTGTTACAGTGAATGCCATCTTTGATGTTGTTATTGAATGAACTATTCTTTATTAATAATTCATAAATTAATTCCAAGATTAACTGTTTCTTTTCCATAGTTGAACTTAGAGAAGTAGTAGTGGGACTCCATATTTCAAAGACAAAGTGGAAAGGTAGAAAGATGCTTTTTTTTTTTAAGAAGAGAAAAGCAGCATTCACATAAGAGTTTTAAAAGACATTTTGAATTGAAGGAGAGCAGATAGGTGCTTCAGTAACTGTTTAGTGCTATTCTTTTAGAGCAGCCATTTTCATACTTGTTAGTCTCAAGACCTGTCTACATTCATGGAAATAGAGAGCTTTTGTTTATGTGAACTCTATCATCAATATTTCCCATATTAAAAATTAAAACTGGGAAAGAGGACGTCAGCATCATGGCGGAGTGAGCTTTCCCGTGAATTCTTCCCCCACAAAATACAACAAAAGTAACAGCCACAGACCAACAACGGAATCCCAGACAGTCAAAAGCTGGAGCGGAGGGATCCACACTGCCGCACATCTGAGAGCGGAACGTGCTGGGCCCCTGGAGGAAGTGGGGAGAGGTAAGGAGAACTCCTCTCCCTCCCCATCAGATCAGCGATCCGGTCCGCGCGGCTCCCAGAGAGGGGGGAGGGGCGGCCCTCGGCGGGAAACTGTAGCTCTTCGGGCGCTCTCAGCCAGTGGGAAACTCCCGCACAGAGGGCTCAGAGGAGCCACAGGGCTACCATCAACATCTGAGCAACCCAGAGAGCGGATAAAGAGGGGCAAACGAGAAGCTTCCCACGTCAGGGACCCAGAGGGCAAAAGAGAGAGCTCCCCCCTCCCCGCAACCCGGAGTCTGCAGCTCGACCAGATCTAGCGGTCTGAGGCAGACCTCAATAAACTGGACTGGACCCGTGGATCGCAGTGGGGAAAAGAAACAAAACAAAACAAAACAAAACTGCGCATCGCAGCAGAAAAACTGGGGCAGAGCGCAGGGGGCTTAGACTACACAGCCCTTTACCACCACACAGTGGCGGCAGGTGGAAGTTGCAACCAGAGACTTCCAGGATGAGGAAAATCAAAACCAACACAGGAACCACAATGCAAAAATATATGAAATCACCAGACCAGAAACAAAATGACAAGCACCCAGAAATCAACCCCGAAGACACAGAAATCCATAAACTAAATGACAGAGATTTCAAAATAGCTATCATAAAAACACTCAACGAAATACGAGACAACACAGACAAACAATTAAATGAGATTAGGAGTTTCTTCACAAAAGAGATTGAAATCATAAAGAAAAACCTATCAGGGCTGATGGAGATGAAGAACACAATGGAGGAGATAAAGGAGAATCTGGAATCTTTAAAGAACAGAGCTGACAATATGGAGGAAAGAATTAGTACTTTAGAGGATAGGAATACAGATATACTCCAGATGGAAGAAGAGAGAGAACTAAGACTAAAAAGAAATGAAGAAAGACTCCGAGAAATATCGGACTCTATTAGAAAATGTAACATAAGAATTATAGGTATTCCTGAGGGAGAGGAGAGGGAAAGAGGAACAGAGAGCCTATTCAAGGAAATAATAGCTGAAAATTTCCCAAATCTGGGGAAGGAGCAGGAAATACCAGTAAGCGAAGCCAACAGGACTCCTATATATATTAACAGACAAAGGCCTTCACCACGACACCTAGTGGTAAGGCTAGCCAGGGTCAACGACAAAGAAACAATATTAAGGGCAGCTAGACAAAAACAAAAAATAACGTACAAAGGAACTCCCATCAGGCTCTCAGCGGATTTCTCAACAGAAACTTTTCAGGCTAGAAGAGACTGGAATGATATATTCAAAATACTAAAAGACAAAAACTTTCAGCCAAGAATACTCTATCCAGCAAAAATATCCTTCAAATATGATGGAGAAATAGTAACTCTCCTAGATAAACAAAAGCTAAGGGAGTTCATGGCCACGAGACCGCCACTACAAGAAATACTCAAGAAGGCCCTCAGGCCTGAAAACAAGAAGAGAAAGGGAACACAAAGCTTGGAGTAAGGAGAAAAGTAGGTAGACAAAATCAGAGAAATAGTAGATCTTTACCGGAATAGGTTAGCAACCACTTAAATACTAAACTCAAAGATCAAAGGAAGAAATTCACCAAAAATAAATTTAACCTCATCACTGTAAACACACAGCCACAACACAAGATAGAATAAGGTATAACAAGAGCAACTTAGAAGGGGAAGAGGAAAGTGACTGAATTGACTTAGTATAAGGAAATAGGAGGCTATCAGATAATGGACTATCTCATACAGAAGATTTTTCACCCAAACCTCAAGGTAACCACTAAACAAATAATCAAATTAAAACCACATATGATAAACAAAGAGAAAACTAGAAGAATCATAAGACAGAACAACCAAACTGAATTGGCAGTCCAAAACAAATGGGACAAGAAACAAAGGAAATGCAAAAGAACCAGAAAATAAGTGACAAAACAGCAACATTCAACCCTCATATTTCAATAATTACCCTAAATGTAAATGGATTGAACTCTCCAATCAAAAGATACAGAGTGGCAGGATGGATTAAAAAGCAAGACCCAACAATATGCTGCCTTCAGGAAACACATCTTAGCACTAAAGACAAGCACAGGCTCAGAGTGAAAGGATGGAAGACAATACTCCAAGCTAATGGCAAACAAAAGAAAGCAGGTGTTGCCATACTCATATCAGACAAAGTAGACTTCAAGATAAAACAGGTTAAGAAAGACAAAGAAGGGAAATATATAATGATAAAAGGGACACTCCATCAAGAAGACATATCACTTATAAATATATATGCACCCAACATAGGAGCACCAATGTACATAAAACAACTATTAACAAACCTAAAAGGAGAAATCAACAACAACACAATAATAGTAGGGGATCTTAACACCCCACTTACAGCAATGGATAGATCATCCAGACAAAAAGTTAATAAAGAAATATTAGACTTAAATGAAAAACTGGACGAGATGGACCTAGTAGACATATACAGAGCACTCCACCCAAAAACAGCTGACTACACATTCTTCTCAAGCGCGCATGGAACATTCTCTAGGATAGACCATATGTTGGGAAACAAAGCAAGCCTCAATAAATTTAAGAAGATTGAAATCATAACAAGCATCTTTTCAGACCATAAGGCTATGAAACTGGAAATGAACCAGGAAAAAAAAACTGGGAAAGTGACAAAAATGTGGAGATTAAACAACATGCTACTGAACAACCAATGGATCATTGATGAAATTAAAGGAGAAATCAAAAACTATCTGGAAACAAACGAAAATGATAACATGCCATATCAAACCATATGGGACGCAGCAAAAGCGGTCCTGAGAGGGAAACTCATAGCGATACAAGCCCACCTTAACAAACAAGAAAAAGCCCTAATAGGCAACCTTAAATTACACCTAACAGAACTAGAAAAAGAAGAACAAACAAAGCCCAAAGCCAGCAGAAGGAGAGAAATAATAAAAATCAGAGCAGAAATAAATGATATTGAGACCAAAAAAACAGTAGAAAGGATTAATGAAACAAAGAGTTGGTTCTTCGAGAAGATAAACAAAATAGACAAACCCTTAGCCAGGCTAACTAAGAAAAAAAGAGAAAAGGCTCAAGTAAATAAAATTAGAAATGAAAGAGGAGAAATTACAACGGATACCATGGAAATACAGAGGATTATAAGAGAATACTATGAGAAATTATATGCCAACAAATTGGACAATCTAGAAGAAATGGATAAATTCTTAGACTTATACAACCTCCCAAAATTGAACCAAGAAGAAATGGAGAATCTGAATAGACCAATCACAAGTAAAGAGATTGAAACAGTAATCAAAAACCTCCCAAAAAATAAAAGTCCAGGACCAGATGGCTTCTCCAGTGAATTTTACCAAACATTCAAAGAAGATTTAATACCCATCCTCCTCAAACTATTCCAAAAAATAGAGGAAGATGGAACACTTCCTGAATCATTCTATGAGGCCAACATCACCCTGATACCGAAACCAGACAAAGACAATACAAAGAAAGAAAATTACAGGCCAATATCGCTGATGAACATTGATGCAAAAATCCTCAACAAAATATTGGCAAACCGAATACAACAATATATTAAAAAGATAATACACCATGATCAAGTGGGATTTATACCAGAGACGCAGGGATGGTTCAACATCCGCAAATCAATCAACGTGATACATCACATCAACAAAACAAAGAATAAAAACCACATGATCATCTCAATAGACGCAGAGAAGGCATTTGACAAGATACAACATCCATTTATGATAAAAACTCTCAATAAAATGGGAATAGAAGGAAAGTACCTCAACATAATAAAGGCCATATATGACAAACCCACAGCTAACATCATACTCAACGGGGAAAGACTGAAAGCCATTCCTCTGAGAACAGGAACGAGGCAGGGCTGCCCACTCTCACCACTCCTGTTCAACATAGTACTGGAGGTTTTGGCCAGAGCAATTAGGCAAGAAAAAGGAATAAAAGGAATCCAAATAGGTAACGAAGAAGTGAAACTCTCACTATTTGCAGATGACATGATTGTATATATAGAAAACCCTAAAGAATCTGTTGGAAAACTGTTAGAAACAATCAACAACTACAGCAAAGTTGCAGGGTACAAAATCAATCTACAAAAATCAGTTGCATTTCTATATGCTAATAATGAACTAACAGAAAGAGAGCTCAAAAAGATAATACCATTTACAATTGCATCAAAAAGAATAAAATACCTAGGAATAAATCTTACCAAGGAGGTGAAGGACCTATACAATGAGAACTACAAGACATTATTGAGGGAAATCTACGATGACATAAAGAAATGGAAAGATATCCCATGCACGTGGATTGGAAGAATAAACATAGTTAAAATGTCTATATTACCTAAAGCAATCTACAGATTCAATGCAATCCCAATCAGAATCCCAATGACATTCTTCACAGAAATAGAAAAAAGAATACTAAAATTTATATGGGGCAACAAAAGACCCCGAATAGCTAAAGAAATCCTAAAGAAAAAGAACAAAGCAGGAGGCATCACAATTCCTGACTTCAAAACATACTACAAAGCAATAGTAATCAAAACAGCATGGTACTGGTACAAAAACAGACACACAGATCAATGGAACAGAATTGAAAGCCCAGAAATAAAACCACACATATACGGACAGCTAATTTTCGACAAAGGTGCTAAGGACATGCAATGGAGAAAGGAAAGTCTCTTCAATAAATGGTGTTGGGAAAACTGGACATCCACATGCAAAAGAATGAAAGTGGACCATGTGCTATCGCCATTCACAAAAATTAACTCAAAATGGATCAAAGACCTGAAGGTGAGACCTGAAACTATAAAACTCATAGAAGAAAATATAGGCAACACACTATTTGACATTGGGTTTAAAGGAATCTTTTCGGATGACATGCCTACCCAGACTAGGGAAACTAAAGAAAAAATAAACAAGTGGGACTTTATCAGACTAAAGAGCTTTTATAAGACAAATGAAATCAGAATCAAGATGAACAAACAACCAACCAGCTGGGAGAGAATATTTGCAAAACATACATCTGACAAGGGGTTGATCTCCATAATATATAAAGAACTCACACAATTGAACAACAAAAAAACAAACAACCCGATCAAAAAATGGGCAAAGGAAATGAACAGACACTTCTCCAAGGAAGATATACAGATGGCCAATAGGCACATGAAAAGATGCTCAACATCACTAATCATCAGGGAAATGCAAATCAAAACAACACTAAGATACCACCTCACGCCCGTTAGAATGGCTATAATCACCAAGACAAAAAACAACAAATGTTGGAGAGGATGTGGAGAAACAGGAACCCTCATACACAGTTGGTGGGAATGCAAATTGGTGCAGCCTCTATGGAAAACGGTATGGAGATTCCTCAAAGAATTAAAAATAGAGATGCCCTATGATCCAGCCATCCCACTACTGGGAATCTATCCAACGCACCTGAAATCAACAATCCAAAGAGGCTTATGCACCCCTATGTTCATTGCAGCATTATTCACCATAGCCAAGAAGTGGAAGCAACCTAAGTGTCCCTCGACTGACGATTGGATTAAGAAAATGTGGTATATATATACAATGGAATACTACTCAGCCATAAAAAAAGACAAAATCGTCCCATTTGCAACAACATGGATGGGCCTGGAGCGTATTATGTTAAGTGAAATAAGCCAGAAAGAGAAAGACAAACACTGTATGATCTCACTCATATGTGGAATATAAACCAACACATGGACAGAGAAAACTGGACTGTGGTTACCCGGGAAGTGGGGGTGGGGGGTGGGCACAAGGGGTGAAGGGAGTCATATATGGGGTGATGGACAAACAAAAATGTACAACCCAAAATTTCACAATGTTAGAAACCATTAAAATATCAATAAAAAAAAAAAAATTAAAACTGATAAATTTGAAATACTTGATTTATTTAAAAATCAGTCATAAACCTAGTACATGTTAACATATGAAATATATTTCTATGAAAAATAACTTTCTAAAACGAAAAAATCAAACATCTCTTTAAAGCCTGACTTAATAGAAGATACTTACTTTTTCATATCTGCTCTACATTCAGTCTTTTGTGATATCAAATTTCCTGTAGAGCCTCTGGGAAAACCCCACTGTGTTCTTGGGATAGAATGAGGAGGAAAAAGACAGAATCGTCTTAGTATTATGAAAATAGTTTTGATCTTGTGAAATGATCTCAGAATCCTTCAGGGGTTCCTGGAGGACACTTGGAGAGCTGCTGCCTTGCAGCATGTGTTGGCAACTACATCAAGCCTAATTTAGAAAACTTGAAATGTTTGCAGGCCTTTTTTTTTTAAATTTTATTTATTTTTCCCCCAAAGCCCCGGTAGATAGTTGTATGTCATAGCTGCACATCCTTCTAGTTGCTGTATGTGGGACGCAGCCTCAGCATGGCCGGAGAAGCGGTGCATTGGTGCGCGCCTGGGATCCGAACCCGGGCCGCCGGTAGCGGAGCGTGCACCCTTAACCGCTAAGCCCCGGGGCCAGCCCATGCAGGCCTTTTCTTTATTTAGTTCTTAATTTTAGCTATTCTTTTTTTAAAATCAAGAAATTAAACACCTGAGGATCTAATGTATAGTATGGTGACAATGATTGATAACACTGTGTTATATAGTTGAAATTTGCTAATAGAGTAGAACTTACATGTTCTCACCAAAAAAAAAAAGGTATGTGAGATAATGGATGTGTTGATTACCTAGATCGGCAGAATCCTTTCACAATGTACATGTGTGTCATATCATCACTATGTATGCTTTAAATATTTTATTTGTCAATTATACCTCAATAAAACTGAAAAAAAAAAAAACAATAAAAAAAGAAATTTAACACTTGCTGTTACACATCAATATTTTAAAAGTTACCCCATTACTTTTTTTTGTTTTCCTTAACCTTTTTTGAGGATGGAAGTGGGGTGGAGAAGATAAACTAAAGTTACTGGTATGTGATTGTAATGTTGTACCCTGGGACACATTTTGTTAAAGTGAACATTAACTTGTACTGACCTAGGATTTGATAAGCAAAATCATGCAGTGTCATAGACTTCTTCAAGCTTCTGGTGTGTGAACTTTTAACTGTCCTGAAGGTTGTGCCAGAATGTAAATTAAATGTTGTTAAATACACTGTTTAGTTGAGCTGAATTTCTTTTTCTTAAAGCAAGACTTTTTGGTGAGGGAAGCACTGTGTTTATACATATTCTGATGCAAGCTCCTTACCTCCAGGACAGGAAACAGTTCTCAAACCCATCACTTTGAAGAGCACTGGTCTAGACCACTCTGCTCTACTCTTGGTGTCTTCTGTCTACCTGCCTCAAATCTTGTTCTCTGTCTTCAGACCTACCCAGTAATCCCATATAACCACTTGCCAAGTAAACCAAATCTTCCAGATACATCCACAGAAGATCTCAGTTTGCATAACAGTTTAGGTATAGGGAGTGGTGGGTGGTAGAGAACTTTTTGAATTTGGTCTTCTCTGAATGGGTTCCTGCAGCTTGGTGTAGCCTGCTTTCAGAAGTTAGTGGGATTGAGAATTAACTCTCGGTTGATTTTAGAGGTTTGGAGGCACAGGGCTGATTTCCAATAGCTTCATTATTTTGGGACATAAACCCGAGAGCATACAACATATGGCCCAATCTACAGTATTTCTTCAACTACCCTCAGAATTATTACAGCCTTTCCAGAATTGGTGTTGATTTAGTGAATTAAATAATGGACATCGGGAAACCTGAGTTTTGATCCTTTCTTCTACCACTAACTAGTTTTGTGACCTGTGGACAAATCGTAATTTCTCTCAGCTCATTTTCTACTTGGTAAAATTATAACTGAGTAGGCAGAACATAAGAGTTCTTTTCCTCAAGCTTTTTTTTAAATAGATATACGCTGTGGTGAACCCAGAAGAAGGATAGAGTACCAGAGTATAACATTGTTTCATTTTAATCTCAAAGCTCCTTTGAAAAAATAGTTCATCTAGAAGTATACTTGGGATTCAATCAGATTTGCTGGGGCCAGTGCAGGCACTTCAGTGTTACCTTTTTTGAAATCAGTTCCATGAAAACTGGGCCTTTCAGATTTTTCTAATCTTATTATAATCTTACGGTGCCTATAAAATACCTTCAAGAGACTGTATCTGAGAACTTTCGAAAGACAGACCAGTTTTAGTTAAGGGAAAATGAGTGATGCTGCTGATCCTATATATTACGTGAGGCAAGGTTTAGTTAATACTTGACCCGTCTCATGGATTTTGAAGGTGAAACAAATTTATAGTTTCTAATTAGCTTTGTGTTTACATTTAAAAATTTTTTTGTGCTTTTTCCCCACCAAGTAACAGTCAGTGCAAGCAGGTGGTTCTCTGTTACACTATATATGATTACTATTGTGCCTTAGTTTGGAACTGATGTGCTCTCATGCCATCAAGTCAGTCAGTTGAGAGTGGGTTCCCTAACATCCCTCCCCATGTGACTGGATTTCAGCAATTAAAATTATGATAACAGGGAACTTTTGTAATGCTTTTCTAAAATCAAGGTATTAATTTTGCATTTTTCTTCCTTTGCCTAATAAACTAATATTTATTACTCTGTTTAATTTGATATTTTATTGGGTTTTCCATTGTTGTCTTTAAAAATTTTCGTAGACTAAGGTCTTCTAAGAGATATATGCAGATAATTACATTCTAGTTGAGGGCATCTTCATCTCAAGTCTTCTCCCATATGTATGCTTTGAAAACCATTGATAGTCTTGATATTTTATATCAAGTGATTAGATAGTCTTTAACATTTTCTAATTTTTAAAAATGTGTTTTTAAGCCTTATGATTCTGCAGATGACTGGTCTGAGCATATTAGCTCTTCTGGGAAAAAATACTACTACAATTGTCGAACGGAAGTTTCACAATGGGAAAAACCAAAAGAGTGGCTTGAAAGGTATTTGCTCTTAATATAATTGAATAATATTTCTCATTCTTGACTCTATAGGTTAACATCTTAGAACATTAAAACATTCTAAGTTTAGGTTTCTTATAGTGATACTCATCACTTCCCTTTTTAATTGCAGTGGTTGGCCCATTGTCTGTGTTTTCCATAATTTCTCTTTACCTTAAAAAAAAAAAAACACACAGGACAGGTAAGAAACTGTCCACAAGGGCCTTGTGAACTGTTTGTATATTTAATTTAAAAATTTATATTAATCTACATTTATGCATCTCCCTTAAAATTTATCATAGAAATCTTTATATTTCTTGTAGGACAATAATATGTTTCCATTATATATGTAGAATTAATATTGCAGGGTTTTGGTTGTAGGGTTAATGGCATATAAATAATTGATACAATATTGCCATCAGTGAGAAACATTAATGTTCTATTTGCTACATCCCATCTCCCACACCAGTTAAATGATGTGGCCATGTTCAGTTCTTTTGAGCATTTGGCCAGAAGTGTTATATGTAGACTCATTGTACCTGATGTAATTTTTATGGGTTTATCTAATTTTGATTTTTAGAGAACAGAGGCAAAAAGAAGCAAACAAGATGGCAGTTAATAGCTTCCCAAAAGATAGGGATTACAGAAGAGAGGTGATGCAAGCAACAGCTACTAGTGGGTTTGCCAGTGGAAGTAAGTATTTAATTTTTTTCTGTGAAACACTATAATGTTTGATTCATTCCTGTAGTTCCTTTGCTTTACAAATCTATATGCATATCCATTTACATGTGTAAACTAAAATAAATAGAAACATAAGGGTTTCTTTTATGTTGGATCTGTCCCCCCAACCTCCACTATTTTCGTTCCTAAAATGGGAAAGGGTGCACAATGAAATAGTACACATATGTATTCATCACTACCCATAATGGCTATAATACAGTTGAGTTGGTAAAAAATAAAATTTCATGTTGTGGATTGACTTCTTTTTAAAACAGGAGCTTCCCCCCACCCTGAATTGTGTCCTATTAAACTGGACACTGAAATCCCTTCGAAAACTCCCTGAGTGCTAATCTAATAATTGAATAATAGCCACACACAGATAGTGACATCAAAGTACTTATTGGCGTTATGTGTTATCAGTGAGAAACTTGTTTATCCTTATATTTGAAAACTGATTTCATCATGATCATAGACCTGTGTGACATCTCCATACTGTGTGCTCACCTTAATGTTCTTCTAAGGCTAGATTTTGTCCATGTGGGACAATATGGGTAAGATACATTTGTCTTTTAATTCAAATTATATTTGAATTTGAAGCTTTTACTAAACATATTCTATTCCTAGTGGCTTCCTTTGCTGAGAATAAAATTTAAATGCCACATAGAGCTCTTAGGCACGTTGTCAAATTTTGAAATTTTAAGATGTGTTCTGTGAATTCTTAGACTTAAGCATTTGAATTCTCCTCTAACTCAAAACAAAAAAGTAGAGGATGTATTTGGTCTCAGCAGAAAATATTGATTTATATTGGTAAAATTGTACTTAATTCTCAGAAGACAAAATCATTTAAAATACTGAAGTTAGGAAATTAAGAATATTGTATCTTAAGACTGAAGGCTTGGGTTCTAGTCCCATTTTACTTAATGTCTTAAGTAACTGACTTTTGGCAGACAGTTAAAAATGAGATAAAAGTTTTACTTTCCAAGGGAAAAAAAAAAAAAGCACACAGCTTGTGGGCCTCCTGAACAAATTGGGGGAGGAGTATCGAGGAAGAGTAGCAAATGGGTGTGAGGACAAGTTTTTTTGTTGTTGGGCCAGGTCTTTCTACTTCCTGGCTGATAGTTCCCAGAGAGGGAAAAGATCAGAGCCTTGTATGTCTGCCGTGTTCTTTCCAAAATAACCTATCATTTAAGTCATTTTTCCCTTGGGGTAGAGTGAATGAAGAGGAGTAATTAGAAATTTGATAGAAATATTGATGGGAGTAAAAATATTACTTTTGTCTTTTTAATAAGCCATCTTTAAAGAAATAAAACCAGAGTTGTGTTTTTAAATTATCTGTGTGCATCTTTTTCAAACAATGAAATTGGGGGTTTTTTTTGGTTTGTTTTTTTCTTTATGATTTCAAAAGCAAGGACTATTTGTTATTAAAAAGGTAAAGAGAGGGAAAAATTTTAATCTCATGACCCAGTAACATTTGGGGACATATACTTTTTTCTGTCTGCATATAAATGTATAAAAATTACATATGTATGTGTTTTATGCCAAAAATGAGATATGTTACTGTTTTTAACCTTTTCTTTTGTTCAATAATATTTCAAGGATATGTTTCCGTGTCAGTTTATAATTCTACATTTGTTACCTTGACTGCATGGTATTTCATTTTTTGGATGTGCCCTCATTTATAAATAATCCTCGATGCTTAGGTGGTTTTTAGCCTTTTCCTATTATAAACAATGCTATGATTCCTGTTTTTGCCCACTTATCTGATTACTTCCTTAGCTAAATTTCTAGAAGTGCAAATGATGAGTCAATGCATCTGTGATTGTGTTGAAATGTAGTCATGTATCACACTTTTTGAGTTTTAAATCATGTTTGAGCAAGTACTTGAGCTGTATTGCTTTTTCTTTTTTAATTGGTCAGCTGAGCTATACTTGGTGTGGTAGTAATACAGTCACTAAGCCATTTAAGTGCTTAACTTTGTCTATTCAAAAAATAGGCACAGTTGGCAGAGTTTTCCCATATGTTTAGTATATTGGTGTTCATATAGGGTAAAGCTTAAAGCTTTGTAATTCCTAACTGCTAATAAAAGGAGAGAGAGAGAGAGAGAGAGAGAGAGTGTGTGTGTGTGTGTGTGTGTGTGTGTGTGTGTAGGGGATGCAGGAGGATTGGGAATATTTTATATGTAAAGAGATAAAGGTAGAAAAATAGATTTTAGAAAGACAGCCAAAATGACAACCAAAAACGTGTCTAGACATTTGCTAAATGTCCTTGTGGGGGGTGTGCAGACAGAGTCACTGCTTTAACTATGTTCTGTCTAGAGTTGCCAAGTAATAGAAAGTTGTTGCAGCTGTAACTTTCTCAGTTCCTCTAATGCAGCTGCTGTTTTTTTTTTCTCCAAAGCTTACAAATGTTAGAAGTAGTATCATCTTTCATTTTCATGGGAGTACATTTGCTTGATACATTTTGGCTGTAGTCAATACAGAACTGAAGGGGAGTTTTCTTGGTCAAGGAAATAAAAGTTCTAGGTAATCAAGTGACAGGATTGGTGGGAATTAGGCATGGTATTATTTCTATTTGACTTAAAAGTGTCTATTGTAGTATTCTTAAGTTTTATGCGCATGCAACTTGATAGTTTACTGATATCATGCAACAGGTGTTTGTATTCTGCTATGATAGCTCAGTCTATTTGTTCATTTTTCTGATGATATATGTGTAATTTATAACACTGAAGTTCATTTATTAAGTCATTAAGTCTAAAGACCTTGTGTTTTGATGTGAGTGAAGTTTTTTGGCAGTATCCAGTACCTTTTGTTTTGGTGTAACATGTAGGAGTTGTGCACTGACAACTTGAAAACTGACTTGTAGTTTAAGCATACTTCCTCCTTTGTGCTGTCCTGGTCTCTAGACTTGGAGGAACCATGAGTTGGAAAAAACAACACAATATTCAACAGGGAGGGCATCCTTTGGTAATATCATTACATACCATGTACTTGAATCCTAAGATGTTTCTCCACTTAAAAGTTGCTCTAATTCTTTAGTTACTGATTAGACTATTGTAATTTAGGCTAGAGATTTTTTGATAAATATAAATTTTGTTACCACGAGTGTTGAAATTTTTCTTCTTTTGTAATTTTTTTGTGTAAGCAAAAGTACTTATTTCTCAGTTTAAAATATTTTTGTGGCTTTAATTTGGAAGAGGACCTCTTTTTAATACAACTGATAATAGCAAGTAGATTTTTCTGACTGTGCTGCAGATTGTAGGACTTCTCTTTTCAGATAACATAACTTGATTTTATAATGATGATGTTTGTTAGCATTATTTAAAACGTGAATTGAGTTACTTATTGAATGCACAGTTCTTCATAAACTCAGCTATCCCAAAATGAGTTCATTTAAGCCCTAGCACAACCTACTTTAGAACCCACTAATTAGCTACTTTAGTATTCAGAAAAATCAGGCTAATAAAGCCAATATTCTTTTGCAGTTGAACCACTGTGGATAATTCAGTTATTAGAACCTATGATCCATGTTTTTAAAAAATTTATCATTTACTTTGTTTTTAAAATATTAAAAAATTTTTTATTTGAGTAAAATGTTATATAACTTCATATATTGATTTTTTAATATTTTTTTTAAACTACAGTGTGGTTCTAAAGAATTCCCAAAAACTAGTAGCCCACTTGAAATCTGAGTATAGATTAATATTTATAGTTGAGCTAAAATTCCTCTTCCAGTATTTGGATAGCTATATGCTAGTGCCAAAACTGCAGACACTAACTGGGCTTGCAGTTTTATAAAAAGATATAAGTACAAGTATGTTGCTAAATTAGCTGATGTGAAAGACAGGATTCTAACGTAATCTTTTTTCTTCCCCCTTCCGTCATTCCAACATCTCTTTTTTCGAACTGTGACCTAAAGTGGAAGACAAGCATTCCAGTGATGCCAGTAGTTTGCTCCCACAGAATATTTTGTCTCAAACAAGCAGACACAATGACAGAGACTACAGACTGCCAAGAGCAGAGACTCACAGTAGTTCTACGCCAGTACAGCACCCCATCAAACCAGTGGTTCATCCAACTGCTACCCCAAGCACTGTTCCTTCTAGTCCATTTACGCTACAGTCTGATCACCAGCCAAAGAAATCATTTGATGCTAATGGAGCATCTACTTTATCAAAACTGCCTACACCCACATCTTCTGTCCCTGCACAGAAAACAGAAAGAAAAGGTATGCCATTATTACTAGATGCTGCACGTTGAATTATAGTTTCTGATTATATTACATTATATTCATTAGCCTAAATAAGACTCTTAATTATAAATTCTTTTAAAAAATCTTTTAGAATGTTGCTGCATAGATTTAGGTCTAGAGTTAGCCATATTCAGCTTTTTCTTTTAATTTTTCATTATGACGCCTCAGTACTGTTTTTTGCCTTTGACACCTTGAAGTCGAGTGCTTAATTTTAACAGTAATGGTTTAAATAATTTATCAAAGCCAAATGACTGTCCCTTCATATTTGTGTGAAGTAATTTTTGGTTTTTGTGATAATTGTCTTAATGGTTGAGTTTTGAAATTGTCTGAATTTCCTATTAATTACAATTTAATATGAATAGAAACATTTTAAAACTTATCATTTCTACATAATGTGCAACTATTGGTTTCAGTTTGTGAATTAGAAAACTGAGTCATGGGTCACAAGATAAGAAGTCTTAATGTCTGAAGAGAAGTTAAACTTTGTAATCCAAATTGTGTTTATTTAACTCACTGCTAAAAACATGTTCATAGCGTGTTTGACTCAGTGCTAATAACATGTTCATAGCATGTTCAAAAGAGTGAGAGAAAAATTGTGTCAACTACTTGAGAGGTGACATGTAACAGAAGCAAAGTGATGGGATAAGTATATTTGCATAGACCACTCACAATTCCAAACTTAAACTTTTATAGTATGTTTTAAGACACTAAAAAAGTTAAAAGGCAATAAGTAAATAAATGATGGGTACATTAGCAGACTGATTAGCAGATTGGGATCAGTAAATGTTGAGGAACTTTTAAATGTCCTGTGGGTTTAGAAGATACTACATGGGGCCAGCCCCGTGGCTTAGCGGTTAAGTGCGCGCGCTCCGCTGCTGGTGGCCCGGGTTCGGATCCCGGGCGCGCACCGACACACCACTTCTCCGGCCATGCTGAGGCCGCGTCCCACATACAACAACTAGAAGGCTGTGCAACTATGACATACAGCTATCTACTGGGGCTTTGGGGGAAAAAAATAAATAAATAAAAATTATTAAAAAAAAAAAGAAGATACTGTATGGACCTGATGAGTCTTTAAGCTTTTAATCTATTGTCTGATTCATTATTTCATGTTGATTTAATTTGTTGACAAAGGGTTCAGATAATTGGGTTTCTTTTGCTTCTAGTTTCCTTTCCTTTTATTTGAATTTCCCTTGTAACAGTTGTTATACTTTACTAAACCATACTTTTATCATATAGTGCATGATACATTAAACAGCTTCTTCCAAATGAGTTGTTACACTTTACTAAACCATACTTTTATGCAAATGTTGTCAAATTCCCCAAAGATGGTTTTTACCAAAATTCATATGTACAAGTCATATTTACCCTGATATAGAATTAAATTTACAAAGAGAATTCTTGAGAGATGAAATCTGAATTAACGCAGTAATTGTTAATGTGGTAGTACTTTCTAAAGGATGTTATGGTTTTCAGTTCTTAAATTTTTATTTTGATTATTTAGTCTCAGAAAAAGTTTTTAAAATCTTTGTCAGTTAGAAAAACATCCTATCGCCTTTTTGCCCCTTAAATATCAATAAGTTTAGTCTTTTACTGTTTTTTCTTGCTCAATGTGTCTCTTGCTGGGCAGTCATTCTTGTGACTACCTTGTCTACATAAGTGACTCCCAAATCATTATTTCTAACTCACACATATATCTGCTTCCCTTCTATAAGCATTTGTTATTTGTTATATCTCCTCAGAATACAGTGTGTCCCAAATCCCTTTTCCCACAGTTTATTCTTAGGTTCTCAGTAAGTGACAGCACTATCCCCCAACTATTCCTTTTCAACATTTCTTGCCCACCTACCCCTACCCACCCATTGACAAATCCTGGATTCTTCCTTCTATATCTTACTTGTGTATATCCTTTCTCTTGTTATGCCACTGCCATTATTGAAAGGTCATCTCTCTTGAAATAACCTCCTGATTACTGCTCTGCTTCCTTCTGCCCAGGCTGTCCACTTATGGTGGCATCATTATAAAATTTAAATTGGATTGTGTCACTTCTTTGCTTAAAATTTTCTAATGATTTTCCATCATCCAAAGGATAAAGTCCATACTTAGATTTCTTAGTAAGATTATAGCAAATACTTGACAGTCTGATTGCAGTCTGTCTTATTAGCTTGATCTCCAGCATTCCATTCTTTCCTTCCCTATAATCCATCTGTTATAAACTTGTACATATCTTAGGGCATGTTATATTCTTTCATGTTTTGAGCCTTAGCTGAAAAGGACGTTTTCTTGCCTCCATTCCCATTCTTTTTAAGTCTTTGGGTTCTCCATGTCAGTTAACCTCTCCCAATCTCTGTTTCCCAAACACTTGGTCTGTTATAGCACTTAACACATTATAGTTTTAGTTCCTTCAATTAGACTGTATCTTATTTAGGGTTAGACGTTAGGTTTTATTGCATTTTGTTATTTGTTCACCTTCTTCCCTCTCCCTCCATGTTTCAAGCACCATTCCTGACAAACTTAAAATAATTAAAAATTAACCGTGTACTCGGTTTGGTGCTAAGTGTTTTATATACATTTTAGTTTATTCCTTAAAACAACATTTTGAGGGAAGGTGGTGTCTCTTAGATATGAAGAGCCTAAACATTGCCACAGTTTAAACACATGGTATTAGAGGCAGCTTCTCCAAAGTCCGTGTTCTTTCCACGAAACCACAGGTAGTGAAAGATACAACAAATCTATATTAATTTGGATTCTAGTAATTCAGAATTCCTGACAAATCTTAGGTGATTCCTCTTTTATTTTTTTGGTGGGGAAGATTAGCCCTGAGCTAACATCCGATGCCAATCCTCCTTTTTTGCTGAGGAAGATTTGCCCTGGGCTAACATCTATGCCCATCTTCCTCTACGTTATGTGGGATGCCACCACAGCATGGCTTGACAAGCGGTGCATCAGTGTGTGCCCGGGATCCGAAGCTGCAAACCCCGGGCCGCCAATGCAGAGCGCTTGCACTTAACTGCTACACCACGGGGCCAGCCCCTTAGGTGATTCAAATGTAAATTCTACAAAGTATGTTTGCTAATGGAAAACTTTATATGAAAATTTTATATATAATTTTAAACTTACAGGAAGAAACTCCATTACCTTGGAAGTGCATATTTATATAGGGAAAATTGTGCACTCTTTCCAAGTACTTCTCTCTGCATGTAGATTGAAGACAGTATTATTTCCTTAAGTAAATTGTACAACAATTTGGATCTTTTCAGATTGTTTTCCAGTTAGTCTAAATTTGTGAAGCGTCCATTAATTTGAAATATATATTTTTTCTCAGTGGAGACATCCATGGTATTTAAAGTAAGCTTACTGTTGACTCTTCTCATCAACATAGTGATTTCCTTATTTGGATTTTCCTTAACAAATAATTTATATTAAGAGGTTGATGGTTCAAGTAAGATTGGTTTTGTGGTCTTAAGTGCTAATAGTATAGCAAAACTGTATCTAAGGATGTCAACAGTAGGATGCTATGTTAAATAGTACAAGAGCAGGATCTTTGTTTTCTTAACCACTGCTCTATCCCTAGTGCTTGACAAATAATAGGCTTCAGTAAATATTTGTTGTAGATGGATAAATAACTGAAAGAATGGCGATAAATATGTTGAGGGCTGGGGAAGCACCTGCATTGGTCCTGGTTTAAAAAATCTATTTGGAGAAAAAGAAGAGTGTCATATGTGTTGTGCATCTAATTAAAAGATACCAGCAATAGACTTAGATCTGTTTACTGTCAGTGTGTCTTTCGAGAAAAAGAACCTAAGATAAGTCAAAGTCTAGGCTTGCTTGAGGGACAGAGATGTGGAGAAGCTGTGAAGCTCTGGTTTTGCAGAGAAGAGTTCTGGTGTTAGGTGAGGCAAAACAAAGGGGTCAGGTACCTCCTTTTAGATCTATATCTGTTTGTTAGGGTGACATTTGAACATCTGTGGGCAAGATTACTTTAGATTGGACAAGATTACTTTATTACTTTAACAGAGAAACTCTGATGTGCTAAAAAATCTAAAACTGATTTTTATTAGTTGGCAACCCCATTGATCATTCTAAACTGGACCTAACTCCACCCTCCCTTCCAGATTTGTAAATGACAAAATAGGCAGCAGATGTGGGTCCTTGTTCATTGCTTTGGCCAAATAATTGCCCGAGTCAGAAGAGTTCAATGACATTAATTAACAAGTTTTTTATTTGGTAATTTAGAGTTATGATTTATTGGCATAGAGAAGTTTGAAAAGTAAACAAAGTAGCCACTGAAGCAGACCTATTCAGTGAGACCACATTCCATCCCTCTGTTGCTTTAAAATAATTTTCAGGATTACTAAATATTCATGGAAAATTAGAATGATTGGCCATAGATTTACTCAAATGTTTATTGAATAACTGAATATATTAGTGGAGGAATTTAGTCTGCTTTAGTTGGTAAGTTTGTGATGAAAGAATATTAGAAAATATTGTTTGTAACATGACGGGTAGGGAAGGCCCTGTTAATCAAGATCCAAAATGCCTTTGCCTTAAAAAAAAAGTTGATAAATTTCATCACATAAGACATTTAAAACTTTTCTGTGACAGAAATACAATAAAGGTCGAAAGACAAGTATCAAATTGGGAGAAAGAATTTGCACCATATATAACAGTACATTAAGGATACGTTAAGAATTCATCAAAGCAATATGAAAAAGACAATCCATTAGAAAAAGGAGCAAAAGATATGAACAGTTAACAGAAGAGGCATTTAAAATTGCCAGCCTTGCCTTACAGCAGTTACAAAAATGAATTCAAAATGGATCAAAGACTTAAAACTTAGGAGCTGAAACTATAACACTCTTAGAGGAAAACAGGAGAAAGTCTTTATGATGTTGGATTTAGTGGTGATTTCTTGGATGCGACACCAAAAGCACAGGCAACAAAAGGAAAAATAGATAAATTGGATTTCATCAAAATTAAAACCTTTTGTGCCTCAAAGGATACTCCAGAGAGAAAAGACAACCCACAGAATGGGAGGAAATATTTGTAAATCATATATCTGATAAGGGCTTAACATCCAGAATATATAAAATCCTATAACTCAACAACAAAATGAAACAAACAAGCCAGTTCAAAAATGGGCAAAGGACTTGAATAGACATTTCTCCAAAGAAGATATTCTGATGGCCAATAAACATGAAAAGGTGCTTAACATCATTAATCATTAGGGAAAGCAAATCAAAACCACAATGAAATACCACTTCACACCCATTATGATGACTGTTATGAAAACAACAATGGAAAATACAAGTGGTTTTGAGGACCTAGAGAAATTGGAACCCTTGTGCTTTTCTGGTAGGAGTGTAAAATGACACAACTGCTGTGATACAGTTTGGCAGTTCCTCAAAAAGTGAAACATAGAATTACCATAGGATCCAGGCAATTTCACACCTAGGTATATAACCAAAAGAATTGAAAGCCAGGGAATCAAACAAGTATTTATACACCAGTGTTCATAGCAGCATTATTCACAATAGCCAAAAGGTGGAAGCAATCCAAGTGTCCATCAACAGATAAAGCAGATAAACAAAATGTGGTATATATATGTGCAATATTACTCAGCCTTAAAAAGGAATGAATTCTGATACATGCTACAACACAAATGAACCGTGAAAACCTTATGCTAAGTGAAATACGCCAGACACAAAAGGGCAAATATTGTATGATTCCACTTAGATGAGGTACCCCAGAATGGGAAAATTCGTAGAGACAGAAAATAGATTAGTGGTTACTGGGGAGATGGGGAGCTATTGTTTAGTTGGGTAGAGAGTTTCTATTTGGAAAGATGACAAATTCTGGAGACGAATAGTGGTGTGATGGTTGCACAACAATGTGAATATACTTAATGCCACTGAATTGTAAACCTAGAAATAGTTAAAATGGTAAATTTTATATGTATTTTATTAGCATAAAAAATTTCAAGAGAAAGAGTACCAAAACATTGGAAATTAGATTAAAATGAGGGTTTTTTTCACCCTTAAGTTTAGTGACGATTAATGATTGAATTCAGGGAAACAGTTGGTGTGAGTCTGTAAGTTGGTTATTGCAGAGGTCACTTTAGTAAAATCTTAAAGTTTTAAAACATGCTTATCCTTTCTGTGTATTAACTTGAAGATTTTCTCAGTTGAACAAAAAGGCAAGTTGCAAAAATATATGTTTATGTTAAAAAACATCGACATTATATTTATGTGTATTTCTAAATACATAGAGGAAGTTCTGGCTGGATACATGATTAAAAATATTGATGAATTATAAAATTAAAAATAAATTAAAATGAAAGTCACAGGTTATATACTAAATGTTGTCACCTAGCAAGCTTATATTTTTTTCTACTATACTTGTATACTTTGTTTTTCTTTATAATTTCTCCATGTTGTACTTTCCTGTGTAATACCACTACTTCAAAATGGAAGAAGCAGGCTGCCTTTATCAGTAGTTTGAGTTGTGTTCACATGTCCTGTTCAGTATTATTACAGCAACTGTCAGAACGTCATAGGAAATTAATGATTAGAAATTAAATTAGTACCTTTTACTCAAGTGCAGTATCTCTTTAGATCTTATTATAGATAGAAACGGAGTTATTTGGCATACCAGAAAAATATAGGTCAGAAACAAATTTTGACTTTGGTGTATGCTCTCTTAGGTGTTTTGAAAGGATGCCTATAATTAGAAGAGATGAGTGATGTTACTTTAAACCTGAGAAAGTTAGGTTTTGGTAACAGGTTTCTATGTGAAGTCTAGTCTTTGGTAGGTTACTCCCCCTACTGGTAAAAATTGGAAATATAAATGAATAATTCATAATTATAAGCATAAAGGAAGAGAAAAAGGTTTTATCAAAGCAAATATATACAGTTTAAATTAAAATCAAAGGGTAACATATTTTGTGGCTCATATTAAAGTAAAGAATTGGTTAGCGATCTGCAAGTCATAGAAATAATCAGGTAGGAAAGTGATTTAGTTCATTTAAATTTAAAATAGCTTAGGAAGAGATCATTAAATATCCTTAAAAAGATCATAGGCACACACACACAATTAAAATGCTAGAACTAAAACTAGATACCATTCTATTGCCAAAGACTGTGAAAAAATGCTTAAAGTAACCTAGGTTTGTTGAATGGCTCGGGAAAGTTGGCATTTAAGGATTGAAACTAGAGGCTGATATTCTTAAAAAGCAGAAGAGTCTATTGAAATTGCTTTGTAATGCAAAACACTACATTAATCTTCTTATGTAAACTCGTTATTCGTCTTCAGCTGTTTTCAAAGATCCAGATTTTTTATTTATTTGTTTGATACAAATCTGTATAAACGTGTTATTAGGTATATTAGCCTCACATCCTAACAGATTAGATTCTAGCTTAAAAGATTTCAGACAAACAGAACTGTTAATTAAAATTATCTATATAGAAAAGACACACTCAGTGACTGTATACTTGTTCCAAATAGTAGTTTTGTTGCTTTTGTGTGTAAAAGAAAAAAAAAAGTGGTTGATTATTTTATAAGATTATTTAAAATAAATCTAAATGAGTTGTTTGTCTCAACAACTATATAATGTTACTCAGCTTTATGAAAACAGCGTAAAGTGAGCTGTTCATCGTCTGCTTTGTCAATTATTTATGGAGACCTTTGACTTTCCTCCCCATTATCGTACGGTTTGAATCTAGAGACTAAGAAAGAGAGCACATATACATGCACCTGGGCCTTTATTGCAGAATCAGGCATCCAGTCAACAAATATATGTTGATGCCATCCTGGTGCCAAGTCCCATTTTGTACCAGGGCTACAGAGATAAATACAACAAAATTCGTCTCCTGAAGAAGTTCATGTTCTAATAGAAGGGAAAGATAATAAGCTATATAATAGAAGATTCTGGGTAATATAATCTGTTTTAGGGCACTCTGAACACAGAAGAGGGGCACCCAACCAATACCTTTATTTTATAATATTTTAGTGATAAAACTAAGACTGCCTTTCAGGATAGCATTTTACATTTATATTAATTGTTAAACTCATCATTTATTCTCAACTATACTTGTAGATTGAGGCAAATAATATTAAAACGAGCTTTGGAAGGGCATTTGTATGGGTGTGTCATTTAGGGAGAAGGGATGAATGGAGCTATTTTTAAAAACAGTGTGAAAATAGCATGCTGAAGACCTGCCAGGAAGAGCGATTTAGCTTTCCTGTCTTTGATCTTAACTCTTTCTCCTTTCAGTTCTCCATGTTCGTGCTATGTTTTTTTATTTTGTTTTGTCTGTTTCCTTTTGTTTTTAAAGTTAAAAGGAACCTTGGAAGTTCTCTATGTTTTCATAAGCAGCAAGGGGTGCCAGAATCATCCATAGAACTCTTTCTTACAAGTTCAACATATGCTTGGGTCTCCCCAGGTTCATTAGATCTGGGATGGAGCCCTGGTATCTGTATTATTTTTTTTTTTTAACTTTACAGGTGATTCTGATAAGCATTTTTTTGAAAACTCATACTCAAAATCAAACTTTTTTTTTTGTGATGAGGAAGATTATTGCTGAGCTAACATCTGTGCCAGTCTTCCTCTACTTTATATATGGGACACCGCCGCAGCATGGCTTGATGAGTGCTGCATAGATCTGCACCCGGGATCTGAACCCATGAACCCCAGACCACTGAAACGGAGCACGTGAACTTAACCACTGTGCCACCTGGCCGGCCCCAAAATCAAACTTTTTAATAGAGAAATTCTGGCCTAAAGAGATATCAGTTGCTCAAGGGTACCATAAGTATTAAGTAGTATCAGCTGGTTTCCTTGCTATTCATCGATAATCTCTCAGAAAACTGCAGAAGAAATCTATCCTCAGTGTAAATAAACTTATAAAAATTAGAAGTTAAGGATGTGTAGTTTTTGTGGTTTTATTTCTTTATGGTAATATGTATTAGTTTTCTTATTTGGGGGCGTTTCCTCTTCTTGGATTAAAGGGCAACACTGAAGAATTTTCAGGCCTGTGTTAATTTTTCAAATCTATGGATAGATGTAGCAGCACCAAAACAAATTTGAAAACAACTCACACCTTCTCCAACTCCTGTCATTAAAAGCAGACAAAAACCACAGTAAAAGTATCAAAAAAGAGGATCGTTGCAGAGGGGTATAAGTACTAATTTAATTGTTCATGCAGGATGTACAAGTACAGAACTTGTTTAATTCTAAACATTAAAGATGCCCCTAAGCTGAACCCTAAGGGATGTGATCTGGAGAAAACTGCTGCTGTAGTCTGTAGTTGCCCCATACACTGTAATAACTGACAGCAGGTTTTCACAAGGAAAATCTTATTTCATTCAAGTTTCTTTATACTTGTCTATGAATCCAAAACAGCAAAGCTAAACGCAATAGGCAATCTTTTAGCCTTACAGACCCTCCTTTTAAATGTGTGCCTTAGAAAAATTAAAATGTCTGCCTTACAAAAATTAAAATGTCTTAGGCTGTCTGAGTTGATCATAATTGATCAACACATCCTTGAAATGAACTTAAAGCAGCTATGAGGTCCATATTTTAGAGAGCTATTGTCCCTAGTTCTTTTGACCGTTAGAGTAGTGTCCTAAAAAGACTGATAAAGGAGTCCCTTTTCAGTAAGCTTGCTGGTAATTCTCAGCTTCTCTAGGACCATGAAGGTTAATGAATGTTCAGTTATTAGTTGGAAATGAAGATCTAGTTATTAGGTAGCAGTGTAATAGTCAAATGCATTGTTGCTGAAACTTCTGTACATCATAATAGCAGTCTTAATTCAGTTATATAATGTATATATATATATATATATATATATGAGCTTGAAAATCTTCAAGGAGTGGATATGTATGGGGATTTAAAGATGCTTTAGCACATTTTCATGTTTAGTCTTTAGACCAATGTTGTAAGAGAATATGTATGAACATCTTCAGTACAGTCTTAATGTTGTTACCCACAGGGCCTCTGTTTCTAATTCTCTTTTACTTCCATTAAAGTCACTGTATTAGTAAAATTCCATGGTTTGAAAATACCAGTTTGTGTTCATTTTCCTGATGTTGGACACTTGGTTTGTTTCTAGTTTTGTGCTAAAATAAAACAAGCTATAATAGTGTTATAAAAATTGTTGAATGTTTCTCCTGATTTATGTACATCAGAGTTTCTCTAAGGATGTATACTAAGGGGAATGACTGGGTCATGAAGTATGTGCATCTGCAGTTTTTCTAGATAATGCCAAATTATTTTCCAGTGTGGTTAGATCATTTTAGTCTTTAAAAGAAATGTTGTGTTCCCATTACTCCTTACTAACATTTGGTATTGTCATACTTTTAAATTTTTGTCAATCTGGTGAGCATAAAAGGATATCCTGTTGCTTTTAATTTGCATTTTCTTGATTATCAATGAAGTGGAGCGTCTTTCACGTTTTTTTAACCATTCGAGTTTTTCCTTCTGTGAAATATGTTTTGTTCTTTTTTCTATGACTGTCTCTCCATGAATGTCTTTTTTAATTTAGAGGAGTTCCTTAAAATATTTTGGTTACCAATACTTTAGATTTAATTGTTTTGCTTTTTGTAATTTTCTGCATCCTGATATCAGTCAAAGATATCTTGCTGTGTTTTCCTCTTCTAGTTCTAAAGACTTAAATATATATACAAAAGTTTAGTATACCTTAAATTGTGTTTTTTTTTTTTTTGGTGAGGAGATCAGCCCTGAGCTAACATCCGCCAATCCTCCTCTTTTTTTGCTGAGGAAGACGGCCCTGGGCTAACATCTGTGCCTATCTTCCTCCACTTTATATGGGACGCCGCCACAGCATGGCTTACCAAGCAGTGCGTCGGTGCGCGCCCGGGATCCGAACCAGCGAACCCTGGGCCGCCGCAGCGGAGCGCGCGCACTTAACCGCTTGCGCCACTGGGCCGGCCCCTGGTTTTGTTTTAAATGTAAATTTTTACATCTGAAAGGTACATCACTATCTATCTTGTTTTCTTGAGGAATTTCATGGCTGTTACTAGCCCTTATCTCTTTCAAATAAGTTATAGAATGAACTTGTCAAATGCTACCAAAAATGCTATTGGGGTTTTGATTGCAGTTGCATTGAATCTATATGAATAATTTGCAATGACAGCTTTCAAATAATAATTTTCCATGCATATTTTGTACATGTTTTTATTTTTAAAATACTGAGGGTGGTGTTTTTTGGCTATTAAAAGTGTTCTTTTTAGTGCTGATAATCTTTAAATGATAAAAATAGAAATAGCTCATTGTCTCATATTTAATTACAAAAGGGAAAGATGTAATTCTAAAAGTTAATTGTTAATATAAAAGTTCAAAGTAGGAGTCTCCTCTTACTCCTCACATACTTAGCCCATATGGGCTTGCTCACCATGGTGCCTATCCTGATTCGTATTAAAGCCATTGTCATATTTAGGTAGGTAGGTTGTTATTGTCATAAACATTTTCACCTTAAGTTATTTTACCAGACATATAAATTAAGTTCTGGAGAATTGTATTGTCCCTTTATCCTAATGGAATTTTATTTGAATGTGTGGTTAATAAATAACTGTGTTTGAGACACCATTACTAATAAACAGAGTATGGTACTTTTAGAATCAGACATGGATGTGGTTGAATCACTGCTTTACCAGGTTTTATGACTTCAAGCAAGTTATGTAATCTTGTTCGATTTTTTTCACCTGTGAAATAGGGCTATAAAAATGCCTACCTCATTATTTCTAGTCAATCACATATTTACTGAGTCCCTTCTATGTGCTACCCTGTAAAGATTAAATGAGATTACTTGAGTTAGGTGCCGGGCACATGGAAGTTGCTTGTTTGGTGTTGGTTCCAGTTTCCTCTGTTCAAGTAATTTTTTTCAGCCTTGCTATCTCCTTTTTATTTAGAATCTACATCAGGAGACAAATCTGTATCACATTCTTGCACAACTCCTTCCACGTCGTCTGCCTCTGGGCTGAATCCCACATCTGCACCTCCAACATCTGCTTCAGCAATCCCTGTTTCTCCTGTTCCACAGTCACCGATACCTCCATTACTTCAGGACCCAAATCTTCTCAGACAGTTGCTTCCTGCTCTGCAAGCCACACTGCAACTTAATAATTCTAATGTGGACATATCCAAAATAAATGAAGGTAAATTTTTATAGTAACTACTTTTAAAAATTCATTTGCATTGTGCAAAATTATGTAATTAGTAAAATCCTCAATTTAGGAATAGTCTTTGTTTCATTTTGAAATGCACATTTGAACTTCATTCTTTGCAATTTATATTCCCCATAGTTTAAGGCCTTTGGTATTGTAAGCAAGTTAACAATACCTGGATTTTCTGTATATTTTTCAAGACTTGCTTTGTACCTGGTAATTACCAAAGATAAGCTGTTCTGTCTGCTTAATGTGTATGATGAACTTTTTTTTAAGTAAAAATGAAGTAAAGAGCATTTGTTAAAACTGATATAAAAACATTTGATTTTTAGCATATTTCAAAAAAAACCTGATATGTGGAATTAATTATTTGGAATATTAAAAATACGCTAATTACTAAAAGTATAGGAATTCAGATAGTTCCTTCTTACAATACTTGAAAAATAATTGAGAAAGGAGGTGAGGTAATGGATAACATTTTGTTACTTTTCCTGGTTAATTGCACTGTTAATTCCAGCTTTGCTTTTCAGTATGCTACTAAAGTATTTAGGCAGTCACCTCAAAGAAGTCTGAATAAAAGTGGATGTAGTTTTAATTCATAAACCATTCAGGTTCAAACATTAAATCCTAAGAGCATTGCAAAATTTTCTATATGTGTACGCTTTCGCATAATATATTTAACAGTAGTGTTCCGTGGTTAAGTTCTTCCTTTACCCTAAAAATGGAGCTATCTCAGGCTACTTGGTCTTTAATCTTCTATTTTTGTCCTCAACTTTTCTGTATTTTGATTTTATTCTGTAAGATAACCATTCTATTCTCTCCTTTGTTAATGTTTTACTAGGCAAAGTGGGGCAACAGATTGAAGAAACAGTAGCATAAGAAAATGTCAATAATAAAAGATCTTATGCTTCAAAAATACATAGTCTTCTTAAGTACTCAGCTTTTAATATCCATTTTTAAAAAAGATTGTTGGGGTGGGTGTTCATGTAGGGAGTGGTTAGCTTGTCTAATAAAGCAGTTGCGTGAAATAGCTACCATTTATCCAGTTAATTCCACGTAATGTACTAAGCACTTTATATGGATATGTTTCTGGTATAATCAGAAGTTCCAGTGAACACTCTTTACTGTTTTTTAAAAAAGTCTTATCCAGGAGTTTTTTTTTAACTGAACCCCCAAGTTATAGTGTAAAGAAAACTGTACTATTTTCCTTTATTATAAACCCATTAAATTTCCTTTCCTCTGCCTCAGATCATTTCACATCTTTAGACCTATTATATTACTCCTATTTTCTATAATTTATTTATTTATTTTTTCCCCCAAAGCCCCAGTAGATAGTTGTATGTCATAGCTGCACATCCTTCTAGTTGCTGCATGTGGGACGCGGCCTCAGCATGGCCGGAGAAGCGGTGCGTCGGTGCGCGCCCGGGATCCAAACCCGGGCCGCCAGTAGCGGAGTGTGCGCACTTAACCGCTAAGCCACAGGGCCGGCCCTACTCCTATCTTCTAGACTTTGATTTTGAGAGTTCTGATTTGAAACACTCCAGTTTTTTCTGGGCTCTTCTTCAGTTTTCAGGTTGTTACTAATGCCACATATGCCTCGGTGTTTTTATTTGAATTTAAGATATATTATGTTTTTAGTTCTTACAGCAGCTGTGACACAAGCCTCACTGCAGTCTATAATTCATAAGTTTCTTACTGCTGGACCATCTGCTTTCAACATAACTTCTCTGATCTCTCAAGCTGCTCAGCTCTCTACACAAGGTATTCATATTCTTAGGTATCTCTAGAATTATATCTTGATTTGGGGGGGGATTAATAGCAATTTTTTTTAGTCTTTGAAGAGATTAGCTATAATAATGATTTTATTGTGTTTGATTTTTAACACTACTATATACCATAATATTTTTATATACCTTTTCTTTTTAGATGAACAAGCTTTGATATTTATCTTACAGTATCTCTGTCAAATCTGTAATATATATTTAATTCAGAATTTAAGTTGTTAATGAGATATGTTACTCCAAACCTGAAAGTAAACTACGATATGCCCTCAATCTTTGCGAAACATTGAACATGTTTTAAGAGTTGAAGTTTGGTTCAAGTTGACGTTAGAATAGTTTTTGACTAGAGGATACAGGAATGCTCAAGTCCTGCTGTGAATTAGCTGTCCCTCTTCTCTGTGAAGGTATCCAGTGGAAAGAGATACACTTAGGAACAAAAGGGAAATGAAAAGGGTCACTTTGACTTGTTCCCCAACCCCAACTCAGAAAGCTGATTAATTGAGCAGGAATACCTGGTCTAAAATTGAAGTATAATAGTGAAAAGACTGTTACAACCCTCTGGTTAGCTTCATGAGGCAGGAGACTAAAGGACATAATGGGGCCTAAATGTAGAATAAGAAAGAAGAAATAAGGATGATGAGGATGCCTTCCATGTGAGAATAAGTTCAGGCCTACCTTCTCACTCCATCCTTAGAAAGAGAGAGGGGGGCCTACACTGGGTGTGCTTATCTCTGTCACACAGCTCGTTTATTCAGCGTGGCCCCAGTGAGTACTTCATTCTGACTTTTTCAGATAAATGTTCTCTTCGGGGGACGTGGGACGTATAGAGAGATAAAAAGATCTCCCCCATATATATGGCAGAGGTTTTGGGTTTATTTGAAATTAATTACTTCACTCTTTTACAGCCCAGCCATCTAATCAGTCTCCGATGTCTTTAACGTCTGATGCATCATCCCCAAGATCGTATGTCTCTCCAAGAATAAGCACACCTCAAACTAACACAGTCCCTATCAAACCTTTGATTAGTACTCCTCCTGTTTCATCACAGCCAAAGGTATGTTTCCTTTGAGGGACATTTGGAAAAGAAATCACTTACTTTTGGAAAAACAAGTTTAATAATGTTGGAGAATCTGTATTGTAGAAAAGGGCCTTTCTGAGAATGAAATAGTGGTGGAGTGAATGACTGGTGAGTGAGAATAGATGCAGGTTGGAAACTGTCAGTTAACTGAGGGATCGAGGGGGGAGTTGCATCTCTGCCACTTTTATGCACTGAGTCTGTTCTCTTTATTGGCTTTGGGATTTGTGACATGGACAGTAGGATAAAGAAGGATATACTAATTGAATCTTAATATTTGTAGAATTTTTAAACTCTAAGAGATATGAGAGAACATGTTTCCCAGGGACTTTTTTCCCATACTTTTATTTCAGAAATGAGTCTGTTTCTGTGCTAAGAACTTTATATGTATTATATTTAACTTCCACATCATGAGAATCAACCACTATTTGCCTCATTTAATAGATGAGAAAACTAAACTTTTGATTAAATCTAGTTTTTGTGGCGGAGTCAGAATTTGAGGCTTAGTTCTTTCTGAAATACAACCCATTTTACTAAGCTGTGCTTACCCGTGTTTATCCAAGCAAAATCTTCCATGGATGGCTCCTCAGGGCACAGTTAGAAAATTGCTGGCCTGTTCTTACTGGACTACGAACAGGACCTTACACTGCTGTAGTCAAATTTTGTCGTACATCATTTGAGTCTTGTCCACAAATTCATAAGCAAATCCCAGTCATACTCATTTTTTGCTTTGTAGCATACCACCAGTAAAACATTGAGAGATTTGGAAGTTGGTATATATTTACTCTTAATGGTAAATGCAGGAGGAAATTTTTTTTAGTTATTGTAAAACAATGAGCTGTTTCAAACTTTCATGCCAAAGAATTCTTTATTCAAGTAAAATCATAAGCAGAAGCCTAAAAATAAATGCATTGAAACATAGCTTGAAATTGATGGTAGGCCAGCTTTAAGGTCTTCCTATTGGCTCATCCCTTCCCTACTTCAGTCATTTATCTATGCATGTTTAGGGTCAATCTAGATTTTTTTAAAATTCTGAGTTATTATTGTTTGTTTGTTGATTTTTTTGTTATGCGATTCCTTATTGTTTGCCTATATTTTGATGAGAGAAGAATTAAAATGTGAGTTTCAGCAAGAGATCTTATTCTTAGATCTTAAAACTTGTCTTCAGGGTGGTATCTTAAGAGTACAATAAATAATGACTAAAAGTGTACTAAGTGGTAGTGTTAGTTTTACAGTCAGTTATAAAATTAGAGTTTCAAATCCCTTAAGCAGATGGCAGTTTTTACATTCAAAAACTTTTTCGAGTCATTTTTAAAAATAAGTGCACATTTGATTATGTAGATTTTATAAAAATGTTTTATAAAAGAACATGTTCTTTTATATTCAGAAGTAGCAGGGCTATCCATATTTGTTTGGGAGAATATTAATCATCCAAAAAAAAAATCCCGAACAAAAAACTGCTTGTGCATGTGACCTAAATCACAAATGGCTTCATCTGCCTTGGTGCCTTAATTTGGGGCTTAAAATTGCTTGTTTTCTTTCTGTGTCATCTGAATATGAATAGTATGTGTATCCTCACTGGCAATCATAGACCTCTTGGTCTACCTTTGTAGGGTAACATCTCTATGAAAACCATTTAAGTTGGATTTGTGTGGGCTCATTCTCTGATAGACCAATCTATACATTCTCTCCATGTGTGGTTGAAATTTGAGCAGCTGTATTTGCATGATATAGTAACGTTTATTTTTATTGATATAGAAGTAACAGTAAATCAGACGAGGTATTATAGTGTATTGGAAAGAAAACTGGGCTCAAAAACAGGAGGACTGGTTTCTTATGCTGGTGTGCTAAGAAAGTAATTTTGTGGCCTTGGGCCATTTTATGAAGAAATTAAGTCTCAAAACTTGACTCTCTTCTAACTACATGACCTTTGGAAACTCGTTTGATTCCACTTCTTTAAATCTCTAGATTTTACAGTGTTTAAGATTAATAACTAGAGTTGGAGGAGTATGTGGATTTGGGGGCCTAAATGATAATTTACACAATTAAATATGTCTGTATCACTAATATTAATCTTATTATGAAACAGACTTAGGACAACTCTTATTTTCTTAAAAATCACTGAAGAATAAAAATAACTGGAAAGTTTCATTGATAGAACTTTTGCTTTTATCTAGTTTGCATGCTATTTGCCCTATGTCATAGAAGCCCATCTCACCAGATTTTGACATTTCAGGTCAGTACTCCAGTAGTTAAGCAAGGACCAGTTTCACAATCGGCCACACAGCAGCCTGTAACTGCTGACAAGCAGCAAGGTCATGAACCTGTCTCTCCTCGAAGTCTTCAGCGCTCAAAGTAAGTTGATATTGTGTGTTGAGACAACATTATTTTTTCCTTACTATGGCATTGTTAGAATATTATAAATATGTATGTGTAACAGTACTTGATCTTGGAAGAATCCATGGACAGCCTAATTTAGTTTTATATTATAAAATTTACAAAGACAAATGTCATCTACAACAAGTAGATTATTGTCTCTAGTAGGGAAGCCTGGGTTGTTTTAAAGAAAGTGACTCTTTAGAATTTCACTTAGTGAAATATGATAGAAGCAACAAAATATGTGATGCTTGTATAAAGAGGGCACAAGATTTGGCACAAGATTTTATAATACTTTATTTGTTGTAAATGACGGCATTTTTAACATCCTCATAGCGGTTTTAGATTTGAGTGTATTGATGAAGCCAAAAATCTCACATCTGAAACTTGGGCCAATATTTTCCAGCTGGTGTGTGTCAGGCTTTCCTGGGAGCTTCATGAAACTCTGACCCTATATGGATTGCTTGTCAGATAGAGCTGTATTGTGTTGTCATTTTTCTTTATTAATTAACAATACAACTTCAGATGATTTTCATTTGATTGATTTTCCTATTTTTATTTCTTGCTCTGAGGTGGCAAAATAATTCAACTGTTGTTTTTATTGTTGTTTTCTAAACAAGCATTTCAGAACTTACACATCCAAATGAGAGTTGTTCCTTTCAAAATAATCACCTTGGGAAGCTGTCTGCTTACTCCAGCAATGTTGCCATTGCTCGGAACACTTTTGGGAAATTCTTCTTTTAAATTGTCTTTAGAGGCTGCAGTATTATTTTAAATATCCTCAGTGATGAAAACTCTTCATCCTTTGGGAGATTTAGTTTTTGGAAATAACTGAAATTCATTCAGAGCCAAGTCTGGTGAAGCAGGTAGGAAATCAACTTGGGTGATTAAATTTTTGGTTCTCACTACCATATTCCCCAAACCCTAGCCCAAACCATACAGTTTTAAAAGAAGATAACCAATCTCAGAGTGTTACTTTTTTGGTCTTATTTTGCCACTAAACTCATTCATTGCTATCCTATAATATGCCTGTATTTTGCTTCACATTACTTTACCCTCTGATTCAATACTTTGTTCTATTATTTAAACAAAGACAACATATTTTTCCCCTCCTTATCTACATGTATTTAAGATATAATATTCACATGTGCCTTATATCTACAACTGTTAAAATGTGACCCTTTCTTAGTTACATTCTGATTAGTGTTTGTAGTATACAAAATCAACAGGTTTTGCTGTCAAATTTGGAGAGTACTGTTTTTGAATTTGACTCTGACGTTATTGTTTAAAGGGCTCTTTTTTACCCCAAAAGTGTATTGACAAATACATGATACAAATGTACTTTGGATTTTAAATTCTATTTATTTGATATTAAAAAAACAAATTTGTCTTAGGAATTTGGATATCTTTAAATTATTAGAAGATGTTGACAGACAATTTCTAGGATACCTAGAAACTGCTTTTAAACATACTACACATACAATTGTGTTTTCCAGTAGCCAGAGAAGTCCATCACCTGGTCCAAATCATACTTCCAATAGTAATGCCTCAAATGCAACAGTTGTACCACAGAATTCATCTGCCCGACCTACGTGTTCATTAACACCTACGCTAGCAGCACACTTCAATGAAAATCTCATAAAACATGTTCAAGGATGGCCTGCAGATCATGCAGAGAAGCAGGTATGTTACATGATTCACAGCAGATGTTTTACCTTAGGATGACTAGCAAAATATAATTTAATTCTACTGTTAGAAAATCTAATCTGGACCACTGAATTCAAGCTATAGTTAAAACAACAAATTTCTAATTAGATTGTAGTCATTTTAGAAAACATTTGATATGTACTTACAGGGTATTTATGAGGTAACTTTTTGTGGTTTCACATAAAATATTTTAATATAATTATCGTTATAGCTACCATTGTCAAGTACTCAGCATTCAACTCTGTGCTAAGTGCTTTATGTTAATTTTCTCCACTTCGTAAAACTGCTAACCAGGGCAATAATGAGTTTTCCCATTTTACCAGCGAGGCCATTAAGACCCAATAGATTATACCAAATTGACCCAGTTAATACAGTGAATGTGGCTCAAAGCCAGTGTGCTTTTTCCACTCAACCTGCCACTCTGGTAGTTTTAGAATCTGTTAGTACTATTAATCTTATGACTCTCCCACTAGACTAGCTACTAGAAGTTAGGAAACATTTTTTGCTTTGGGGTGAGGGACCTTAGGACATTGCAGTTACTGCCATTGGCTTCTCCCTTTTATCAGATAACTGACCATCTGAGATGTTCTGTAAGTTTAAAGAGATAGGTTGTGTATCTCATGATACAGAAATACAGTGAGGCCCTTTTATCAGTGTTATAAACTGCTTTGGTGAACTTTGCTTTGGCTGAACAGTGAACTCTGCTTTGGCTGACCCAGCATCTTTTATTAACCACAAATCATGAGTCCATCTATCCTAGTGCTATACTTTTCTGAGATTAGAAGTACTATTTTCTCAAGAAACCCGAAGGGGAAATCTTAAAATAATTACCTTCCACGATTAGAGACAGTTTTTTAAAAGATAATCATTTTCCCCCTTAGATTCACCAGCATTTTTGTGGACGTAAAGGGAAAACGATTATTCTGTAATTGTATCAAGTTCTACTCAGAAATTTAATGTTTTATTTTTTGTATGTGAATGTGACATATTTTATGTGATTTTCATTTCTTTATTATATAGGCATCAAGATTACGAGAAGAAGCCCATAACATGGGAAGCGTTCACATGTCAGAAATTTGTACTGAATTAAAAAATTTAAGATCTCTAGTCCGAGTATGTGAAATTCAAGCAACTTTGCGAGAGCAAAGGTAAGGCTTTTGCTGAAATAAGTTTTTATGTTTCTTAGCATTATATATATCTTAAAGTAGACTGAAAAACATAAATTTTATTTCTGAAATTTAAAGTTCTCTTTAATGTATTATATCATGTTCCATAATACTATAACTTTGTTTTCATAATTTGTTAATATTCCTGGTGAACAGTAATGGCATCTAGATTTATTTCTCTTAACCCATGGTAAATACTGCATTGGATTTTTTCTTATGTTATAACTTTATAAGATACAGTAATATACTATTTGAAAAGTGAATTGTTGACGGCAACTAATAAGAGTTCCCTCTTGAATTGAGAGTAGCACTCTACTGCTGAGCATACTTTAGTTGAAATTTCAGATTACGTTCTGTTTACATTGTTCTTGCATCCCTGATAGATATCTTGGAAATTACAGCAAGAATTTAGTTGTCCAACAGGTTTAATGATGTATATCTGTTTTCTTACTGTTTACACCTGAGCTCTTATTATTTCATAATCTGTTACCATACTTAAGTAGGATATCTACATCCTGATAAATAGTATAGATATTTTTTTAAGTGCCTATTAGAAAATTGAGGACAAACTTTCAATGGCTTCACATCCTGTCTCTATAAGTCACAGATAGGGTTAATCTTGTCTCGAAACCACAAATATTTGGTAAAAACCAAGTTGGGTTTATACTAAACTTGGAAAAGGGAGTTTTTATCTAATGTTTCAATTACTGAAATATCTGGAGGTACTTTTTGAATATCAACTGGGAATTTTTTACTCTAGGATTGCTCTGAAAGTAGTTCTGACATACGTAAAACTTCATTTTGGCTTGCTAAACAGGTGATTTGACTTCAGGAAATTATTGTAACTTATTGAAACAGTATACACAGTCAAATATCAAGCCAGTATATGACTATACCTAATTCACTGGTATTGGCAATAAATGTCATAGATCACAGAAGAGAGGGGTCAGAAAAGGAACGATTTTATGAAGTTTATGGAAATCTAGTTAGCTATGGCATTTGTGTTTTGTCTTTTGTCTTAAATATACATGTCAATTGGACTTTGACTAGGCTCCACTTTTATGAACCTACATTTATATTGTTCTTCAAAACAATTAGCCTCTTGCACCTAGTTAATTCTAGACTTACTATATTGTGGCCCAGAAGACATGTAATATAGGTTTATCTCATGTTTAATATCTGCTGCCTTGTGTGTGTGATGATACAGTGAACAACTACATTTTAAATGTCTTTCTAGTCAAGTTAATTATTGAGAAATTGTTAGAAAACTAGGAAACATTCTAACTTTTGTCACCCTAGTACTTTAATATATATCACATATATTCAATGATTATTTTGTCTTAACTGTAGACTAATCAGTTTTTAATTATTTTGTCTTAACTAGTAATTACTCATAAGATATTACTGTAGTTAAAAGTTTGATTTTTCTGTAACATTTATATGACCACACAGATTCTAATGCCTTCTTTTATTTTTCAGGATACTATTTTTGAGACAACAAATTAAGGAACTCGAAAAGCTAAAAAATCAGAATTCCTTCATGGTGTGAAGATGTGAATAATTGCACATGGTTTTCAGTACAGGAACTGTAAATCTATTGCCCAATCTTAACATTTTTGAGCTGCATTTAAGTAGACTTTGGACCGTTAAGCTGGGCAAAGGAAATGACAAGGGGACGGGGTCTGTGAGTCAATTCAGGGGAAAGATACAAGATTGATTTGTAAAACCCTTGAAATGTAGATTTCTTGTAGATGTATTCTTCACGTTGTAAATATGTTTTGTAGAGTGAAGCCATGGGAAGCCATGTGTAACAGAGCTTAGACATCCAAAACTAATCAATGCTGAGGTGGCTAAATACCTAGCCTTTTACATGTAAACCTGTCTGCAAAATTAGCTTTTTTTAAAAAAAAAAAAATTGGGGGGTTAATTTATCATTCAGAAATCTTGCATTTTCAAAAATTCAGTGCAAGCGCCAGGCGATCTGTGTCTAAGGATACGATTTTGAACCATATGGGCAGTGTACAAAATATCATGAAACAACTGTTTTCACACTTGCACCTGATCAAGAGCAGTGCTTCTCCATTTGTTTTGCAGAGAAATGTTTTTCATTTCCTGTGTGTTCCATTTTCCTCTGAAATCCTTGATCTGATTTTATCCATTTTTTAAGGCTCCTCTTTTTCTCCTTTCTTAAGGCACTGTTGCTATGGCACTTTTCTATAACCTTTTCATTCCTGTGTACAGTAGCTTAAACTTGCAGTGATTGAGCATAACCCACTGTTTGTATAAATTATTGAAATCCATTTGCACCCTGTAAGAATGGACTTAAAAGTACTGCTGGGCATGTGTGCTGAAAGTACATGGATTGCTCACATATAAGGAAACGGCCCAATGAACATGGTTGTGGGAGGGGAAAGAGGAAACAAAGCTAGTCAGATGTGAATTGTATCTGTTGTAATAAACATGTTAAAACAAACGAAAATTGTTACTTTTCTTTTCCTTCGGTCAATGCATATTAGAATTTAAACTACCTGGGGATTCTTTATCAGAACTATTCTTGTTGACTATTTATACTTAATTGAAATAATTCCTTAAGGGAGGTTTTGTTTAAAACACATTAACAGGAAATTGTGTATAAGATATTTAATGAAATATGAAATTCAACAAGAATGATTGTCATTTCCCAAGTGGTTGTCATTTGTTAAACCTTGGTTTACCTGTCTTGCTATTATGACATTTCATTTTGAAGGATGTTTGTGTTGTAGCTAACTGTTCAAGTCTGGTGCTGACTGCTGTTCTTAGCCATCACAAAACGCTAAATTGGTGTAATTGGAGCTTCCTGCTGTTATCTGGAAATGGCGGGAAAGCTCAGCTTTGTATATTGTTTCTTAAAGTATATTAAAATAAAAAAAGAAACTATTGCTACTATAAAATTACCTTGGCTTTTTTTTTCTTTGCTAAAATATTGGTCACATGGCCTTAGCATGACACTGCCAGTATTATATCAAATCACAAGGGTTTCTTTATGCAGAAAAATCTTTTTAATTTCAAAATCTTAACTTGCCCAAGTTAGAGACTTGTTTTTTCCTGTTGAGGCAGATGTATTCATGTGCTTTCAGAACTGCCAGCACCAAGGGCTTATTTTGTGATGAGAGACGTTAATGTTATTACATTCTGGGATACTAAAATTTTGAAATTGCTCTTGTGCTTTGAGCATATTTAAAGTATAGAAGCTAATGCTCAGACTTTTAAATAAATTTTAAAAAGTAAATTGTAAGCAATAGTATGGACGATATTGTCTAAAATACAAAAAATGTTCCAGTGTAATTAAGAGGAATTAAAATCTTATCCTGGCAACTGATTTTTTTTTTTTTTTTTTTTTACTGTAACTTGAGTGCTTTTAAAATGTAAGAAAAGACATGTCATATCGTCATGAAATGTTCATACCTGTGAGATTGTTAACATTTGCTGGACTTGCTTAGTGCATGTAAGTGAAACTCCGAAGAACTGTGTTAAGTTAGATGCAGTCCTGTGTCTTTCCTGGAAAGTGAGCAATTTGTGATGTAGTAGGCAAATATTTCCTGATCAGATAGCAACTTGACTTGTGATTTAAGGTAAATTTGAATTTGATTTGCTAATAGTTTATTGATCTATGTCACCTTATTCGTTTGCTTTAACAAATGTTTACATTCCTAAGTGGACTGCTCACGTGTTTATAGAAGATTCCTAATTTGAAATTTCTTGGTGAATTTTTAAACAGAAAATTAAAATTTTTGTGGAAATATTTTTACAATACTTGATTCACTTATTTTTCTGTAGTAAATTATTTTAAATATCGCACTTTAGTACAGACATGGGTGTCCAGCTACTAACCTTTTTGAGTTAACCAGGGAATATTTATTAAAATAGGCATAATATCTGAGACTTCTTTATCTAGTTGGCCTGTTGCCTTGGCTTTGAACATGTATCTCATTTTGATGGGCACCTTGGTTCTGATAATTTGGAAACAGAAATATGAATAGCCCCTAGAAAACCTCAGGATTTTTATTTTTTATTTTTCTGTTTTAAAAAGGATGTTAGTAGTCTTATATTCAGACCTTAAAAACTGATACTGTAATAAAATGTATTTTGTGATGGTGGGTCTGTTAGTATTTCCTCTGAAGAACCAGCTTCCCTACCTTTTTTTCCTGTTTCCTATTTAACTAGTTTAACTTTTACTTTTAAAACTTGGACTATAACCAGATTTTAAGCACACTGAAAACTCCACGCTTCAGCCTTTTTAAAGACATGCTGCTTTTAATAGTCCCAATGAATGGTTTTATCTTCTAAATTTTATATATCTGTTTCACACTTGTAAATTCTTGAAAGGAGGTGCTTAAAACTTTTCAAAGAATGCACTGTTACCCCATTTCAAAAGCAATCTGTTCTGTTTAAACACAGCCTTAGCTTCAAGGGATTATTTCGAAGGGGAGAGGGCAGAATATGAAGTAAATTCACTCTGCAAACCAGAACTATTGTAGTTCAGGACTTAAAGCTACTGTATTTAGATATAGGGTTTGAATATACAGATTTCTTTTCAATACCTGTAAATATGGCTATATTCTTGTATTTGTACTGGAGTGTACACAATGACGCTAAAAAGTAATAAATATGTTTTGACTATATTGTGCAGTTATTTCAGAACTGTTTTGAAAGCCTTAGAATGCATAATTTGCATTTGTATTGGAGAGAAAATACCAGATTACTACGAAAATTTTAATAGCAGTCATCATGTTTCAATACTGTCAACATAATTTCTTTTTTTTTTTTTTTTTTTTGGTGAGGAAGATTGGCCCTGAGCTAACATCTGTGCCCATCTCCCTCCAGTCTATATGTGGGTCGCCTGCTACAGCGTGGCTTGATAAGCAGTGCGTAGGTCCATGCCCAGGATATGAACCTGTGAACCCCAGGCCGCCAAAGCGGACCGCACAAACTTAAGCACTATGCCACCGGGCCGGCCCCTCAACGTAGTTTCTTAGTTGAGCTATTTCAGTGAGAATTTTGGCTTGAAGTTGGGGTTCTTGAGATTCTGTTGTAATTTGCTGTACCTGTTTTTTTTTTTTTTTTGGTCTTGATTTCTTGGGAGTGTGCTAAGTTGCAGTCTGCCTAGGTGGTCTCATCCAGGCCCTTCTCTTTAAGAATCCCACTCTTACGTCAATTTTATCCAAATTATCTCCAGTCCTGATCTCTTCCTCGAGCTCTTAACAATGGTGAGTTCAGATACTTAGCTTAACACGGCAAGTTCTCTAAACAACTCTTGATCTGTGCTTCAGACTTTGTTCTCCAGTGTTCCTATTTTTAGTAATTGATAACCATCATTTGCCCTAGTTGCTCAAGGTCCAAACAGAGGGTTTTCTTCTCTGACACCCTATATTTAATCCATCAAGACCCACAAGCTCTGCCTTCAAAATGTATTTTGGATTTGAGAGCTTCTCACTACCACCATGTTTGCCACTACAGTCCAATCCACAGTGATCTTTGAACCAGACCACTGCCACAACCTCCTAACCTTCCTCTGCTTCTACTCCTCTGACTACCGCCATACATACACAATCTGTTCTGCAGGTACAGCTGCCAGAGTGAAACATAAACCGTGTCACATTCTGTTCGTAAGCCTCCAGTGATTTCATACTCAGAACAAAATCTGAAGCTCCTACTGTGGCTTCTGTGTTCAGGCCCCTGAATATCACCACAATCTTGTCGCATCCACTAGTTTCTCCCTTTCTCACTGCAATCCCACTTCAGGGTTTTTTGCATTTTCTCTCTGTTGGAAAGCTCTGTTCTTTGGAGACTTGCACAGTTTGCTCTCCATTCAGTTTCTTTTCAAAGGTCGCCTGCTCAAGAGTCCTTTTCCTGATCTCCCAACTAAAAGGACACCATTGCTGTTTTTCTCTAGTTTTGTATGAAAGAACAGTGTCTGATACATAATAAGTACTCCATAAATACTTGTTGAATGAATTATGTATGTTAATGGGCTATGGACAGAATCAATTTACGAAAATTTACAAAGATTACTGAAAATTTTTTCTTCATGGTTTGATTTTGGTCCTCTCACCTTGGGCGATAGGAAAGGAACAGCAACTAGCTTTTTTTTTTTTTTTTCTTCTTTTAAGAAATTATTACAATTTACTGGTGGTAACCAAAACCTAACTCCAAGCCTGTTTTGTTAGCACTATGAAATGTGGTCTAAGCAAGTTAATCAACTGAACTAGTAATAATTAGCCTCCTGTGAACACATTTTAGAAGTAAATAAGCCAATGAGAAGCAAGATGCTACTTCTGATGTGATGAGTTTAGGAAGATGGACCAGCAGGAACTGGCCCTAGCTTCTGAAGGGCATGATTGGGTGAGGCATGGGATTTGGGGACTGTGTCCTGGTTTCACAAGGTAGAACACTTTGATAGGTCCATCTCTTGGTTCAGATGATGCCTTGGCATCCAACCAGACCCTTCTGACTTTTTAGGACGGGTGTAGGCAGGCAACACTTGAGTCACATTCTAAGATGTGTCACTAATGGAACATCTGTACTCCACATATCCATCCTATAGGAAAATGACTGGGATGTGAGAACTCCCTGCCTTTGTGACAGAGGTAAGAAGATAAAGATTGGACAGGCACTGGATGCCATTGTATGTACTTCATAAATCACTTGATGCCATTATATGTACTTCATAAATGGGCATTTTTTTTCCTTTTTTAAGATGCCTGCTATGTGTGTGTGTGAGGATCACAATAAGTTTTCTTATCCTGTTTAGGTAGTTCTGGGGTTATTACCTTGGATGAGAAAAGAAGAATGCAAGGACAATAATTTTTCTCTCTTTCGTGTATTTTGTATCCCCATTACCCAGAAAAGTCACATAGTGGGTGCTCAAATATTTTTGCATGAATGAGTGAAGGAAGTATACATTTAAAATATTTGCTCTGTGAGATTGCTTAATTTTGTATTTAATATTTAAGCTTAATGTTTTCAAAAATATTTTTATTTAAAAAAAAATCGTGATTCAAGAGGAGAGTTTCAGCAGAGAGTCACTGAAATTTCAAGTCAACAAGCCTCTCAAATTTCACTTTTTTTTTTCATTTTGATACCTTGACATTTTATCATCTTTATGAGCTAAAACTATTAAAATGATAAACATTTTTCACAAGAGCTCTAATTTTTAAAATTCCAATGCAGAGTCTCAGGCTACATCTCTGTATACCTGTTTGACAAGCACAAGAGTTCTAAAGACACTACGTAAAATACTGATAATGGAATTGCAGGATAAGATAGCTGATGAAATATCCCCCAATGCTTAACAAAACAAAAGTATTTAAAGGGCCAAAATATTCTTCCACAAATATCAAAACAATGAAAGAAGCACAAAACTGTTCTACAATCTTTGAAAGATGATGGTTGGAAAGAAAGGAAGATAGAAAATTTTGATGTAGTTTAGCACATCTAATCGCTCCCAAATTAGTCAGAAAATGGAAGTCACTTGAGGTATTTCGAAAGGAGGTAATTTGAAACTGGTGGAGGATAAAACCAAGGCAGGCCTCACTGGTGGAAATGACAAAGAAGAGAGCTGGGAGTATGGACAGAGCGGCAGCATGGAGGGAGCTGGATCCCAGGAAAACACAAAGCCACTGACTACGATGCCATCTGAAGCAGAGAGAGGGAGAAACCCAGGCTTTCCCGCTCCTCCTCTAGTTCTGCCTACACTAGCGTAACTTTGCCAGAAGCAAGAAGGCGAGAGAGCTTGGGATAGTCCCTGTAATGCTGAGAAGGGAATAAAAGGGAGAAAAATGAACCTGAAAGCAAACAAGCAAATAGCCAGTACAACCTCTGACCCCACTAGCAGAAGAAGGGAAGAGAGAAAGTATGCCAATTTGAACAACATTCTCTGACAAAAATAATGGGGGTAATGTCTATGAAGTTCTAAGAAATGTCTAAGAAAATGTATTGTGACCCAAGTATTTTTTTTAACAGTTTGATTTATTATTTTTTTTGTGAGGAAGATCAGCCCTGAGCTAACATCCATGCTAATCCTCTTCTTTTTGCTGAGGAAGACCAGCTCTGAGCTAACATCTATTGCCAATCCTCCTCCTTTTTTTTGTTTCCCCAAAGCCCTAGTAGATAGTTGTATGTCATAGTTGCACATCCTTCTAGTTGCTGTATGTGGGACATGGCCTCAGCATGGCCAGAGAAGTGGTGTGTCAGTGCGTGCCAGTGATCCAAACCCAGGCCACCAGTAGCGGAGCACACGCACTTAACCGCTAAGCCATGAGGCCAGCCCATGACCCAAATATTATACTTAGTAAATTGTTCAAATATAAAGAGACTCCCAAACATGAAAAGGTCAGAGACTATTATTGCACTCATGAGACCTTGAAGAAAACAGCAACTGACAAAATATAACCAAGAGATGAATGGAGAATGGTGGTAAAAGTGGTGTTGGTGATATAGAAGCAATTTACATATGCAACTACAGAACGATGGGAAATGTAGTACATTAGTGTAGTAAAATGTGGCAATGTTGAAATAATAAAATGGGAGATGGTGATAAGATGAGAGAAAATATAAGTGCATTCATTTTTTTCTTAGCAGGGAAGTCCAGTGTTCACTGATCAAAAATAGAAAGGTATTGGTGTGATGTCAGCATCATGGCAGAGTGAGCTTTCCCACTTAGACTCTTCCCCTCTAAGATAAAGCAAAAAGGACATACATATACCAATAGAGGACATTCACCAACACAAAAGACGTCTGAGAGACCCACACAGCCTTACATCTGAAGGTGGAGGTGCTGGAACCCCTGGAGGAAGTGGAAGGAGGTAAGGAGAACTCCTCTCCTTCCCCAATGACAGCGACCCTGGGACCAGGACCACACAGCTCTCAGAGAGAGTGGGGGAGGGGCGGCCCTCTGTGGGAAAACTGTCACTCGCCAAGTTCTCTCACAGCCTGTGGGAAATTCCCATACAGAGGGGACAGAACTGTTGCAGGGATGCCTTCATCAAGCTAGCACCCCAGGAGAGCAGATAGCGAGGGAAGAGCGAGAAGCCCCTGGGATAGGGCAGGCGAAAAGAAAGAGTCCCTCCCCCAACCCGGTGCTCCCACACAACTGGTTGGCCAGAGCACCCAAGGCTCTTGGCGGGCTCTGAATACACAGCTCTTGACCCCCACCCATGGTGGCAGGTGGAAGCTGCTACCAGACATTTTCAGCATGAGGAAAAATAAGCCCACACCCTCAAGCAGTATGCAAAAATATGTTAAATCTCCAGACCAGAAGGAAAATGATAAGCAGCCAGAAATCAATCCTGAAGGCACAGAAATGTAGAACCTAAATGACAAAGAATTCAAAATAGCTATCATAAAAAAGCTCAACAAATTACAAAACACAGATAGACAATTCAATGAAATCAGGAACTTCTTCACAAAAGAGATTGAAACTATAAAGAAAAACCAATCAGAAATGTTGGAGATGAAAAACACAATGGAGGCCGGCCCCATGGCTTAGCGGTTAAGTGCGTGCTCCACTGCTGGCAGCCTGGGTTCAGATCCCGGGCGCGCACCGACGCACCGCTTCTCCGGCCATGCTGAGGCTGCGTCCCACATACAGCAACTAGAAGGATGTGCAACTATGGCATACAACTATCTACTGGGACTTTGGGGGGAAAATAAATAAATAAATAATTAAAATCTTAAAATAAAATAAAAAAAGCACCAAGAAAAGATTTAAAAAATAAATAAATAAATAAATAACACAATGGAGGAGATAAAGAAAAATCTGGAATCTTTAAAGAACAGAGCTGACAATGTGGAGGAAAGAATTAGCATTATTGAGGATAAGAATGCAGAAATGCGCCAGATGGAGGAGGAGAGAGAACTAAGACTAAAAAGCAATGAAGAAATTCTCTGAGAAAAATCTGACTCAATTAGGAAATGCAACATAAGGATTATAGGTATTCCGGAGACAGAAGAGAGGGAAAAGGGAGCAGATAGCTTGTTCAAAGAAACAATAGCTGAGAATTTCCCAAACCTGGGGAAGGAGTGGGAAATACAAGTGAATGAAGTCAATAGATCTCCTAAATACAGTGACATAAAAAGACCCTCTCCAAGGCATATAGTAGTAAACCTGGCAAAAGTCAATGACACAGAAACAATATTAAGGGCAGCTAGACGAAAAGAAAATAACGTACAAAGGAGTTCCTATCAGGCTTTCAGCCAATTTCTCTGCAGAAACTTTACAGGCTAGGAGAGAGTGGAATGGTATATTCAAAATTCTGAAAGACAAAAACCTTCAGCCAAGAATACTCTACCCAGCAAAAATATCCCTCAGATATGATAGAGAAATAATAACTATCCCAGATAAACAAAAGCTAAGGGAGTTCATTGCCACAAGACCCCCACTACAAGAAATACTCAAGAAGGCCCTCATGCCTGAAAAAAAAAAAAAGAGAAAGGGGATACAAAGCTTTGAGCAAGGAGAAAAATAGGTAGACAAAATCAGAAAAATTGCAGCTATCTATCAGAAAGGTTAGCAAACACTTAATTATAACATCAAAGATTAGGGGAAGGAAGACACCAAACAAACATAACCTCATCAGTTTATTTATTTATTTATTTTATTTTTTTATTTTTGTGAGGAAGATCAGCCCTGAGCTAACATCCATGCCAATGCCCCTCTTTTTTGCTGAGGAAGACTGGCCCTGGGCTAACATCTGTGCCCATCTTCCTCCACTTTATATGGGATGCCACCACAGCATGGCTTGACAAGCGGTGCATCAGTGTGCGCCCAGGATCCAAACCTGGGCCGCCAGCAGCAGAGTGCGCGCACCCAGCTGCTATCCACGGGGCCAGCCCAAACTCATCACTTCAAACACAAATTCACAACACAAGATGGAATAAGTCGTGACAACAATAACTTAGAAAGGGAAGAGGAAAGGGATGGAGTTGACTTAGTTTAATGAAATAAAAGGCCATCAGAAAGAACTATCTCATCTATGAGATTTTTTATGTAAACCTCATGGTAACCACTAAACAAATAATCAGAACAGAGACACATACGATAAATAAAGAGAAAACTAAGAAAACCATCATACAGATCTACCAACTGAATTGGTAGTCTGAAACACACAGGATGAGAAACAAAGCAAATGCAAAAGAATTGTAAAATAAGAGATAAAATAGCAACATTAAGCCCTCATATATCAATAATCACTCTAAATGTAAATGTATTGAATTCTCCAATCCAAAGACACAGAATGATGGGATGGATTAAAAGACAAGATCCAACAATATACTGCCTCCAGGAAACACATCTCAGCTCTAAAGACAAACACAGGCTCGGAGTGAAGGATGGAAGATGATACTCCAAGATAATGACAAACAAAAGAAAGCAGGTGTTGCCATACTTATATCAGACAAAGTAGACTACAAGAAAAAACAGGTAATGAGACAAAGAGGGGCAATATATAATGATAAAAGGGACACTCCACCAAGAAGACTTATCACGTATAAATATATATGCACCCCACACAGGAGCACCAAAGTACGTAAAACAACTATTAACAAACCTAAAAGGAGATATTAACAACAACACAATAATAGTAGGGGATCTTAACACCCCATTTACATCAATGGGTAGATCATCCAGACAGAAAGTCAATAAGGAAATTGTGGACTTAAATGAAAAACTAGACGAGATGGACTTAATAGATATAGAGAGAGCACTCCATCCAAACAGAGCAGATTACACATTATTCTCTAGTGCACGTGGAACATTCTCAAGGATAGACCGTATGTTGGGAAACAAGGCAAGCCTCTATAAATTTAAGAAGATTGAAATCATAAGAAGCAACTTTTCTGACCATAATGCTATGAAACTAGAAATAAACTACAAGAAAAAAACTGGGAAAGTGATGAAGATCTGGAGACTAAACAACATGCTACTGAACAACCAATGGATCACTGAAGAAATTAAAGGAGATATCAAAAAATATCTGGAGAGAAACAAAAATGAAAACACACCATACCAACTCATATGGGATGCAGCAAAATCAGTCCTGAGAGGGAAACTCATAGCAATACTGGCCCACCTTAGGAAACAAGAAAAATGTCAAATAAGTAATCTTAAATTATACCTAACAACTAGAAAAAGAACAAACAAAGCCCAAAGTCAGCAGAAGGAGGGAAATAATAAAAATTAGAGCAGAAATAAATGAAATTGAAACCATAAAAACAGTAGAAAGTATCAATGAAACAAAGAGCTAGTTCTTTGAGAAGATAAACAAAATTGACAAACCCCTACCCAGATTCACTAAGAAAAAAAGAGAGAAGGCTCAAATAAATAAAATTAGAAATGAAAGAGGAGAAATTACAATGGATACCACTGAAATACAAAGGATTATAAGAAAATAGTATGAAAAACTATATGTCAACAAATTGGACAATCTAGAAGAAATGGATAAGTTCTTAGACTCATACAACCTCCTAAAACTGAATCAAGAAGAAATAGAGAATCTGAATAGACCAATCACAAGTAAAGAGATTGATACAGTAATCAAAAACCTCCCCAAAAACAAAAGTCCAGGACCAGATGGCATCTCGGGAGAATTTTACCAAACATCCAAAGAAGATTTAATACCTAGCCTTCTCAAACTATTCCAAAAAATAGAGGAAGATGGAACAGTTCCTAACACATTCTATGAGGCCAACATCACCCTGATACCAAAGCCAGATAAGGACAATACAAAGAAGGAAAATTACAGGCCAATGTCACTGATGAACACAGATGCAAAAATCCTCAACAAAATGTTGGCAAACTGAATACAGCAATACATTAAAAGGATCATACACTATGATCAAGTGGGATTTATACCAGGGTCACAGGGATGGTTCAACCTCTGCAAATCAATGTGATACACCACATTAACAAAACAAGGAATAAAAACCACACGATCATCTCAATAGATGCAGAGAAAGCATTTGACAAGATCCAAATCCGTTTATGATAAAAACTCTCAACAAAATGAATATAGAAGGAAAGTATCTCAACATGATAAAGGCCATATATGAGAAACCCACAGCCAACATCATACTCAATGGGGAAAAACTGAAAGCCAGTCCTCTGAGAACAGGAACAAGACAAGGGTGCCCACTCTCACCACTCTTATTCAACATAGTACTGGAAGTCTTGGCCAGAACAATTGGGCAAGAAAAAGGAATAAAAGGAATCCAAATAGGCAACAAAGAAGTGAAACTCTCCCTGTTTGCAGATGACATGATTTTATATATAGAAAACCCCAAAGAATCCATTGGAAAACTATTAGAAATAATCAACAACTACAGCAAATTTGCAGGGTACAAAATCAATTTACAAAAATCAGTTGCATTTCTATACTCTAATAATGAACTAACAGAAAGAGAACTCAAGATGACAATCTCATTTACAATCGCAACAAACATAATAAAATATCTAGGAATAAATTTAACCAAGGAGGTGAAAGACCTATGCAATTAAAAGTATAAGGCATTATTGAAAGAAATCAATGATGACTTAAAGAATTGGAAAGACATCCCATGCACATGGATTGGAAGAATAAACATAGTTAAAATGTCCATACTACCTAAAACTATCTACAGATTCACTGCAATCCCAATCAGAATCCCAGTGATATTATTCATGGAAAAAGAACAAAGAATACTAAAATTCATATGGGGCAACAAAAGACTTCGAATAGCTAAAGCAACCCTGAGAAAAAAGAACAAAGCTGGAGGCATCACAATCCCTGACCTCAAAATATACTACAAAGCTATAATAATTAAAATAGCATGGTACTGGTACAAAAATAGACACATAGATCAATGGAACAGAATTGAAAGCCCAGAAATAAAACCACACATATATGGACAGCTAATCTTTAACAAAGGAGCTAAGAACATAGAATGTAAAAAGGAAAGTCTCTTCAGTAAACGTGCTGGGAAAACTGGACAGCCACATGCAAAAGAATGAAAGTAGACCATTTTCTTTCACCATACACAAAAATTAACTCAAAATGGATCAAAGACTTGAAGGTAAGATCTGAAACTATAAAAGTCCTGGAAGAAAATATAGGCAGTACACTCTTTTTTTTTTTAATTTTTGTTTATTGCAGTAACATTGGTTTATAACATTGTATAAATTTCAGGTGTACATCATTATACTTCTATTTCTGCATAGATTACATCATGTTCACCACCCAAATACTAATTACAACCCATCACCTCACACATGTGCTGAATTATCCCTTTCACCCTCCTCCCTCCCCCCTTCCCCTCTGGTAACCACCAATCCAATCTCTGTCTCTATGTGTTTGTTTATTATTGTTATTATCTACTACTTAATGAAGGAAATCATACGGTATTTGACCTTCTCCCTCTGACTTATTTCACTTTGCATAATACCCTCAATGTCCATCCATGTTGTCACAAATGGCTGGATTTCATCCTTTCTTATGGCTGAGTAGTATTCCATTGTGTCTATATACCACATCTTCTTTATCCATTCGTCCCTTGATGGGCACTTAGATTGCATCCAAGTCTTGGCTATTGTGAATAATGCTGCAATGAACACAGGGGTGCATGTATCTTTAGGCATTGGTGTTTTCAAGTTCTTTGAATAAATACCCAGCAGTGGAATAGCTGGATCATATGGTAGTTCTATCCTTGATTTTTTGAGGAATCTCCATACTGTTTTCCATAGTGGCTGCACCAGTTTGTACTCCCACCAGCAGTGTATGAGAGTTCCCTTCTCTCCACATCCTCTCCAACACATGTTGTTTCCTGTCTTGTTAATTATAGCCATTCTGACGGGTGTGAGGTGATAACTCATTGTAGTTTTGATTTGCATTTCCCTGATAGTTAATGATTTTGAACATCTTTTCATATGTCTGTTGGCCATCTGTATATCTTCTTTGGAGAAATATCTATTCAGGTCTTTTGCCCATTTTTTAATTGGGTTGGCAGTTTTTTTGTTGTTGAGATGCATGAGTTCTTTATATATTTTGGAGATTAAGCCCTTATCAGATGTATGGTTTGCAAATATCTTCTCCCAATTGTTAGGTTGTCTTTTCGTTTTGTTGATGGTTTCCTTTGCTGTGCAGAAGCTTTTTAGTTTGATGTAGTCCCATTTGTTTATTTTTTCTATTGTTTCTCTTGCCCGGTCAGATATGGTGCTTGAAAATATGTTGCTAAGACCGATGTCGAAGAGCGTACTGCCTATGTTTTCTTCTAGAAGTTTCATAGTTTCAGGTCTTACATTCAAGTCTTTAGTCCATTTGGAGTTAATTTTTGTGTATGGTGTAACGTAAGGGTCTACTTTCATTTTTTTGCATGTGGCTATCCAGTTTTCCCAACACCATTTTTTGAAGAGACTTTCTTTTCTCCATTGTATGTTCTTGGCTCCTTTGTCAAAGATTAGCTGTCCATAGATGTGTGGGTTTATTTCTGGGCTTTCAATTCTATTCCATTGATCTGTGTGTCTGTTTTTGTGCCAGTACCATGCTGTTTTAGTTACTATAGCTTTGTGGTATATTTTGAAATCAGGGAGTGTGATACCTCCAGCTTTGTTCTTTTTTCTCAGGATTCCTTTAGCTATTCAGGGTCTTTTGTTGTTCCACATAAATTTTAGGATTCTTTGTTCTATTTCTGTGAAAAATGTTGTTGGAACTTTGATAGGGATTGCATTGAATCTATAGATGGCTTTAGAAAGTATGGACATCTTAACTATGTTAATTCTTCCAATCCAAGAGCACGGAATATCTTTCCATTTCTTTGTGTCTTTTTCAATTTCTTTCAGCAATGTTTTATAGTTTTCCGTGTACAGCTCTTTCACCACTTTGGTTAAGTTTATTCCTAGGTATTTTATTCTTTTTGTTGCAATTGTAAATGGGATGGTATTCTTAATTTAGGAACTCTCATTCACTGCTGGTGGAAGTGCAAACTGGTGCAGCCTCTATGGAAAATGGTATGGAGAGTCCTCGAAAAATTAAAAATAGAAATACCTTATGACCCAGCTATCCCACTACTGGGTATTTATCCAAAGAACCTGAAATCAACAGTCCAAAGAGGGTTATGCACCCCTGTGTTCACTGCAGCATTTTTCACTATAGCCAAGAAAAGGAAGCAACCCAAGTGTCCCTCAGCTGATGAATGGATAAAGAAGATGTGGTATATATATATAATGGAATACTACTCAGCCATAAAAAAGACAAAATCGTCCCATTTGCAGCAACATCGATGGACCTGGAGGATATTATGTTAAGCGAAATAAGCCAGACAGAGAAAGGCAAAGACTGCATGATTTCACTCATGTGTGGAAGATAAACTAACTCACAGACAGAGACAACAGTTTGGTGGTTACCAGGGGGAAGGGGGCTGGGAGCTGGGCACAAGGGGTGAAGGGATGCATTTACATGGTGACTGACAAACAATAACGTACAACTAAAACTTCACAATGTTGTAAACTATTATGAAATCAATTAAAAAAAAAAAAGAAAGGTACTATGTACTAGGCAGATCAGGTTCTTGCTCTAGTGAAGCTTACATTTAAGTGAAGGAAGAACAATAACATTTTTAAGAAGTAAATGCACAAAGAATTCATAGTTCAGTACATAATGCACAATAAATACAGAAATATAGGTTGTGAAGAAAATAAAACAAGATAATAAATTAGAGACCCACAAGGGATTTTAGATCATATTGTTAAGAAAAGCCTCCTTGAAGATGTGACCTCCAAGCTGAGATCTGAAGAATGAGAACAAGACAGTCATGTGAATCTCAACATCATATCATGCTTAATGACAAAACACTAGAAGCAATCCCATAAAATTCAAGAACAAAAAAAGACTTTTATCACCTCTGTACTGTTCCAGTACTGTTTGGGAAATACTAGCTAATGCAATTAGACAGGAAAAAAGATGGGCTATAAAAATGGAAAGGAGGAAAGCAAATCATGATTATTTTCAGTGATGTATACCTGGAAAATAAAAAGAAAACTACTAAAGAAAGGAGAACTCAGTAAGAGAGTAAATTACTAGTTTTATACGCAAACATCAGTAGCTTTGCTACATAGAAAATAAAATTGAAGTAAAGACTTAACTTACTACATCAATAAAATGAATAAGACATATATAGGATAGTCTCTTCAATAAATAGTGTTGGGAAAACTGAATATTCACATGCAAAATAACGAAATCGACCCCTATTTTACACCACTCACAAAAATTAACTTGAAATGGATCAAAGACTTAAATATAAGACCTGAAACTATAAAACTCCTAGAAGAAAACATGGGAAAGAAGTTCCTTGACATTGGTCTTGGCAATGGTTTTTTGGATATGACACCAAAAGCACAAGCAACAAAAGCAGAAATCAACAAGCAGAACTGCATTGAACAAAAAGCTTTTGCACAGGGGAAAAACAATCAACAAAATGAAAAGGCTATCTGTGCAAATCATCTATCTGACAAGAAGTTAATATCCAAAATATATGAGGAACTCATACAACTCAATAGCAAAAAAACAGTCCAATTAAAAAATGGGCAAAGGACCTGAATAGACATTTTTCCAAAGAAGACGTACAAATGGCCAAAAGGTACATGAAAAGGTACTCAACATCACTAATCATGTGAGAAATGCAAAGCAAAACCAAAAAGAGATATCATCTCACACCTCTTACAATGCCTATCATCAGAAAAACAAGAGATAACATGTTGGTGAGGATGTGGTAAAAAGGGAACCCTGTACACTCTTGGTGGGAATGTCAATTGGTACAGCCACTATGGAAAACAGTATGGAGGCTCAGCAAAAAGTTAAAAATAGAACTACCACATGATCCAGTGATCTTACTTCTGGGGGTATACATCTGAAGGAAATGAAATCACTATCTCTAAGAGATATGTGCACCCCCATGTTCACTGCAGCATTATTCACAATAGCCACGATATGGAAACAACCTAAGTGTCCATCACCAGATGAATGGATAAAGAAAATGTGGTATATATACAATAGAAGATTATTCAGCCACTGAAAAAGAAGGAAATCCTGCCATTTGCAACAACATAGATGGACCTCAAGGGCATTATGCTAAGTGAAATAAGTCAAAGAAAGACAAATACTGCATGATCTCACTTATATGTGGAATCTAAAAAAGCTGAACTCATAGAAACGGAGAGTAGACTGATGGTTACCAGGGGCTGGGAGTTGGGGAAATGGGAAGACATCGGTCAAAGGGTACAAACTTGCAGTTATAAGATGAATAAATTCTGGGGATCCAACGTGCTGCATGATGAATATAGTTAATACTGTAGTGTATACTTGAAAGTTGCTAAGAGAGTAAATGCTCTAACTACAAAAAAAATTTAATCACGTGAGGTGATGGATACGTTAACTAATCTTATTATGGTAATTATTTTGCAATATATACATTTATCAAATCATCATGTTGTGCACTTTAAACTTACACAACATTATATGTGAATTATTTCTCAGTAAAGCTGGGGGAAAAAAAGACACGGATAGGGTCTATGTGAAAAAAACTTTAAAGCTTTTCTTTGGGATAGAAAATACGGCTTAAATAGCAAACATACATATTTTTGATAGGAAGACTCAATATTTTAAAAAATGTCAAAATCCTCAATATAGTCAACATAATTCCCAACATAATTCCAATTAAATACCAACAAGATTTTTGGAGGAGAATTTGATAGAACAATACCTATGTTCACCTGGAAAAGTAAATGTATAGATTATCAGGAAAATTCTTTTTGAAAAGGCTAAAGTCCACTCAGGATGGCGGTTCAAGACGGCGACATAGGAAGATCCTGAACTCATCTCCTGCCAGGGACACACTGAGTCTACAGCTACATATGGAACAATTTCCTCTTAAAGAAAACCTAAAGGCTGGCTGAGTAACGCCTACACATCAGGCAATGAGAAGAAAACCACATTGAGGTGGGAAGGAGAGGCTGGGACAAAATCTCGCCATAAACCCCACTCCCAGCAAGGCGCCCCACAACCAGGACGGAACTCGGAACTGGAGCTTCTTCCTGAGGAGCAAGGGGTTTGAACCTTTCATCGGGCATCCCAACTTTTGAGATGTACACTTGAGAGATGAGTCCCCAAAGCATCTGGCTTTGAAAGCCAATGGGGCTTGTGGCTGGAGACCCACAAGACTCTAGTGATCTGAGAAGCCATCATGGCCCAGGTCAGAGGAAGCCCATCATTCCCAGACTTAAAGTGAAGGAGGCTCACCTGCCTTTCTTAAAGTGTAGGCCTGAGAAGCAGGCATCTAATTTAACATACACATCTAGGAGCCTGCTGGAACACTCTCCCGGGATGGGTGTCATCTTTGCGGTTTCCCTTTGCAATGCTCCAGAGCACCACTGTCTCCTCCAGTGGAGCTTTTGCACATGTCTGGAGCCAGATTTTTGCAGTTGCCACCTAGGGGGCGCCTCTAGATTGCCTGGCTCTGGAGGCCAGGGGAGCTTGCATTCCTGATTCCATGGGACTGTAATAATTGTTGTCATCCAGAAAGGAGCTCATACCCCTGTCTTGTGCCCTGATTTTTGCAACTGTTGCCAGGAGACACCTCTACATCACCTGCTCTGGCAGACAGTGCATCTTGGGACTAACTGTAATCCTTTCCAGAGAACTCTTAGGGCCGATGCTATCTTTGCACTCACCCTTTGCCACACACCAGAGCACCAGTGTCTCCTGAAGGAGACCTTTACATGTGTCTGGTGCCCTGTTTTCTATGTCTGGTGCCCTGGTTTTGGGGGCTGCTGCCCATGTAATGCCCACTGATTGCCTGGCTCTGGTGGCCAGGCGGGGCTTGCACTCCTGGGCCCCACAGGACTATGGAAATCAGAGAGACAGTTCTTGGCAGGCTGCCACCCCCAGGGCGCTGCACAGACAGTGGACTGAAGCTCGCTCCCCAGTCTTTCTGTGAAGGAGGACTCTTTGCTTGTCCTGGAGCTTTGGCCTGAGGGGCAGGTGTTAGGTTTGGCACAAATTTAGTGGCCCGTGGAGCTGCTCTTAAGGAATGTATGCTGTGGACACCTTCTTGGCACTCTCCCTCTGCCTTGCTCCAGCTTGCCACTATCACCCAGAAAAGAGCTTATACATTCGTCTGGAGCCCTGATTTCTGTGACTGCTGCTCTGGGGACATCTGCAGATTACCTGGCTTTGGTGGCCAGTGGGGCTTATGCTTATAGTCCCATAGGCATATATATATTTGTATACTTTTAAAAAATAGATGCCTGAAGGTCTGGCTTCCAGTCAGACTGAATCTAGGTGCTACGATCCTCCCCTTTGGGACACTGACAGGTCTTGGCATACCCTCAGCCACTGGGAGCTATTAAAAATATAGTAGGCTGCATGCACAAGCACAGAGGTTTGAGAGACATCAGGAGCTGAGGCAGGGTTGAAAGATAAGGTTCATCTCCTACATGAGGCCACTCCTTCAAGACTGGGAGAGGTGGTTGTTTTATAAACTGTATAGAAACAAACACAGAGAGTCAAGAAAAATGAAGAAACAAAGGAATATGTTCCAAATGAAAAAAACAAGATAAAACTTCAGGAAAAACCTTTAATGAAACAGAGATAAGTAGTTCACCTGATAAAGAGTTCAAAGTAATGGTCATAAAAATGCTCACTGAACTGGGGAGAATATGGATGAAATGAACACAGTGAGAACTTCAATAAAGAGATGAAAAATATCAGAAAGTACCAAATAAAAGTCACAGAGCTGAGGAATACAGTAACTGAACTGAAAAATACATGAGAGGGCTTCATCAGCAGACTAGATGAAGCAGAAGAAAGGACCAGTCAACTCAAAGACAAGCCAGTGGAACTCAAGCAATCAGAATAGTAAAAATAAAAAAGAATTTTAAAAAAGTGCAGACAGCTTAAGAGACTTACAGGACAACATCAAACAGACTAACATTTGCATCACAGGGCTCCCAGAAGGAGCAGGAGAGAGAGAAAGGGGCAGAAATCTTATTTGAAGAAATAATGGCTGAAAACTTCTCTAACCTAGGGAAGGAAACAGACATCCAGATCCAGGAAGCCCAGAGAGTTCAAAATAAAAGGAACCCAAAGAGACCCACATCAAAACACATTATAACTAAAATGTCAAACGTTTAAGACAAGAAGAGAATCTTAAAAGCAGCAAGCGAAAAACAACTTGTTATGTATAAGGGAATCCCCATAACACTAATAGAGATTTTTCAGCAGAAACAAAGAGTTTTTCAGACAAGCAAAAGCTAAAGGAGTTCATCAGTAAGCTGGCCTTACAAGAAATGCTAAAGAGATTTCTTTAAACTGAAAAGAAAGGGCACTAATTGGTAACAAAACACACGTGAAGAGGGCCGGCCCCGTGGCTTAGCGGTTAAGTGTGCACGCTCCGCTGCTGGCGGCCCGGGTTCGGATCCCAGGTGCGCACCGACGCACTGCTTCTCCGGCCATGCTGAGGCCGCGTCCCACATACAGCAACTAGAAGGATGTGCAGCTATGACATACAACTATCTACTGGGGCTTTGGGAGGAAAAATAAATAAATAAATAAAATTATAAAAAAAACAAACAAACACATGTGAAGGAATAAATCTCACTGGAAAGGTAAGTATATAGTAACAATAGTCGACTAATCATTTATAAAGCTAGTATGAAGGTTAAAAGACAAAAGTAGTAAAAATAACTATGATTACAATAATTAGTTAAGGGATACACAAGATAAAAAGATGTAAAATCAAAAACAAAATGTGTGGGGGGAGAGTAATAATGTGCAGTTTTACAGTGGGATCAAGCTTAAGTTATTATCAACTTAAAACAGACTGTTATAGATACAAGTTGTTATATGTAAGCCTCATGGTAACCACAAAGCAAAAACCTATAGTAAATACACAAAAGATAAGGAGAAAGGAATATAAGCATACCACTAAGGAAAGTCTTCAAATCACAAAGAAAGAGAGCAAGAGAAGAAGAAAGGAACAGAGAGGGACTATAAAAACAATTAACAAAATGGCAATAAGCACATACCTATCAACAATTAATTTAACTGTAAATTGACTAAAGTCTCCAATCAAAAGACATAGAATGGCTGAATGGATTAAAAAACAGGATCCCTTTATATGCTGTCTGCAAGTGACTCACTTCAGATATAAGGACACAGACAGACTGAAAGTGAAGGGATGGAAAAAGATATTCCATGCCAATGACAACCAAAAGAAAGCTGGAGTAGTTTTACTTATATCAGACAAAATAGACTTTAAAACAAAGACTATAATAAGAGACAAAGAAAGGCATTATGTAATGAGAAAGGTGTCAATACAACAAGAAGATATAACATTTGTAAATATTTATGTGCCCAACACAGGAGCATCTAAATATATAAAACAAATATTAACAGACCTAAAGGGAGAAATAGACAGCAACACAATGATAGTAGGGGACTTTAAATTTAACCAAGGAGAAATAAGGTGAAAGACCTGTATATTGAAAATCACAAGACATTAATAAAAGATATTGAAGAAGACAAATAAATGGAAAGATATTGTGTTCATGAATTAGAATAATTAATATTGTTAAAATGTCCATACTACCCAAAGCAATATACAGATTCAGTGCAATCCTTATCAAAATTCTAATGGCATTTCCACAGAAATAGAACAAAAAATCTTAAAATTTGTACGAAACTATAAAAGACTCCGAATAGCCAAAGCAATCTTGAGAAAGAAGAACAAAGCTGGAGGCATCACACTCCCTGATTTCAAACTATATTACAAAATTATAGTAACTAAAAGAGTATCATATTGACATAAAAACAGACACACAGATCAATGGAATAGAAAAGCCCAGAAATAAACCCACAAACATATGGTCAATTAATTTACAACAAAGGAGCCAAGAACATACAATGGGGAAAGGACAGTCTCTTCAATAAATGGTGTTGGGAAAATTGGACAGCCACATGCAAAAGAATGAGACTGGACCACTAGCTTACACCATACACAAAGATTAACTCAAAATGGATTAAAGACTTGAAACATAAGACCGTAAAACTCCTTGAAGAAAACATAGGCAGTAAGCTTCTTTTTTATTTTTTTAATAATTTTTATTTATTTATTTTTTCCCCCAAAGCCCCAGTAGATAGTTGTATGTCATAGCTGCACATCCTTCTAGTTGCTGTATGTGGGACGTGGCCTCAGCATGGCCGGAGAAGCAGTGTGTCGGTGCGCGTCCGGGATCCGAACCCGGGCCGCCAGCAGCGGAGCGTGCACACTTAACCGATAAGCCACGGGCCGGCCCGGCAGTAAGCTTCTTGACATAGGATTTGGCAGTGATGTTTTGAATCTGACACCAAAAGCAAAAACAAACAAATAAGACTACATGAAACTAGAAAGCCTCTGCTCAGTGAAGGAAACCATCAACAAAATCAAAAGGCAACCTCCTGAATGGGAGAAAATACTTGTAAATCATATATCTGATAAAAGGCTAATAACCAAAATATATAAAGAACTGATACAACTCAAGAGCAAAAAAACAAACCATCAATTATAAAATGGGCAGAAGATCCAAGTAGACATTTTTCCAAAGAAGACATACTGATGGCCAAAGGGCACATGAAAAGATGCTCTGCATCATTAATCATCAGGGAAATGCAACTCAAACCACAATGAGATAGCACCTCACACCTGTTAGAATGACCATTATCAAAAAGACTAGAAATAACAAGTGTTGGCGAGGATGTGGAGAAAAGGGTACCGTTGTGCACTGTTAGTGGAAATGTAAAGTGGTGCAGCCACTATGGAAAACAGTATGGAAGTTCCTCAGGAAATAAAAATAGAACTACCATATGATCCAGCAATTGCACCTCTGGTATTTTTCTGGAAAAAAAAAAAAGAAAACACTAATTCAAAAAGATATGTGCATCCTCACTGCAACATTATTTACAATAGCCAAGCTATGGAAACAACCTAAGTGTCCATCAATGGATGAATGGATGAAGAAACTGTGGTATATATATATATATATATATATAAATATATATATATACGATGGAATATTATTCAGCCATAAAAAGATGAAATCTTGCCAATTTGCAACTACATAGATGGACCTTGAGGGCATTATACGCTAAGTGAAATAAGTCAGATAGAGAAAAACACATACCATATGATCTCTCTTATATGTGGAATCTGGAAAAAAAAAAAAAAATATATATATATAAAACTAGGCTTATAGATACAGAGAACAGATTGGTGGTTGCCAGAGATGGGGAGGAGGGTATGGTGGGAGAAACGGGTGAACTGTTTTTGTTTTTTGTTTAAATAAATTGAATAAAAAAATTAAAAAGAAAGAAGGGCAAAATACTTATAAAACAATCATAGAAGCTTGAACACTAACTATATTTGATAATATTAAGCAATTATTGTTAACATTTTTACACATGATTATGATATTTGGATTATGCTTTTTAAAAAAGTTACTACTTTTGGATGTGTACATATTGAAATATTTATGGATGAGATTAAATAATGGCTGGAATTTGTAAATAATAAATAATCTGGTAGGAGGTAGTGGTTTGTGGGATATAGATGAAAAAGATTAAACATGAGTTGACAATTGTTGAAACTGGCTAATGGGAGCAGGGGTTTATCACACAAAATATCATAGATATCATGTCTATCTACTTTTGTAAATGTTAAACTTTTTCCAAAATAAAATGTTTTTAAAACTGGGGGAGAAAAACTCAGATACACATTATAAAACATCCTTTGCTGGATGTTGCATCTACAGGAACTTTGCAGCCTTCTTCTGACACTCACTGAGAATGGCAGAGCAAGATGGAAAACACCTGCCTATATCCTCGCCGCTGCTTCAGCTGAGTTAACCAGTCCTAGAAACAGCTCATCCTCTCTTCTCGTTGTGGGAGATAACAAGGCTTCCTTATTTTTAGTCAGTTGTTCTGTGACTTACAGGCAAAAACATCCTAATTGATATGAGGAATAATAAGAAATTCACAGGATTGAAAAAAATGGCTAATGGGAGGTATCTTAAACATATATTAAAACATATTACTATAACGTTTTATGTATTATTTACATTAATATTAAATAAAACGCACAAATTGTATAACTAGCAGACAAGGTAACAGAAATAATAGGCAGTCCAGAAAAGTCTGAAAATATAAATATGAACTTAGGATGTTATAAAAACAGACACATAGATCAATGGAATAGAAGAGCCCAGAAATAAACCCATGAATATATGGTCATTTAATTTAAAACAAAGGAGCCAAGAACATACAATGGGGAAAGGACAGTCTCTTCAATAAATGGTGTTGGGAAAATTGGACAGCCACATGCAATAGTAGATATTCAAACTGGTGTAGAAATAGTAACTATTCAAAACTAGGGAAAACTGGCCAGCAATTTTAAAAGTTATAAATCTGGATCTGAATCTTTCTGTTGATGAATCAAACATTTAAATGTTAAAAGTTTAAATATAAAAATTGTAGAAGAAATCATGGGAGGATTTACATATAATCTTGGATGAGGAAGTCATTTCTAAGCCAGATACAAAACCTAGATGCCATAAAGCAAAATTATTTTTACTACATAGGAACTAAAAACTTCTCTATGGAAAAAACAAAACAAAGTTTAAAAATCCTAAACAAACTCAACATACCAAAAATAAAGTGGGGAAAAACTTGCCATGCATGAAAAACTGGAGAGGTCTTCACAAAGAGTCCCTACAAATCTAAAAGAAGAATAGGAACAACCCAAGAAAAATGCAGCAGGATATAAACAAGCAGCCCCTAGAAGAAGAAATATAAATAGCTGATAAAGTCTATGAGAACATGTTCACTTCACTACTTATTGGGCCTTTTATAAAACATCAGAGTGCCTGGTACATAGTAAACACTCAATAAATATTTGTGGAATGAGTGAACGAATGAAATGCAGATCAAAGCAATAAGATGTCAATTTCCAACAATTATATTTACAAAAATCACAAACTTGATAAAACTCAATATTGGTAAATACACAGGAAACAGGCGTTCATTTGGTAATATTTTTAAATTTTTAAATGCACTTACCGCAAGATCCAGCAAGTTCACTGCTACATGGATATATTCACAAAAGTAGGTCAAGGTACAGGAATGATCATTACAGCATTGTTTATATTAGCAACAACAAAAAAGAGAAATAAACTAAATATCAGTAGGAGACTAGTAATTAACATTGGCACATTCACACAATGGAATGCTATGCAGACATCAGAGGGAATGTTGTAGACCGGTAGGTACTGTATATACTGTAAAAAAAACTCCAAAATGGAGTCACTGACGCTAAGCCCCACTCACCCCACCCACCGTTCACCAAACTAAGACTTAACTTATTCCAGTTTCAGTCTTTCCCAGAAGTGGAATCTCAACCAATCAGGAATCACTTGGTCAACACCAGTGAGATCATTGGCCACACAGAACCCTGCCGTCCACTCAAGTAAAGAGACCTTGCCACAACCAATCTGCTTTTTGCTGGTGTAACTTCCTCACTCCACTCCTTTCTGCCTGTAAAACTCTTCCATTTTGTACAGCTGCTCCTTTCTGTCTGCTAGATGGGATGCTGCCCGATTCATGAATGGTTGAATAAAGCCAATAAGATCTTTAAAATTTACTGAGTTGAATTTCGGTTTTTAGCAGTACTAATAAAGAAAGATCTCCAAGATTTTTATTAAGTAAAAGATGCAAGACACAAAACAGTAAGTAGAGTATGAGTTCATTTGAGCAATTATTTGAAAAGCAGATGCATAAAGATATACACACATGCAGAGAGAAGCATATGCATTAAGTATATTTTGAATATATACATAAATTAATAGTGGCTAACTTTGAAAAGAATGACTAGAAGCGAAGGAAGAGAGACTTCTTCCATTTAATACGATTCTTATGCTTTGCATTTTCTACTGTGGTCTTCACTGATGTCCTAGAGCCAAGCTCTAGAGCACTGATTGTGCAATGGTGGACATCTATTCCCAACTCTGTGTTTGGTGACCTCACATAGGCAGCTTGAAATTGGCCATGATGGTAATATTTACAACCATGGAAACGGGCTAACCCTCAAATCGGCCTTCACTTCCCAAAACCTGTTGTTAAATATTTATCCACACACCTCTGCATATACTACTAGTATTATCACAGTAAAAAATGTTTAGTCAGTAAAAACGTGGACAAATCCTCAGGCCACACTTTCCCATGTACTGCAGATGGACATGACCGAAAAGAAAGACAGTAGGCAGGCGAGCTCTGCCAGATCCTTTTTCACCCAGGACCAGCCTCAAAAGGAAGTGAAGCCTCTGTGCCCTGCAAAATATGACTTCCGAATACTGTTCCTAACACAGTGTGAATTACCTTAGAGAAATCTCACAGCAGGCCCGGAGGAAAAGGATGCAAATCAGGGGGGAGAGAGGCTTGCTTACCAAAGGCCCTTTCCCTGCCTTTGTGTCCTTCAATGATGTTTCCAATTATGTGAACAAGTTGCAGAAATTTTCAAACATTTACTTTAGCCAAATATATGTCCACAACAAAAATTTTTCAGGTGACTGGAGTGATTAACTTCAGAAAGATGGCCATCTCTGGTTCACATGATCTGTCAGTCTGATCAGGCTCTTTTCAAACTCTCCCTTTCCTCTTGCCCCAAGCACCCCTCCCCACAAAGAGTATCAACTTACACTTTGGGGACCTTAGTTGAGCCTCTTAACCTATTGTGATTTTTCATTTTGTTTTTGATTCCTTTTGCTAGGATGTAGCATTTCCTGCTTTAGCATAAAAACAGAGATGTCATATCAGCTGCTACTGAGGACTGAAAGTGAGAGCTTATGAGGAGAAATGTGTCCAACTTTTAGAGGAGAGTGAAGCCGGGTATCTGAGGGGTACTGTAGATGTTAAACCAATTTGCTGTTTTTCCTGTTTAACTTGAGGGGTGACTCAGGGGTCTCGAGGATTTGCGAGTTTGTTTTGCAGAGGACTTGTGAGAGCTTGTTTTCCAGAGGAAATGTGAGCTTGTTTTGCAGGAGAAAGAGCACGTCTTCGGGGAGCTTGCGATCACTGATGACGGGATGGCTGGTCCTCAGCAGGTGTTGAAGCCCAGAGGTCAGAGTGCCCAGAGGGTCATCGGGAGTGACCCCTTTGTTTCCCTGAAGCCCCTCCTGCGAAGCCCCTTAGCTCTATAAACCCCCGTGCTTTCTGTTCTTGGGGAGGCGGATTTGAGGGAACCCAGGCTCCCACCTACTCATTTTGGCCAATTCAAATAAACCTTTCTCACCTCCAAGCACCGATGTCTCAGTGTTTGGCTTGCTGGGCATCGGGCACACGAACTTGAGATTAAGAGGTTCGGTATCAAGAGGATGGAGCTGCTCCTGTGTAACAACCAGAAAAGAAAAACTGTGATCAGTAGACCAGTCAACTCAAACTTGAGGGCCATCTCCCAGGCTTTGCTGCAGGCCAGCGGTGATGGCTTGGTGGCCACTCATCGTGAGGACCCCTCGCCTTGCATCCTCTCTCTTCCAGATCATCACTCGTGTTGATTATACTATGAAGCTCTTCCATTTAATGCTGTGTAAGATTTACCATATTTCGTTTGGTTGGAGTCGCGGAGCTTATCAAGCAGGGGAAAGTGTTCCTGCCACCCTGCTCTCTTTTTCCCAAACCCGTCTGACAGCCAGTTGCAGACACTGTGGAACTTACCCCTACAAACTTTAGCGTGACTCTCCTAAGAATAAGGCTATTACGCTACATAACCGTAACACTTTTATCAAGTATAGGCACAATTTGGTGGGATTTAAGGGTCAAGGAAAATTATAGAAATATCCATATGGAGGTCAAAGCAGGGCTATTTGGCTTTCCACCTTTAAGTGGGCTTTTAGAACCATTCTTTACAAGCATACTCAAAAATTTTACAATGGGCATATTCTTTTGCAGTCAGAAAAAAACAAAAACAAAAACAAAAAAAACCCCACCCAAAGTGTTTGAAGCTGCATCAGAACCAGGAGTCTCAACAGTGTGTGGCCACTGGCTCTTCTAGACCTGGGCCATCCCGCTGCTGACAGCAGGTGGCGGTGTTGGGCTGCATTCGGCCAGATCATCCAAACTGACAACAGGCTCCCCAAGGAACTTCAGGGAGGGAGCAAGAGAAGGATGGTTACGTTTTCAAAGTAAATGTTAGAACGGCGGGCAGCCCCGAAGAGACAGGAAGCAGGCAGATGACAGAGAACTCATTTTAATGAACACACTTCTTTTGGGGGGATATATTGAGCACTGTTTCAGGAGTCTGACCTTCTGAATTCCAGCCCAGGTTCTGTCCCTTCAGAGTTGACTTGCCACTGACAATCAACTTGATCCGGAGAAGGCTTGGTTGTGCTTTATCGTGTATGTAGGACTGCTGGAGGGATAAACAAGACAATGCACGGAAAGCCCTTGGCACAGCGCCTGAAATGACGCAAGCGCGCGCGGCATGTTGGCTGTTGTTATGATTATTCATTTCTTTCCACGACTGAGTCGCTGTTGGCTTTATCATCTTGAAAACCTCTTCTTCCTCTGCTCTAGCCAAGCTGTTTTCCAGAGCTACCCATGTTGGGTGGACAGTGGATTCTTTTGCAGGGTTAGGTAGATGGACAGCACCGTGTGTTCAGAGCAGGACTGTGCTGCAGACATCAACCCTGGCCTCAGAGAGCCTGTCCTGTAGTATAAGTGACTTGACGGACAAGGTCCTGATTTTGGTTCAGCAAATAGTAGCACAAAACCAGCCTGGAAGGAACTGTGGCTGGAGATATTCAAGCCCTCTGCCTGCTTCACCAAGCTCCCTTCTGAGTGTCCTCACCAGCTGCTTTGCCCCATGTGGCAGTGTTAGCCTCTCCTAAGTGGGGGGTGGAAAGGACTCAAAGGTCTCTAGGTGGCTCATCCCAGCCCGAAAGCTGTCCCAGGGCCGTCCCCACCCGCTCACACGACTGCCCACCTCAACCCCACTTTCCAGCCAATTTAGTCTACCCTCCAATGACATGCTCTGGACCTTACCACCTTTCCTCCAGCTTTCTGTGGGGACTGGGGATGCCCTCCTCTCCCTCTATGCATCTGCACCCAGCATCCTTCATTAGCTGTGCCAATGCCACTTCTCACCCCAAATCCACTCTGCTATCTCGAGCTGTTTCCCCTGCCTGGAATTTCTTTCCCCTAGATTCTCATGTGGCTGATCCTTCTTACCATCCAGATCTGCAATGGCACCTTCTTAGGGGGCCTTCCCTTCCTGGCCACTCTTACCCTATTCCTCTGGAAACTTTCTTCATCGTGGCATTAAGTCATTCTCTAAGTTTACACTGATTTATCTATAAGCCTCAGAAAAGCTCATCTCATTTTATTTTTGATGTATTTGTGACTTTCCTCCCACCACTTGAGCAATAAACTCCACAAGGGCGTGGACTGTATCTGCCTGGTTTGTTTACTGAGGTGTCTCTAGAGCCTAGAACAGGACCTGGCACATACGTGCTTAAGAAAGATTTGTTGAATGAGTAAACCCCCCACCCTCAAACTGGAAGCAATCATACCCTCTGGCAAATTCCCTCAGCCCTTTATCTGAAACTTTCTAATTGTTCCATTTGAACTGATAGTTCTGTAGCTGTCTGCATGTAAGCAGGGCCCACTACCGCTCTCAAATTTGCAGCATTTGGAGTACCTGCCTTGTGCATAGTAGTTCTTGGCTGTTTGGGCTATTTCTTTGGCTGCAGGTTTATCGTTTGTTGTTTAAATTGTAGAGTTAGAGTTTTCAGAGCTGGAAAATGTCCTCGAGGTCACTATTCCGATAAGCCTATGGACAAACCACTTAGACGTGCTCTTGGAGATGAGCAGACTAGGGCAGTGCCTAGGACAAAGGGAAGGAACAGAGGAGGAAATCATTGGAGCAACACGAAACCTGCAGGAAGGATGTGCTGGGCTGTTGCAGGAAGCAGTCTGCCTCCCTTATTTTAGCCACTCTGAAAAATCCAAAAGCTGGTGGCCAGCAGAGGCCTACTAACCCCACACTCTCATCACGCAAGCAGGCTTGACTGAAAAATGTGCTGGTACCAACGTGCCACAGACTGGTTTGGAGGAGAAAGAAACTGGGCTAATTGGAAATAGGAGAACGGTAGCTGGGGGAAAAGAGGGCCATCTGATGAGCGTGCCACTGGCAAGTGGGTGGCACAGGGTCAGGAGTAAAGGTGGACAATAGCCCAAAGTGAACAGTGATCAGTCTACACAGGAAGATGCCAGCCGGGGGCTGATAGCAGGACTGGTCCTCAGGGGTGGGGTCTGGATGAACTAGGAAAAATGACTAGGCCATGGGCGAGGAGACTGGGGTCTAGTTCAACAACCATGACCACTTTGTGAGTGTCTAGACTGGACCACGAAGGTCCCACCTTGCAAGGAACCCACAAAGTAGTTGAGGGCAGGGCTCTGTTCTCAGTAGGGTTTGGGTTGGATGACAGAGAAACTAAGGCAGGTCAGCATCATGAGAGGACTGGGGACAAGCTGAACTCAGCTTGCACATGGGTACATGGGCTTCCTCTAGGTTTATAGGACAGAGCAAGATGAATTAATCTCCACTGTGAACACTAAATTGTCAGCCAGGACAATCAGTGGAAAAAAATTCAGGTGGACCTGAGTTCAAATCTCAACTCTGCTGATTTCTAATCACGAGACCTTGGGCAGATAGGCTCTGGGAGGGCGAGCTTCCTCACGTGTCACATGGGGATGGTGTGACCTTCCTTGGATGGCGGTTGTGACAATTAAATGAGATAACGTAAAACACGTACGTAGCTCAGTGTTTGGCACACGGAATGGACTAAATACATAGTATGCATTATATCTATATAATTTGGTGAAAAGCAGGCGTTATTAAGATAATGAGGGTTGTAATTCTAAGGAGTTGGCGAGAAATTAAAAGGAAAAAGAGACATCAGGAGGCTGATGATGTCGGTACGGGCCCGCTTAGTTCTGATCTTTGCTTTTTCACTTAGATCACAGAGGGGAAGACAAGGAAGCAGAATCCAAACCAAACCTACGGCATGAAACAGCATCCCTCCCTTCTCCAGAGAGAGGCTAGTTCACGACTGAGCACGGACTAGCGAGCGGGTGCCGCTCCTACCGTAGCAGAGCTGCGCGCAGTACCAGTGGCTGCTCTGTAAGCAAAGCTCAGATTTCTTTTCTTTCCCTGAAGAAGAAGAAAGCTGAAAAATCTTCAGATTTAGCAGTTAACACTTGAGGGTGTTTAATTTGACCTGGGAACGTATGTGTGTATGACCTTCACTGTATACTGTATCTTCATTTGTGCCATCCTTCAGTTGGAAAGCGTGAAGACAACTAGCATATTTAACCAGTCGGTTATTTTTGTGTAAGTGATTGCTTTGTGCACTGCATTTCTCTTAGCTTCCAGCTGTCCATTCCAGGCCAGTTCGCTCACACGGCCAGGACGATTAGGTGTTACTCATATGAGGCAGCTGCCAACCGAGCTGGTGGTGCCCAGACAACAGTAATGGGCCTAGGAAATGCTGAACCCACTTTTAATGGCAAATACAGCCCTGCTTCTTGGGCTAAAAAGGCAGATACTTAAGTTCAATCATTTATCAAGCACCTGCTATTTATTAGGTGATTGCACAAAATAATCTGTATAACCAACGCCACCACCCTGCGGGGTGGATGTCATTCACCTGCCCAAGTGGTAACTGGGTGGTTGGGAGTTGAACGCAGCTCTTTGAAGCAGATCAAGCTGCTTCACCGCACTCTGTTTCCTCTGATATGGAGGCACGTGGAAGAGGCTGCATCCAGCTCTTTCTCGAATTTCCTTCCGCCTTTGATTTAAACCAGTGATGCCAGTTTAATCTCAGTTGTGCACTGATCTCTGAGACTCAGACGGACCTATCAATTGGCAGGAAGGGGTGTTTTCATCAGGACTCCGGGAGTCACAGAGCACCGGTAGGGTGGCTTCAGCGTCCAAGTGGTAAGTTGGGACGTCTATTGGTCAAGAGAGAGGTTCTTTTTGCCCATGCATGCAGCAGATATTAATTGAGCATCTACTCATGTGCCAGAAAATGCCATAGGTCCTTGGGATACATCAGTGAACAAAGAATGCCTTGTCCCCATGGAGCACGCATACTTGCATGGGGAGACAGACAATAAATGGTCAACATAATAGATAAGTAAATGATATGGTGAGTGAGACCATAAGTGATACAAATAAAGAAAAGGCAGAGGAGGATACGAAAATTCAGATGTGCTGGTGGTAGGAGAACTGATTGCCATTTAAATAGAGTTGTCGACAGGTGACATGGAAGCCAGGACTTGAAGGAGATGAATGAGTTGGCCACATCTGGGGGAACATCAAGCAGAGGAACAGTAGAGCAAAGGTCCCCAGGCTAGAGCATGCCTAGCGTGTGGTGGGTGAAGTGATCTGCAGGGAGACTGGCAGGAGATGTGCTGGATAGGTAATGGTGCCCAGATCATGTGGGCCTTGTAGGGATCATAAGAACTTTGGCTTTTAGTCTGAGTGAGATGGGCCCCTTGGAGGGTTTTGCTCAGAGCAGGGACACGATCCGACTTACATTTTAAAGGGCTGTGTGTTGAGAAAGAGTGAATGGGGTGGTGGTGAGGGGAGAAGCAGGGATCCCCTGCAGGAGGCTACTGCCATGATCCAGGTGTGAGATGCTGGGGGCTTGGACCAGGCTAAGGCAGCAACAGTAGTGACAAGAGATAGGATTCTGGGAAGACTGTGAAGGCAGCCCAACAGCATCGCCTGATGAACTACATGTATAGTGTGAGAGAAAGAGAGGAGTCAAGGATGACCCCAACATGTTTGAAAGAATAAAGTTGCCAAGGAGTGAATAGGGCGGTTGCCCCAGTTCTTCATAGGACGTGGCACAGCTTTGGTGCATTGAAGGCTGTGAATGACACAGTGTCACTTATGGCAGCTGGCAGCCCTGGGAGCAATGGGAGGCAGCATCCAGGTAGGGGCCTAGTGATCCAGCAGAAGGACTTCATTTCCACTACCTCACCCACTAGCGCTCAAGTGGCCTGGAGGAGCACTAATGTTAATCTGCTGGGGTGGTTCCTCTAGGCAGTGAATGGGTGAGGTTCCAGGGAGGGGGTCCTGCCTTAGGTAGGTGAGGGCAGATGTCCAGGAAATTCCAGGAGTGACATGAGAGGCTTCCTCACCTGTGCCTACAGGCCCTCGAGACCTGAGGGGCACTTGACGTACATGTGCAGCAGGATCTCTCCATCCAGCTATGCTGAAGACCGCCCTGGGCAGGGGTTCCTGCGTGCCTGCCAGACATGCAAAACAGAGTTGTTCAATATAATAAAATAGAAACCTACCTTTGTTTTTGTGATCCTTTTATCAGCCTCTTGCTGTTAGACTCTAAAACCACCCCTAAATCCAGTTGGGTTGATTGCTTTTCTTCCTCCGGAATTCCAGAGGAAGGCAGAGCAGGTGGGGTTGTGCTTCTCCAGATGCCAACCACAGTCCTCTATGCCCCAAATTTCCCCCATTTCAGCTGAAGGGTAATCAGCATCTTGGGGAGGGTGACTGTACATCTGGGTTTCCCTAGGCAGGTCCAGTTAATGTTTGCTGTCCTGCCCCTCAAGCAGCCCTGACTTTCACTCTCAGAAGTGTTCCAGTTTGGACAATAGATTATATGCCACTGTTAGGGTACTGGGGGCTACTGGCCTGGTACCCAGCGTCCTGGCCAGACAGGTGTCTCCTTAACCATCCGATGGCTGGCCTGAGCTGACACCCCTTGCTTGCTTAGAAGAAGGTCTGAATCCAGCTCATCTTGTCCTGGCTTCCAGTGGAATTAATGAGTTTAATTATGAGCGAAAGTAGTTTTTTTCTTTGCACCCTCTGCTCCAACAACCCAACTTAGAGTCAAAGGTTGTTTCTCAGGTTGAACCAAGCGAACCTTGTCAGAAGGGTCAGGGTGGTGTTGGGGAAAAATAAACGGGGATTCAAAGGGGAAAGGCCTCTTCTAGAGGGGTTGTGGACAAAGGGAGTGAGTCACACATGGCTTCTAGGTATAGAAGCCCATAGATGCTCATAAAAAAGATGGAAAGGTGGGAGGGAATTTGTGGGCCAATAGAGCCACTGGAGCTAGGAAGCCAATCCGAATTCCTGCCACAGCTCCTTCTCTCCTCCCCACGCTCCCCTCGCCTCTGCCCTCTGCAGCCCCTGCTCGTCCCCTTCCTTCTCCTAGTAATACGCTCATATCCACTGCTGAGGTGATCATTCAAGCAATTAGCTCTAAAATGTGAAGACTGACGGTATTTCCATAACGTAAATTTATAGAATGTGCTGGGGACCTATTTTGAACTCAGAGCTTTGTGCTTCTTCCTTTTTCTAGGCAGCAGCTCTTCCTGACTCCTCACCTCTAGCTGTTCTGCCAGGAGTTAAATAAGTATGCGGGAGGAGCCCTTTTTCTTCTGGGGAAGGAGGCCTCTTCTTTGGTCCCGGGTGCTCCCTGAGGGAGTCGGGGTAGTGAGACGGGGGAGGCAGACCTCCCCTGGCTCCTCCTGGCTCTGTGGCGTTGGCGCCTCTTGCTGCAAACATCAGAGGGTGAAGGCTCCTCAGCCACGGGTTGGGGGTGCCGAGCAGGTAGGTTCTCTCACTGTCAATCTTAAGCTCTTCTCCTCATGCAGAGTGCGCAGGGCCAAGTGGACGTGGGTGAAGCTGGCAGAGGCAGGCCTAGACACAGGCAATGTCCCTCCTGCTCCATCCCCAGCAGGCCCTTCCAGGCCTTCCATTGCTCTGGAGACTCCGTGTGAAGCTGGAGGTTGTGGCCCTGAAGCTGCCTCTGCAGCCGGGGAGCCGCCTACTCACCTGTGCTGTGAGTAGAAGAGGCCGTCTCTGGGGTGTACATGGTGCAGGGAGTTCTTCACACAAAAGTTAAGGTGTGGGGGGCCGGCCCAGTGGCGCAAGCGGTTAAGTGCGCGCGCTCCGCTGCGGCGGCCCGGCGTTCGCTGGTTCGGATCCCGGGCGCGCACCGACGCACTGCTTGGCAAGCCATGCTGTGGCGGCGTCCCATGTAAAGTGGAGGAAGATGGGCACAGATGTTAGCCCAGGGCCGTCTTCCTCAGCAAAAAAAAGAGGAGGATTGGCGGATGTTAGCACAGGGCTGATCTCCTCACAAAAAAAAAAAAAAAAAAAAGTTAAGGTCTGGGCATCTCTTCTTGGCAGAGAAGGCACTGAGGCAGCTATGAAGCCTTCTCATCCCATCTAGTGCACCAAGAAGCAAAACAGATGGAATTAGTGTTGTTCACAACGCACAGGACTTCCCTCTTCCCCCTGCTCCCCATCTCTTAACCTTTGCCACAAGTTCTGCCCCTCATTGCTCTCGAAAACCAGAGTCATGAAGGCAGGGGGTGCTGAGGGAAGAATGGCGGCCCACACCACAGGAGCTCAGAACTGCTAAGGGGAAGGCAGGGCTGACAATTTAGCTGAGGGTTGCGTTCTCCATCCTGGTCAGACCCTTACCAGACAGTGTGGCATCCGGCACTGAACTCTGCAAGAAGGGCACGGTACCCAGAGCTAGAGGAGAGGTCACAGCTCCAATGGTGAGTAAACTTTGGACAGGAACTGGAATGATTAGCATAACGAAAAGGGTTGGGCCGTGTCTTACAACGGTCTTCAGATACCTGAAGGGGTTTCACCAGAGGGATGGTGCTCAACTGTTCTTTGCCTCAACTAAGGATGCTCCAAGGGGCAATGTAATTTTAAAATTCTGTAAAGTTTGTAGGTTTGACAAAGGAAGGCCTTCCAGGTAGTGAAGGTCACTAGGCCCCAGAGGGGAGGCTGAAGGGAGTAGGGCCTCCTCAGGCAGCTTCAAGGGCCAGGCCTGGTTTGAACGTGGCCTGTTGAATGGAGGGGACGCCCTCTAGTTTGGGGGAGGGTCTACGATCTGAGTTAACAAAGAAATGGGTTGAAGGGAAAGAAGAGCATGTGGAGACCAAGAGGCAGCTGAGAAATCAGTGTTGCGGTGTGTGAGGTGGCAAAACGAGTTTCAACACTGACACCCTCTGCATTCAAAGGAGGAGTGAGAAATATGACTTTTACGATGACACTGTGATTAGAAACCGTTTGTGCCTGGTGACACTTGAGCAGAACTGCTGTTGAGGCTCCATCTTTCTTCTAGAGGCACAGCCCCATCACAGAGGCTTGTAGGTGTCTGATCAAATACTAGCTCAAGCTTCAGCTGTGATGTCCTTACTTTGGCAGACCTTCCACCGACGTCAGAGGAGGTCTGCTCAAGCAAAGCTGCAGGATCAGGTCTTGGGAGGGTTTATTTATCTAGAAAACGGAATCAGGGTTGGACCTAAAACCAAAAAACTGACGTATCTAGACTGGAGCGGGGAAGAAATCCTTACAGTTTTCAGAGCTTTATAGAGTTTATTTAGGATAGTGATGTTTCAAGTTTTGGACTTTGCAGAAGCCTACTGTACTTCATGGCCTTTATTCACTAACCTTCCAGAAATCTCTCTCAAAGCAAGCCTGCCCCTTTTGTACGGGAGGGCTGCCTTCTGCTCTGAGTTCTGTAGCCCAAGCAGCTGGCCTGGAGAAACTTGGGCTCCTTGGAGTTCAGGGTAGGACTCCGCAATAAGCTTGCAGAGCTTCACTCATTTGGTGAGATCTTCTCCCTTGTTGAGAAAGGATTAAAAGTTCAGAAATACTCAGAATAAAGAATGGGGGAGCTACGTTGGGCATCAAGATTCTAAATTAAAAGATTATAGTCTATATTTCTCTGTAAGTATTGCTTTGGCTGCATTCCGCAAATAATGATATATTGTATTTTTACTCTCATTCATTTCAAAATCTTTTCGAGTTTCCCTTATAATTTCTTCTTTGATCCAGAAGTGTGATGTTTACAATATTATATGTCAATTATATCTCAATAAAGCTGGAGGGAAAAAAGAAACGTATTGTTTAATTTTCAAATATTTGGGATTTTCCTAGTTATCTTATTGTTATTGATTTATAATTTAATTTCATTGTAGTAAGAGAATATACTTTGGATGATTTCAATATTTTAAAATTTATTGAGATTTTTTTATAGCCCAGTGTGTAGTCAATTCTGGTGAACGTACCTTATGTATTTGAAAAGAACATGTGTTCTGTCCTTGTCAGGTATAGTGTTCTAAAAATGTAGTTGATAGTGTTCAGATCATCTGTGTCTTTCCTGATCTTTGCCTAGTTGTTCTATCAATTGCTAAGAGAGGGGTGTTAAAATCTCCAACTATAATTGTGGAAATGTGTCTTTCTCTCTTTAATTATATCAATATTTGCTCCATGTATTTTGAACCTCTGTTATCAGACACATACACATTTATGGTTGTTATGTCTTCCTGATGAATTGACCATTTTAGTCATGATGAAATGCCCCTCTTTATCTCCGGGAATACTTTTTATCTTGAAGTCTATTTTATCTGGTATTAATATAGCCACTCCAGCCTTCTTATGCTTACCGTTTTCATAGCATATCTTTTTCCATCCATTTGCTTTCAGCTTATATGTGTTTCTATATTTAAACCACATTTCTTTTATTTTTTTATTTTTATTTCTTTTGTAAGGAAGACTGGCTCTGAACTAACATCCATTGCCAATCCTCCTCTTTTTGCTGAGGAAGATTAGTTCTGAGCTAACACCTGTGTCCATCTTCCTCTACTTTTTTTTTGTATATGGATGCCGCCACAGCATGGCTTGATGAGCAGTGCGTCAGTCTGCGCCCAGCATCCAAACTGGCAAACCCCAGGCCACCCAAGCGGAGCACGTGAACTTAACCACTATGCTACCAGGCTGGCCCCTAAACTGCATTTCTTTTAGATAGTGAATATATATAAAATCTCCATCTGACAATCTCTGTGTTTTAGTTGGAGTGTTTAATCCATTAATATTTAATATAACTATTGATATGTTTGGGTTTGGATCTACCATTGTATTAGTTTTCTCTTTGTCTCCTCTGTTTTTGTTCCTCTATTCCTCTTTTCCTCCTCTCCTCCACCTTTTTAATATCATTGCCATGTCTCATGTACAATTCCCAGATTTATATCTCCAGCCTGGGTCTCTCCCCTGAGCTCCAGACTTTTAAATTCAATTGCCTACTCAACATCTGTATTTGGATATATGATAGACACCTCAAACTTAACATACCAAACTCAAGCTCCTGACAGTCCTCGCCCTACTCCTCTCTCAATGGTCCCCCTCTACAACAATGGCAACTCTATCCCCTTCCAGTTCTTCCGGCCAAATCTTGGGGTCATACTTGACTCTTCTCCTTCTTTCACACCCCACATTCCATACATGCATATCCTATCAGTCTTATCTTTAAAATGTATACAGAATCCACTACTTCTCACCATCTCCACCTCTACCATCCGAGACCAAGGGCCATCATCTCTCATTTGTGCTATGGGAATAACCTCCAACTGGTCTCTTTACAGTCTAATCTCAACACAGCAGCCAGAGGACTCTTTTTCAAACCTAAGTCACATCACTCCTCTTTCATAAACCTGCAATGTCCCTCATTTTCTCAGAGTAAAAGCCGAAGGGTTTACAATGACCTACAAGACCACTCCCCATTTTTTTCTGTCCTCTTCTCCTTCTACTTTTTCTCTTGTTCACTCTACTCCAGCCACCTGGTCCTCCTTTCTGTTCCTCTAACTCACTGTTTCTCCACTTTTTAAAATTATTGCTCCCACCAGGGGCAAAACAGAAATGTCTTTTTAGACACTTTTTTCCTAGTTGTGCCCCCCAGCCCTCCAGGACATTTTAATACCATGGATACACTATATACTGTATTTATCTACCATCTCTATATGTGCTTTATATATTAAAAGAGTAAGATTTTTTTTCATCCTTCAAGAATGAATTTTCACCCCCTTAGGACAATGTCTTCCCTGTTGAGAATGCCTGCTTTCACTATTGGGCATAGTTCTACCTCAGGGCCCTTACACTTTCTGTACCTTCTGCCCAGAACACTCCTCCCCTATAGCTATGTAACTCCCTCTCTCACCACCTCCAGGTCTTCCTAAAACAGTCACTTTATCAGAGAGGCATCTGTTGGTGACTATTTAAAGAGCAACACCATGACTCAGGACTCCCTATCCTCCTTCCCAGTTTGATTCTCCTCCCTAGCACTTATTACCATCTAACACCGCTATACCTTACTCTGCTACTTTTTGTTGTCTGTCTCCCTTCACGAGAATGTAAGTTCCAGGAGATATTTGTGCTCATGGATGTATCCTGGCTTCTCGCCCAGTTCCTGGCACACGGCACCTGCTCTATTAATATTTGTTGAGTGCATGCGTGCTGTGCTTCCTGGTGTGTACCTGCCTTCACTCCTGTGGCTCCACTTGCCAGCAAGTCCTCTTTTCTCCTCTGTATCTACCAAGTCCTGTCCTTGCTTTAAAGCCCAAGTCAAGTATCAACTTCTCCCTGGCCCCTTTCCTGGTTTTATGTCTTCAAGACTATTATAAATTTCTCATACGCCGCAATCCTGGGCAGGAGTTATAGAATTAGAATTAATGATTGAAGACTGAACTCCTTTTCTCCTTGGCCTAATCTTCCCCAAAATATTCAGGAACCTGCTTAGGCACTCACAATTAACACAACCTTTTAGCTCCCAGAGATGTTTGGTTATCCATGAAGTTGTATACAACTTCAGAAGTTGTATTCAGAAGACCGAGGGGCTTCTGAGTTGAATGTGTGGACACAAAGAAAGGAGAGAAAACCATTTAGTCTTCAGGCTGATTAACACTGTTTAAGTGTGCTTTGGGTAAATTCAATTGGCCTTGTGCTACTGGAAGTAAAGAATATATTTTTTGCTGGTTTTCATTGCATTAGATCATGTTGTTTTAACCCAAGGGCCTCAGGAAGTGCATAGTAAATTGGAACACTCAATCAAATAAAAAAAGTATGCTTAAACTGAGTTATAGCTGGTTGTGCCACAAATGCTAAAGTTCAAGTTGACATTCCAGCCTGAGTTCATAATGTTATTAGTGAGGAGGCCGTAGCAGGAGGGAGGAACAGAGAGGGTATCAGACTTCAACACACATGTTGTGACTTTTGTGACTTGAAAAGAAAATGAACCTTGTGATAACCTGACTCTTTTGTGTTTATTCATTTTCTCATGTCAAAGGTCATTTCTCAAAGGTCAGCTCTGGGTAGGACAGCAAATGTCCATACACTTTGCCAAAAGACCATTTGCTTAATGGGCCTAGTGGAATAGAAATGCCTAGGGACAATTGCTGCCCCCGCTTCCCCCCACTGCCATCTCATGTCTCCAGTGCTGATGGGCTAAGGGTGGGGATGGACTGACCTGTAGCAGGAGTGGGGGCCCTGTAGCCTAACGGCCTTGCATCCTAGATGCTGGTAGCATTTGGCATTATCTATGTGTTGTTTGTCAGCAACACGAGCAGAGTATGGGACATCTCGATTTAAACACTAGGGAATATTAAAATGTTGCCTATGGAACAAACCAAGTCCCAGCAATACAACTGTATTTTGGGAGCTGGACTTTTCGAAGACAGTTGTGGTAGCCTTTGGGCATAATTATGAGTAGGAGAAATCTGTATTCAGCATCTTCCCAGTTGTTCTTCCTTCGTCCTCATTCTCCTGTTCATGGTCCCTCCTCAGATATCAGTCCCTTAGAATATTAGGAACTAATCTGTACAGCTTACAAAATGGTTTCTTATGTGATATTTTTGTCAATCCTCACAACGTTCGTAGGAGGTAGAAATTATCATTGTGAGCTCCGTTTGGTAGGAGAGAAAATGGAGGGGGAAGTGGAGAAGACATTGAAGCGGGGGACATATTTTGGCATCACTTCTCAGATCACATAACCTGGGCAACACTTAGCTCCTGGCCAAGAACCTCAAATTCCGAGGTTTTCCCTCACTGGTAACCAGGGTACTAAGGATAGCCAACTGCAGTGAGGGCTAGCTCTGTGCTAGGCATTGTGTCGCGTGCCTTACATATAATGTCTCATCTTTTCCTCCAAACATCCTTGTGAAATAGTGATTTTATTCCCAGTTAAAAAATAAGAAAGTAGAGGCTTATGAAGACTTAAAGACTTCAAAAGCAAGGCTGTTACAAACAAACAGCTCCATTAAGTACTGTGTTATTCAAAAAGAAGACTTCAGGAGTCAAGCCCTAGTCACAGCATTGCCAGGGTGCGAGTGGAACATTGAGTCCCGAGTGCATCCCGGAGTGAGCCCAGAGAAGTCCACTGCCTCCTAGGGCCCTGGAGGAGAAACGCTTTAGGTGGATGTGGGGCCAGGAGGTTTATAGGCAGAAAAGCCTCACTGTTGGACCATTAACTCAGAAGCCAGTGATTTGTATCCCAAACCAATGTAATAGTTGAAGAAGAGGCATAACTCTTACCAAAGTTAGGCAGCCAACTTGAGGTGAGAAGGTAGTTGGTTGAGTGTGTAAAGTCAAGCCAGGAAGGCATCAAGGGAGAGAGGAGTTGACTGCTCTGGATGCCTCTCAGTTAGCTTGCTGGAAATCACTGTGCCAACTCATTAAAGGCTTTTGAAGAGATTTCCTTTTGCTCCTTCTCCTATTGCTAGCCCTGTCCCCCCCAGTCCGTCCAGCAGTCCAGCCTCTGCCTCGTCTCTGCTCCATCACTGCTGCTCTTTCAGGCACATCTCCTTCCGTCTCGTGCTGGAGACTAACTACCCAACTTTCCCGTCGGCCGGAAGACCACCAACTCTTGCTTTCCTCTCTCCTTAGAGTCCTGTCTCAGGGCATCAGGCTTGGGCGGACTGGATTTTTATTGTAAGACCAGAAAGCCCGACTCTCTCAGTCCCATGTGGCTTGGGAGATTCTCACTGGTCAGAACCTACTCCCCCTGCTCCAGCCCCACCTCTCAGCATCACTAATGAGGGATACTGAGCCCTGTTATGGGGTGAGACTCTCAGGATGAATGAGCAAGGATTTTAGTTTCTCTTGCAAAAGCTGTATTCCAAGTCAATGTTTCACAATACAGCAAACACAGCTGAGCCATTGTAAGATAATCCACATGTCCTTGAGGAGAAACATTTTAGATGATAGGTGATTTTTTTTGTCATTGTTGTTGTTTTATGCTAATAAACAGGCCTGAATTCCCTATAGCTGCACTGGAACATTCAGCACGAAAGACTTTTCACAGGCAGTGCTCCCTGAAGAGATGACAGAGAAAGAGGCTGACATGTCACTTAAATAACATTATTAATAGTGTTAAACTTATTGATGCTGAAGGGGTGTGTACAGAGGAGGATGGCCTCATTCTGTTTGCAGCCATCACTTTATATTACCTGTCTGCCAAATATCTCTGAGGACTTGCTGTTAATTGCATTGACTGAAGACAGAAAGAAATCAAGAAAGTGACCAGAGATTTAAAAAATCAAAACTGAGAACTAATTAGTGAAATTCACCTCTTGACAAACCTATCCAGGGAGTTCTTCTCTAGTACACTGAGCAGTGCAGAAAAATTGTTTGATACCATTAATGATCATGACTGAAATATAGCGCAAATTAATTCACAATTTCACTAGATTTGCCACATTCTAATGTAAGAGAAGGACTCAAACCTCAGGTTTCTATTGGGTTGTGACAATTGAGCTGGAGAAAATGGCTTTCTGACTAATATGGCTTTGCATGTGGTAAACTAATTAGCACCTCAAAGAAATAATTATTTGGTTAGAAATAGTGCCCCAGTTACCTGGAGAATATACTGAAGGGCAGCGTGGTAGGGTATGAGGAACACAGAAGACTCAAAAGCCCCGGGTGAGTCCTGAGTCCCCACTCCACTGCTTTTCAGTTGTGTAATTCTGAGCAAAGACAGGACCACTTGGAACTTCAGTTTCCTCCTCTGAAGACGAGGATGATAATATCTTCCCTATCTGTATCATAGGATTGTCAGAAGGAACAAATGAAGAGAGCAAAGCTCTTTGAAAACTGTAAAGCACTATATAAATATTAGTTATCATTACATACTTACTTCTCCATGAGACTAACCCAAGGAAGGAGGTTAAAGGTTATTTAGGATCCTCTCAGCAGGTCTAGGTCTAGGTGTCTGTCCGGAGGAGCCTGTCCCTCGTGCTGGCAGAGCAGGTTTACAATCTCTCAGTGATCTCTTGTGTCTTTAGGGGACTGCGGGGTGTGGTACCTGGTGCCTCCTATATGGCTCTAGGCCAAAGGTTCTCAAAGTGTGGTCCCCAATCAGCAGCATCACCCCACCTGGGAACTTATCAGAAATGCACATTCTCAGGCCCCACCTCAGACCTACTGCATCAGAAACTCTGGGGGTGGGGCCCATTAATCTGTTTTAACAAGCACTCCAGATGATTCTGATGCACGCTGAAGTTTGAGAACCACAGAACTAGGTCTTGGAGCCTCTGCAGAAACCGAGAACAAGGGCCTCACTTTAACAGCCTGTTACTCATCCTCCACAGTATGAGCAGGCCATACAAGGGAGGCTTAGAATTCTAGAGCCAGGAGGGACTTGGGAAGCCATTTTTCAGGCTGGCTCATTTTGTGGTTGAGACTTGTGCCACCCCAAGGGGCTAAGTGAGATCTGACCCAAACTCAGAAAGGGTTGCCGTTCAGGCGACTCTTCTCCTGTGTCCCACTGGCTCTCTAGCATCCAGATCACAAAGGCCCACGCAATTGCTATTCAGAGAAAGAGGTACAGCTTGGAGGACAAGGTCTGGTGGAGAAGCTGGATCTAGTTAGACCCACTTACCTCTGACCCAGAGGGCAGAGCCCCAGAGGAAGTCATGGCTACCCTCTTTGCTCTTGGTCTGGAAGATGAAGTTATCTCCAGGTTCTTAGTGATTGGTGGGTTTCCCACCCATTGTCCTCAAACCGGAAGTCACATACGGACCTCAGGAGCCCTGAGGTGTCCCTTCCGTGGAAGCTACTTCCCTGGTTGGCATAAGGATCTTGGTGGGTGTGAAGGCTGTGATTCTAGCTGCTTCTGTTCATGTACCAAAGAGCACTGAGGGTCAGGGTCAGGGGAGTCCCTTCCAGCATTTCCCACAGGAGAAGGTCAAGGTCTGAGCAGAAGGATCCTGCAAATAAAATCAAGCATCAGCAACAACGATCACTGACAGCTCCCTAGGCAGGCTGGTTCCCGCAAGGAAAGCTGGAATTCGAGAGAGACCCAAATCCATTCCCAGACAGACTTACTTCAGCTCAGAGGAACTGAGAGAGGTATGGAGGTGCAATGAGCCAGTCAACTCATAAACAGCCCTGATTTGCAGCAGTAAAAGTTCTCTCTTCTCCTCTCCTTTTCTCCTCTCCATCAAATGACTTCATTGGTCAAGAGGTAATTTTACCTTATAATATTGCCAACATGTTTCTATGGATCCTTAGCTCAGAAACACTAACAATTTCTTTCCATAGCTTTGATGTCGACCTGGATAAGAGTCAGATTTTCATGTCACACGGGGGTGCATGTGTAGCCCCAGACTGCACTAATACAACGCTCCGTGCTCAGTTAACGGGAGAGTGGCAGTCACCCATCCTTTGGTGTTACGTGGGTCAGGGAAGGAGGGGATCTTTGTTTAATTCATCTGTTTGGAGATTTTCTGTTTGTTTGCTTCCTAAAGTTGGAGTTGCCCAAAACAGTTTGTGGATTTGTAGAAACAACGCACACACTGAGAATTTGGAGATTAGGGGCAGTGCCATACGGCGGTTCTGTTCAGTTAACACATTTCCATTCAAAAATATTAAAAACCAAGGAATGAACAAGGGTGGCACAGAATATGGACTCCTCCCTGGGAGGAGCCCTGGCTTGCTGGTGGGTGACACAGGCTCTCAGGCAAGGGTATCTTATTTAGAACAATGGTCACTGTTGTCCTCCACAGTGTACCTGGACCTGCTACCACCACCTTCTCCTGGCCTTATGCACAGAGAGAACCTTGTTCTTTATTGTCCGAAGCCCTAAGACGCTTCTGGGAACAGGAGTCACAGCTCTCCTACTGAGGTCACCGCATGACAGGGAGACACGGTCGTTAAAATAGTGAGTCTAAATATTCCCGAGAATGACCTCTTCTTGTATTAACAGCAAACAGCAGCTGCGTGGTCCTCCCAGCTGGGCGCTCCTTCCATCTCACCACAAGAGGGCGAGAAAGACATGCCATCGGCGGCTCCCTCCACCCGGAGGATGCGCACCCTGCACGTGGAGACAGCTCTGGGCTGCCAAGACGAATGCATTTTGTTCTCTGGAAAATAAAAGTGATGATAGGTGTGAAAGTTCCAGTGTTGGCTTAGGAAAAAACGGTTACCCTGTCGGCGTTTTTTACATAATTATTTTCTGGAGAATGAACAAATTATTTTAAATAACTTTAATGATGCAGGTGTAAGAATTCAAACGTGTGGTAAAAGAGGGTCAGGTGATGGTGAGCAGAGGCCCTATTCCGAGCGCTGCTACTTTTGCTTCAGGGCCGTGTGACGTGCAGGACATTCAGGAAGGACACTGGGTAGGACGGGGCTTGCAAGAGAAGGAAAGCTGCTAGGCTGGGCTACGAAGGTTATGTTCCTGGTTCTGGCGGGTCCAGTTCCAGGTGCAGCGCATGGGTAACTTATGGAGGAATTTAAAATAATGTGTTAGCAAAAGCTGGGCAAATAAACCACAAGTACACCATGAAGACAGATATGGGACCTGAGTGGGTTCCCTTCCTCTTCCTCCTCCTCTCTCCCTCCTCCTTCCTCTGCTTTTTTTTTTTTTTTTGGTCTGGAATTATGATGGGGAATAATTATGGGGAAGGTTGTTAGGGCCTGCCAAGCATAATTTGTCTTTATTCCCACAGGAAGTTGAATCTGTCCGGTTGTCGCAACTGAAGGAAGGTGGACATGAGGCATCGTTTGGATGCCTGTCAGGAAAGAGAAAGAAGTCTCTTTTGGAAACACACAAGACAGGTTTGGGAGACTCTGTATAGCTTTAAAATGGTTTTGAGATTTTTCTCCTCTGTCTTGTGTGGATCCCAAACTTGAATTAAGATCCAGGTTATCCGCTGACTTCACATGGGCCATCCACCCTTTGCAACCCTAGCTATAACTCCCCGCCAATGAACTAGTCCTGCTAGGACAGTAAGGGCCGGGGCCTAGGACTGTGACTGGCCCATACTGTGCTCTTTCTGTGAGTTAGAAAAAGGCACTCCCTATCAAGCAGTCATGGCCAGCTCCGGGTGCACAGCCTGTTCTGAGAGCTGGCGCTGGGCTTCAGGCCTCACTCACTCCCTCGCTGGACGTCCTTGGTCTTGAACAGCTCAGGACAGTCTGAGCTGACGCTTAGATCCTTACTCCTTAGATGCGTTCCAGTGTCCAGCATTTTCCCTCCTTCTAGAAAATGACACAGCATTGTTATCCATAGTATTAGAGGAAATAACTAGAAGCTGTAGCCGTAATTATAGCACCTCAGCGTTGAAAGGGACTTTGAAGGTCACTTGCTGCAACAGTTAGTTCAGCGTCCATCACAGGGCTTCCTCTGGTGCTTGAGAGCCACAGCCCCTCCAGGCAGCACCATCGCTCGAGAGTTCTTCCTCATTCCGGGCCTGCTCGGCGGCTTTGAGCCGGCGCCCACCCGCCCTTGCTGCGGCCTCTGCAGTCACACAGGCAAGTCTCCTCCTTCACCACTGATAAGTGATATAATTTCCTTCACATTTATTCTTGAGCGTGGTACTAAATGCCTTTACCAACGTGCTCACTCTGTTTCATCAGACATTTTAGGGTGCTGCGCTCTGCGCTGAGCCCACCATTTCAGAACGATCGGCTCGGTGCAGTCTCTAGTAGAACAGTCATCCTTTTGTGCTAGGCATTTTCACCTGTATTGGCACCCAGCTTCCCTGCCAAATACATGTGTTATTATTCACATCCGTTTTTAAGGGACAGAGCTCCTAAAAGATAGATAGGGTCATATGGCTTCTTCTTAAAGCATTTCTTGAAAAGTAGTAATTCCACTTTGTTTGACTTGTTAGAGAAGGTAACGTCACTTTCTGATTTGGATCCTGATTTCATTTTTGAGGCTGTCTTCCATAGAATCTGGAAATGATCTTAGAGATCATTCTACTAGTCATATCTGATGGATGACAAAACAGGTCTAGAGAGGTTTAACCACGTTTGGCCCAAATCACACACTGGTCAGGGGCTGAGCCCCAAGAGAGTGCTGAGCCCCGGGGGTGGGGAGGGGGGCCGGGAACCACTCTGCCACTTCTTCACTGTGCATTTGGTGTTGGGGGTGGGGGGTGCTGGCCCAGGAGCAGTAGGCCCTGCTGCCTGCCCAGCCTCACAAGTTTCACAGTTCTTTTCTGTATTTTCCAAGTTTTCTACAAAGATGTATTACTTTTGCAATCTGAAAAAAAAAATTATATATATATACATATATATGTAGATTTTAAAAACACACCTCGCTCATGGTCCCTAAATTCCCTTGGCCTTGTCTCCACACCTGTAGAGTGCCAGTCAGGAACTGGAATTGCTATTCCATTACCCCGACCTCTTAACATTAAATGATTCAGGGACCCCATTTTGGTCACAAGTTGAACAACAATAAAGCCCTTTTCTATCCTGTCCACCACGGTCACTCACTCCCCTCCACCCCCGTGGCTTGTTTTTAAGACCCCACTTAAGTTCCCCGAGTTAAGAGAAAAGGGAAAGGCTTATGGTGGGGGTAAGACTGACAGCCACAGCCTGAACAGGGAGGAGGAGGCACAAGGATGGGGCTACCGCCTCCAGCCTGGGGGGAATCTGTCCAGACCAGAAGGGCTTGCCCCCTTGTGTTACTTCGCGACGAGTCAGTGTCGCTCAACTAGTCACAAGCGAGGGAGGCGGCGGGCGAGGCAGAGGAGCCGGGTGGGGCCGCGCAGGTGAGTCACCTGAACTTGGGGCGGGCGGGGCCGGGGAGAGCCGGGGCGTGGCCTCGGCGCGGGTGCGGGAGCGTCTGGGGCGGGGCTGCCTGGTGTACCACAGAGCGGAGCTCCTTGGCGCCTCGGCACCATTACCTTCAATTATAATAATTGGTGCCTCTCCGGCGTTTGCTTTTCCCCCGGGGGATCTCTCGCTGTTCTCACTCTTTCTCTGCCTCGCTCGCTCGCGGCCCCGTCCGTCCGCCTTTGTCCGCCTCCCCCCGCTCACCCCTCTATCGATCCGGTCTTCTCGGCCGTCCTCCCCGCCCGAGGCCTCTGTAGCACGGAGACTGACATCCCATTCATTGGCCCGAAATGGCGCTGCTGCTGCCTCTTCTCTTTCCGAGGGAACTTAGAGACCTGCATTAGCAAGTATTTTATACTTAACCTAACATCTCCAGGTCCTTCTCTGCTTCCATTCCAATAAACCAGTAACCAGTAAAAACGTGTGGAGCCTGGCGTTAACTTCCCGGAAACTTCCTGGATCTGTCAATATGGAAGATTCACCCTTGGCTGCCCACCCATCCCGGTCTCCCTCTCTCTTTACCTCTTGACTCTGGGTGGGCTTTTGCGGCATGATGGAAACAAAACGACTATAGACCTGAAGAGGCTTTGGCTGTAGCTCGAGACGCTACTTCTGACCAAAAAATAAAAACATGGGCTCTTTTCTTGCATGCTCTGCATCTCTCAGGGGCCCGAATTCACCTATTTCCAGAAAAACTGCTGGTCTTCACGGGATGACCTGAAGAATTAGGAAAAAAGGAATGTCACCACCCTACCCACCCCCACCCCCCCCATTTACACAAAGCTTTGTTAAAATTAGGCAGTCATCTAGAAGAAGGATGGCAGGATTCTAAGCATTTTGAGGACAGGAGCCTCTTCAGTAATCTTATTGATCACTTTCATAAAAAAGAGTATGCCCTATGAGTACAGTCCACAGCAAGTGAACCATAATTAATCAGGATTTTATTGGGAAATGCTTCCTTCTGACAGTGAGTAAGGAACATCAGACGTCTTTAAAAAATGCATTGAATTGGAGGTGGGTAATCCAAAGGAGTCCTGTTACAGGGTGGAAGATACTTGTGCTTCCCAGAAGACTAGAGGCATGAATTACGGCTCCTTGTGAGCAGCTAAATTTCTTGCGTAATGTTAAGTTAGCCGACCAATTTGTCTCGCTGATTCGTGGACTATCACCAGTCACGGGAGCTAACCTATGTTGGCAAGGTTCGTGCTGTGTTTAGAGAGATATCATCACCCTGGCGAGGCTGGATTGGCAGTGGCATTATTTCAAGTCATTTCATTGCTTCAAACCTTCAGCTCCGAGGAGAAGAAAATCCTGAAACCAGCTGGGAAGTCCTGAAGCTACCATAAACGTGTTCAGATGATTCGAAAATAGATTTGAATAAACTCTTTGTTTCTAAGGAAAATCATTTAACATTTCTGTAGGGTGTCACAGTTAACAAAACTTCCTGAGATGATCTCATGTTACTCTAGGAGCATCTCTGAGACAGCTGGGCCACCTACTATTCTAGTCCTCATTTTATGTGAGAGGAAACTGAGGCACAGAGGGGACAATTGATTTGTCCATGATAACACACTGAATAGTGGAACATGGATGCAATTCAGGTCTTCAGTCTCCTAGTTTAGTGTTGTTTCCTCATCGACAAAGTTATATTGTTTCCATTCAAAATTCACCCATTGACATTAATTCATTAAAAAATAAAATTTATTCAGGATTGCACTGTGAAAGGCTTCAAAGGGAATACACAGATGATAGAGATGTTTTCTGGTCTTTAATAGTTTATAATCTCCTTGAGTAGCCAGATAGAAGGGAAAGTTTAGTAACCATGTAAAGGATGTTGCTTCTTTTCATACTCCTGTGATTTTATGAGGAACAGCTAAGTGGTATGGGGTAGGCCAGAGAGGGTGGAACTCCAAGGAAGCAAGTGACTGCTTTGACTTTTTGGTTGTAAAGTTGGTGAATTTTGCTCATGTGTTACATACAGACCAGTAAGCCATCTCATTTGCTCATAGACATGCCTGCACTTGGCCTCCTGTATCTAAACTACATGTGTGGAAAAAGCCAGATGGTCATTCACCCCAAATACCCATCTTTCTCAGGAAATGGATAAAAAAGCTCTTTCAGTTGCCATAGTCAGCTAAAAAGACAAGATATTCAAGATTGTTGTATATTAAAAATAATCCAAGAGCTCATAGTGGTCCTGGACTATGGAAAGTTTCTGTCTTTAGTCTATATAAGATGGGCTGTCTTCATTTGGTTAGATTGTTTTTTTTATTTATTTTTTTTGGTGAGGAAATCAGCCCTGTGCTAACATCTGCCAATCCTCTTCTTTTTTTCCTGAGGAAGACTGGTCCTGGGCTAACATCCGTGCCCATCTTCCTCCACTTTATATGGGACGCCACCACAGGACAGCTTGCCAAGCAGTGCGTCGGTGCGCGCCCAGGATCCGAACCCGCGATCCCCGGGCTGCCGCAGCGGAGCGCGCGCACCCAACCGCTTGCGCCACTGGGCCGGTCCCTAGATTGTTTGTTTTTGATGACAGCAAATACTCAAATGATAAACTTACTCTAAATTAATAATTTAAAGGAATGAGCTTAATTCCACTCACTAATACTTTCTTATAGGCGAGTTAAGTGATGACTTTGTATGTGTGTATCTTATATGTATACGTGATATGTAAATCATATATATGTCATATATATATGCTGCTGGCCTGCCCATACCTCCTGGTCTTCCTGGCCCACAACCTTGATGAGGATCAGCAGCCATGTTTTATAGCAGCCAGGACCCTACCCTACCGTAGCTGAATGGGCCATAAACGGACCATTTTGAGATGGTCTTTCCATAAGCTGTACAGTAACCTGTGTAACTTGCATATCAGATTCCCCTTAGGAATTGGAAATTGAGAAACCGAAGGGCTGAGGTAGTTTGCAATAGGGGCATCTCTTGAGCATTGCCTCTGTGCACAGGGGGCTTATGACTGGATAAAAGTAAGCAGAAGTTATGAGACAGAAAAAAATAGGAATAAGGAAGGACGCCAGCTCACTGGTAGAGAGGTGAGAAGCAAAGACCACCCTGACACAGAGAGACTCAAGTCTGGTTTCCGGTTCCACGGAGGCTGGCTTCCCGGGAAGATAAGTCATGCTTATAAATTACCAATTAGCTGTATCCTTACAATAAGCCTATTGTGTCTGCACAAGAAACCCCTCCTAAATTAACTCATCTGAAGTGGGTCTCTCTTCCTTTTAATTAAACAAGTCTGACTGAACAATGTACTGTAAATGTGCATGTCTTAAATGATGTCTTTGAAACAATAGGCTAAAAATATAGGTAAGTGACACTAAGGTATGAATGGGACAGTGGAGGGTTTTTGTGTTTGAACAAATTCACAGCAGAATAGGAGCTTGTTTGTTAGGTAACCAAGTGGAACAAAGGAAGATTACTGAATATGGGGGAAAATGCATTGTAAGTTCTTCCCTTAATATCAAGAATAAGAACAGGAATTCTGCTCACTGATGATGTCCCTCAGTGCCACCCTGAAGCTCTCTCCATAACTTCTGCCTATAGAATAAATGTTGTTGAAGTGCATTAAATATTAGAAGATATGCTCTTTTGGCTGGCATTTCATTTCATGGGTTGAACCCATACATCAAATTTAATGTGTATCTTGATACTCTGTAAATGGTAAAATAAGTATTGTATAGCTAATTATTTCCTCAGAAATTATTATGAAATAAAAACAATGGCAGTGACAAAAACATGATGGCAAACATAAGTAATGTCAACATTCTACTGCAAAAGACCTCATTCTGTTCTGTTAATGAGATTTCAGTTTGGAAGATCAGTAGTAGAAGAGAATGGCTTCAGGAGGAGAAGTCATTATGGGGCCACCAAAGGAGGAGGAGCGGATAGAGGCCAAGCAGTGGAAAACACAGGTGGATTTGGGCGGAGGGAAAGGATGCAAGGTTTCAGCCACTTTCAAGCAAAAGTTTCAAGGTTTGGTTATCTAATAAAAATATTAAAGTTTCTGAATTTCAATGGTTTGTACACGAACATTTAAAAAAAATCCTGAAAAACACAAGTGAAGTATTGTCAGCTAAGGAAATAAAAGTCAAAGATAGTATTCATTGCATTACTGAACAACATTCAAGGATGTTCTTTTAGGTAGGAATTTGTTTAAGGTAATTTCTCTGCTTTAAAGGATTAATTTACCATTTTACTTAAAAGAACAGAAAGAATCAAACTGGTTATTTAACATCAGGTAGGCAAAACTAGCAGACTATTGAATAATTTCTAAAAGTTCTACTGGCTTAATTGGAGGTTACATTAACATAACTGAATAGAACAAAGATTATGGCTTGCGGTCAAAGATCATACAGAAATATTTGATACAATTCAATTACAAATAATATCCACTGTTAAGTTCATAAAGTAATGTTCTTTAACCAGGGACGTTTCTTACTGTATTCTAAATTTAGTTGCTTTAAAAATTCTTAAGAAAACCTTAACCCAACAGATAGTCTATGGTTTATTTGTAAAACCCAATAGGGTTTTTGCTAGTCTGTGGAAGGATGGGCATTTTGGAATGTGAGCTTCCATCTTCTCCTTTCTTTCTAGGTCCTATTATACTATCTCTTGGATTCTGCAGTGAGTCTTTTATGTCCTTTTCCATTTTGGAGGAAAAAAAGAAAAAAAAAACTTCACTAGACAGCTATTCCTTTGGGCTGGGCTAATCTCTCACCTTTGACCTTATTCCAATGAAAGTAAATTTTAGATCTGAACTCCTAACTTCTACTGAGAACAAAAATGCTGCTACTGGGAATTCAAAGTGTTACCTAACCTCTGTGGATTGTTAGTTGGTAGAAGATTTGTATAACGGGCAGAAATGTTAGATTCTATCACTAGACTGCAAGAGTTATTTGTATGCTAGCCAGGAACTTGAACACAACTGCTTTTCTCTGAACAAAATGTACCAAGAGTTATTTTTCATCTGTATTGTGAAAAGAGAGGCATTGCTGAACATGAGGATCACATATAACTTTGGGGAACAATGGCTTTATTTGGGTGAGCAGAGATTGGTGGAGCACTTACAGCTTTGTTAACAAAATGGGTTGGGGCACAAAAACCCTTGGCTTTTTTTGTTTTTGCTATTTATATAATAAATAAAATTTTAAAAGTTATTCTGTGGTGTAGGACAACCATAAAAATGTATCATAGTGGCATGTTGTGATTATATAGTATATATGCCCATGGATAAATGATATCTAGAACATTGTTGGAAAGTACTAAAATAAAACTATTATAATGTTTAATTATTTCAGTTTGTTAGGTGAAGAAGCACCTTTCTGTTCTTGGGTATAGGTAGCTAGTTCTCAGCTTGTATTTTCAGAATTTTCTTCATAAGAGTAAAAAGAATTTTGGTCATTGATTTCATTTCTTGATTTAAAGTTCCAAAAGACACTAGATTTTACTTTTTTCCCCTCTACTTATCAACCTACATGTAGGAAAGTAATAACTGAATTATGTACAAAATGCAAGTAAAACTCTGTAGAGAAGCAATTTTGCTTAACAGTCTGAAATTGAATTAAAATTGTTGCCTACTCTTCCAACTATTGATTTGGCCTTATAATTGATAAATTATCCCTAAACCAATTTTGATTTTCCACATTGATTCAAACACACTCATTCACTTAGTTGAAAAGTCCACGTCTGCTCCAAAACCATTAGATAAAGTGCAGACTTGTTTCTCTTAAAACTAATTTCTAGCCATTTAAAAAGTCTGCCCATTAAACTAATAATAAAAACAAAAGAGTTGAAATCATTGTCTGAAGAATGTATCACAAGTTCTTATTCTGAATTGTGTTTTGAGCAAAAAAGTAAACATCTTGGAATGATAAAAGCCAATATTAATTCAATAAAATACACGTATCACAGTTCTGACCTTCGGGTGGAAAGTAAAAGAAATTTAAGTAAAAAGAGGAATTAAGGTTCCTGTGTTAACCTCAATATGGAACCTAAGGAAAGGAAGTGAAACCAAGTGACTGGAAATCCATTTGGACTTACATCTTTGCCACTGCACATCTTTGTCATTTTTCTCTTTCTTTGCAGACAGGTGGACTCTGAATTTGCACGACCTCTAGAGATTGACCAGCATCTCTGTCCAAGATCCAGAAGAGAGAACCCAACTTGCCCAACTGGGGTCATGTGACTAGCTATGGCCATAGGGGCAGAGTCCCCTAGTCTGGCTGCCAATGCCCACTCCAGTGACAGGGGACATTCTCTGAACTGGGCTGGGAAAACACTCAGAAAGTATTTACTACAATACAATTTTCATTAACACATCCCCTAGACCCTTTTCCATGAAACAAGTATTTATCTGCATCACAGGGAAATATAGATATTTTCTGGTACATCTCTGCCCACTCCTTGCTTCACATTTTATGCTCCAGCAACAAAGAATTGCTTGTAGCCCCATCTACCCATCCCCTCCTTACCACTCATATCCCCCAAAGCAATCAGTGAATTCCATGCCTCAGTTCCTGTGGCCTTCTGTGCTTGTAGTGGTCCTCTTCCAATTCTCTTTATTCATTAGGAGTCATGCCGGACATCACTGCTTCCCTTTCGGAGTTCCTTACCTTCCTGGGCTACTATCTCTTCTTTCTTTATGCCTTGTAATGTTGTGTACATAAATTTCTGTCATCATCCAGCTCCATTGTTTATGATTTACTATTTAGGTTCTGACATCTTTATAAACCCAGACACTGTGAGCCTGGCCTACAGTGGGCGCTCCAAAATAGTTGAATGAATATACTCCAAGTTTCCTTTTAGCTAATAATTGACTCTCTAGAGTTAAAAGAGAGGGTGTCATTACATGAAAAGTATTGTCTGCCTCAACCCATTAGAATTGTTGACTTGTCAAAGAATTAGACGTCAGGAAGTTCTAATCAAACTCCTCCTCAGGACTGTCAGGCCACCACTTGAGAAACGCAGGCTGTTTACCTGGTGCCCTAACCAGTTTAATTTCCTCTTAAAACTTCTGCCAGGCTTGCCCTCCCCTCCTTTCAGATGCAGTTTTGATCTGGTGAAGTAATGGTCAGAGCATCAGTTTATGAAATTATTTTATTTTTTCTGCATATAAACATTATTTTTCAAAGGCAATTTCATTAACTACATCCTGCAGCTCTGTGGACATTCAACAACTTGAATTTACAAGATTCTTCTTGATTTTCAGTCTCTAGACATATATGTTTTTTTCTTAGTCTTGAAACTCACTCTGCACTTTAGTCCTAAAGGGTTGACTTTACATCTCCCATCGTAGCGTTAAAAGCACTTTTCTTTTCTTTTTTTCCCCCTCTCTCTTGACGTTTTATCGAGTAGGCAAATGTTGGCTGATCTTAAAAGGAAATTTTGCAAATGGTTGACTTTTGTTAGTCTCAGGTTTTGGGGGGAGGGGATAAAAGAGCATTCCCTCAGATAAGAGTTTTAAGCTGAATTTCCCCTCCGAAAAAATGAAAAACAACAGCAAAACCTCCAGGACCGCCTTTGGGTGCGTTGGGGCCGGCAGGCCCCTCCAGTCCTAATAAATGAATTAGCATCTCAGGGAGATCACTGCGGGGCTGATATTGATCAGGGTCCGCCGGTGTGTTTGCCTGCGATTGTTTGGGGGGTGGTTAATTGAGTGTCAGTCTCGGCCTGTGTCGTCTCGCTGGCGCCGGGTGCTTTTGGATTTGCTAATTTTCGTTAAGTGTCTCTAGCCGGCTACTCGTCCCCAGTCTACCCAGGAGAACTTACCGGCTCCTACTGATCAACAGTCTGTCTGTCTGGGCTTTATTGATCACAGGGCGGGCGGCGCGAGGCGGATGCGCCGAGAGGGAGCTGGGGGGGGCGCGGGGAGGGGAAGGCTGAAAACAGACCCCAGCGCCCCGCTGCCCCCCTTCCTGGCTCCGGACTGGATGCCCGCCTCGGCCACACGCGAGCCAGGGGGGCTCGGCAGGGGCGCCTCGGCCGTCGTTGCACGCGGGGGACCGCCAGCCGTCCCTGGGCTCCCACAGCGCGCAGCGTGGCGGGCGAGGGCGGCCACGCGGGTCTCCCGCGTGCTTCGGGAGGAACAAAAAAGAAGCCACGGACACCGGCTCGAGGCCGAGTTGTGAGGGACATGGAGGCGGGTGCCAGGGACAGACCCAGAGGCCGGGCTCGACCCGCTCCTCCCGAAGGTCACGGACGTGCAGGCCTCCGCGAGGGGGAGCGCGGGAGACAGCAACCGCCGGCCCGCGGGCCCCGACGCCGGCGCCGCTAGGAGCCGCCGGGCAGGTCCCTCCTCGCCCGCGTCGGGGCCCGCCCCCTGGCTGCGGGAATGACTGACTGGAGCCTGGCAGCCAATCGGACGGCGCGGGCGCTGCCGGGGCGGGGCCGGGGGCGGGGCGGGGTCGGGCCGGCTGGGGGCGCCGGGCACTATTTACGGCGCGGAGCCGGGCCGGCCGAGGCGGGCGCAGGCGGGAGCTCGCGGCTGGCTGGTCGGTGCGCGCCCGGGGAGCCTCTGCCTTCGCCGAGTGGCCAGCCGAGGGCGAGCGAAGGCGCGAGCCTACTGGGGACTGTGAGCGGAGCGCAGGAGCCGGTGGCGACAGAGCCGGACCGCGAAAGTGCTCTGGGCTCTTGGGCGCGCCCTGCAGCCGCGCTCCATGGTCCGGCCGCGGCCCAGCCCCTCGCCCCGTCGCTGACGGCGCCCGCCGCCCCGGGCAGCACCCATGCTCCGCGCGCTCCGGGAGTCGTAGGCTGCAGCTGCGCCGCGGCGCCGGGAGCCGGCGGGGGCGCCGCGGCCGTGGGGGGCGTCAATGGATCGCCATTCCAGCTACATCTTCATCTGGCTGCAGCTCGAGCTGTGCGCCATGGCCGTGCTGCTCACCAAAGGTGGGTGCCCGCCGGCCGGCCGCGGGCTCCCCGGGAGGGGCGCGGGGGTCCCGGGGCGGCCGCCGGCGCGGGCCTTTGAAGCCGGCTGCCAAGCCTTTGTTAGCGGCGGGCGAGCTTTCCTCCCGCGCTGGAACCGCAGGTCGCGACAAGTTGCCTGTTCTTAGAAGTCGCGGCGGTGGCTTCGCGGCCGTCCGTCCCCTCGGTTGTCCCGCGCCCGGCGCGTGGAGGTGGGGTCAGACCTCAGGGCAAGTGGCTGTCAAAATGCTTTTGTAAATCTGTCTGTAGTGAACTTCTGAACGTTTGCCGCCCGGAAACGGGGCCTTAGGATGCGCTGGGACCCGTGCGAGGGCGGGGCGGCCAGGAGAACCGCAGACCCCTGCCCCCAGCTGCACTGCCCGAGAGTGTGTGTGTCCGTATATCTCTGAGTGAGTCTGTCCGTGAGTATGTCTCTGTATTGGAGTATATTTCTGTACTTGAGTGTGTCTCTCTGTTTGAATGTGTCCCTGAGTCTGTCTTTGTGTGTCTCTGAGGGTCTTTGTGAGCCAGCGAGTATGTGTGCCTCCCTGCGAGTGTAGGTGTCCAAGGTGTGTCTCTGCAGGAGTGTGTGTGTTGTGTTGCTTCTCAGTGGCTGGAAGGAGTAGGCTCTGTCAGCGGTCCCGTTTCGCACTAACCTCATCTTTTACAAACACTCCTCAAAAAAAAAAAAAAAAAAAAAAAGCAGCGGTCAGTTTCCTTTCTTCCCTGCGGGCTTCACCTTTTAGATCGAAATAACTCGAGCTCCCTCTAGGTTTCGAGGGTCCCCCAGCTCCCCCGCCATGAATTCTACCTACTGTTCTGTGAACAGATAATTTAAAAAAAAAAAAAAGGAAGCGTTATTTAGCTTTTGCACTCCCCACTTTTCTCTAATTGCCATGTAGCAGGCATGAGGTTAAAGGATAAGCTAGCCCAGCAAGGATGATGTGCTACAGTATTTATTTATTTAGGAAGGAAGGGTGTAATTAACCCTAAATAACAGCCCTTGCAGCCTGCAGAGGGGAGCCTCCTGGCCCTATCAAAGGCCGGCAGAACAGGGAGGGACTGAGGCTGACATGAAGTCACAGATACCGAAACTATGCGCCTGATAATGATATAATTAGGGGATCAGAGATTTCTGACTGCTGTGGACTTCAAAAGCTTTGAAAGAAGCCTGCAGTCTCTCCTGTAGCCATCTTGACTAAAGCAGACATTTTTGTTTAATCGCTACATACAGTAACAAGAAAAGGGGGGAGACAGAAGAGCATTGTTCACTGTTTCAAAATACCAGTTCCCTCTCTGGCCTTTTGCGTGCCACAGGAAGAAACTTTATGAAAGGACAGAAATATAGTTTTAATACAGTAACACAAAAGTCCATTCAACTGACTCAAATGTGGCTCCAATTAAAAAAAAAGTTGTTAGAACTTTCCTAGTTACCTGTCAAAATTTTATTGGACTGTTTTAGGTCATTGAAAATACAGTATTTTAAATAGGCTCTCATAAACATTTAAGCAGCACTTTACTTGTATTCCGTTTTCTTTTTCGGCACTAGGTCTGAGGTGAATAGGATCTGTTTTATTTTAATTTAATCTGTTTTATTTCTATTTTAAATCTGTATATGGAATTTGTCAGACTAGCGATAGGTAGTCATCATCACGTCCGCATAAGACCGGTGAGCTTTATGCGAAAAGCAAACTTGGAAATAGGAGAAAGGAGCCTCTGCAAAGTAAGATTCTAACTTGAAGGTCTTACTGGAGAGGGGACTAGGGCCCAGACCCAGGACAGCGAGTGCCGATTTAGGATGGGAGCAAGACCTCCAGCTTTGGATGGTTAAACTCAGATTGCCAAAGATCCATGTTCAGTTGGCTGGTTTTTTTAGAACTGAAGCACTAGCAGCCTGTGGTGAAACTGAGCATACAGTATGGTGGCCTGGAATTTGGACAGATAATTAAATGAGACACTTTACTCCGGCATTCACAGAGAGGGGGAGGAGGGAAGGTGAGGATGGGAAGAGGTTCGTAGAGCAGCATGCCTGGGTGTGTTTAGTTTCAGAGCGGAGGTTCGGAGGTTCGGTAACTAGACAGAACTTCAGACTGGGAAGCTGGGAAGAGGTGTGTGCATCAGTTACAGTTACAGTAGCTTTAGCCGTGACATATGACAGTAACCGGAGTCCACCGGGTCCGTATCAAATGAGTGATAACTCTGAGGCCCAGATTATTTCATCTGGAAATTGATGTTAAAAGCCTCGCGTCTTGCATTGGGGCAAAATGTGAACAGTGACTTGCAACTCACAAAATGAGTTTTATAAAGGAAACTTTTAATCACTTCCTGTAGAAAAATTTGAGGTTTCCTTCAGGATTTTTCATTCAACCAGCAGAGGATTTTCAGTTTCAGTGTTTCCCCTTTTAGATCCCATGTTGAATTACATGTAAAACTGGGGAGTCGGGGGGGGGGGGGGGGGAGAAGTTAGCCTTCCAGTTTACACCCTCCCCCCTGCCCCCACTTTTATGACTTTCCATTTGGGCTGAACGAAATTGACTTTGGCAAGCAAACCACTAATTGTAAACTGCCTAGTTCCTGTTTTACAATATACTGACTAAAAGCTCCTCTGCATGAAAAGATCTTTATAGGCGAAGTTTGCCTTTTCTAGAGAGGTTGCAAATAGCTGCCCAGTTTCATAGTTTTAAAACCTCCTGACTGGAGCAATTTCTAGATTGTTGTGTTTCTAGTTAATAACTTTATAAGGTGTTAGCTAAGGCTCTTAAATCTTGGCACAGCTCTTCAAGGTAGTAAACAATTCTGTAGTTCCGGTCAAATATTTATACTGACAAAATCAAAAAGCCTAACATTTTATGTTGTATGGTCGTGTAGGATTAAAACGAATAAATAATTTACCTTACGGTAGGAGAAATTATTGTGACTATTATTTTCCTTCAGAAACAAAAATTATTATTTTTAATTACTCTCTAACTCATCAGAAATCTAAATTGAACTTTGATTCTCTGCTATGGGGATTAAAACATTTGTAAAATTACATTTCACTGGATTGAAATTTAAGCACTGGCTTGCACAAAGGGCTTTTCCAGTCTACAGGGGCTGCTATTGTAAACACTCAGATGAACATTCTAAAAGTTAGTGCCTTGGAGTTTGGGGATCAGGAATTGCTTAGGTAGATGCTGTATCTGGTCCCTGAAGCGCTTTGATGCAATTTCTCCTTGTTTTCAGGTGAAATCCGGTGCTACTGTGATGCCGCCCACTGCGTGGCAACTGGCTATATGTGTAAATCAGAGCTGAGCGCCTGCTTCTCCAGACTTCTTGATCCTCAGAACACAAATTCGCCTCTCACCCATGGCTGCCTGGACTCTCTTGCAAGCACAGCAGACATCTGCCAAGCCAAACAGGCACACAACCACTCTGGCCCCACCATGCCCACGTTGGAATGCTGTCATGAAGACATGTGCAATTACAGAGGGCTGCATGATGTTCTCTCTCCTCCCAAGGGGGAGGCCTCAGGTAGGGAGAAGCCCTTCCTAACCAGAATGCTGGCCCCACAACTTTGTATGTCTGCTATTGATTTTGTTGTTAATGTAATTAGAGACACCAGAGGGAGAAGCATGGCTGGATGCAAAGATGCATCTCTGTTGAGTAGCTTTTATGTCTGCCCGAGCATTAGATGTCTGTCTATATAATAGGTTTTGCCTGTTTTTTCAACATTTTGAAGACATTAAAAGACCATTACTACTCAGTAATGACAGTCTGTAAACAAATGTTTTTGTAGCTTCTTTGTACCATTTTGCAACATTTATTTTCAAAATATGGTTGATTTCATGGTGAATTTCTTTTTAATGGGGTCCCTTATTTAAAATGCATAAATGATCCTGAATATCTACAGGAAGGGGGTTAGCATGGTTTGATAATTTTGTTATTTTGTTTGTGCTCCTTTAGGACAACGAAACAGGCATCAGCATGACGGTAGCAGAAACCTCATCACCAAAGTGCAGGAGTTGACTTCTTCCAAAGAATTGTGGTTCCGGGCGGCTGTGATCGCTGTTCCCATCGCCGGAGGCCTGATTTTAGTGTTGCTCATTATGTTAGCCCTGAGGATGCTTCGAAGTGAAAACAAGAGACTGCACGATCAGCGGCAACAGATGCTCTCCCGTTTGCACTACAGCTTTCATGGACACCATTCCAAGAAGGGGCAGGTGGCCAAGTTAGACTTGGAATGCATGGTGCCCGTGAGTGGCCACGAGAACTGCTGTCTGACCTGTGATAAAGTGAGACAGGCAGACCTCAGCAACGATAAGATCCTCTCGCTGGTTCACTGGGGCATGTACAGTGGGCACGGGAAGCTGGAATTCGTATGACGGAGTCTTATCTGAACTGGACTTCTTGGACGCTTGAAGGCCTCTGAGTTCTGCTGGACAGGAGCACTTTATCTGAAGAAAAACAAACTCGCATAATCATCTTTGAGAGACACAATGACCTCTGCAAACAGAATCTTGGATATTTCTTCTGAAGGATTATTTGCACAGACTTAAATACAGTCAAATGTATTATTTGCTTTAAAATTATAAAAAGCAAAGAGAAGACTATGTACACACTGTTACCAGGGTTATTTGCATCTGAGGGAGCTGGAATCGAGTACCTTAATAAACTAAAATGTGCTCCGTGTAAGCTCCTACAGCTTGATTTATTGTAAAGATTTAAAAATATATATATATATTTTGTCTGAAATTTAGTGGTGTCTTGTCATAAATTAAAAACTAAGTGGGAAGTGTAAGAAACTTCATGTAAATTATAGAAATGAAGATCTGTTGATGCTTACAGTAGGGTCTCGACTATAGGATTTGGCTTGATTATTATTAGTTTTTTTTAAAGAAGACCAAAATCTCGTTTATTCTTACATGTGTAGTAGTTTTCTTACAGCGTGGAAAATTTCTAAATGTGGACTGCCCATCATTCAATGTCTTACCCACTTTTTTTTTGTCTTTTCTTTTGGTGAGGAAGATCGGCCCTGAGCTAACATCCATCCGTGCCCATCTTCCTCTATTTTTTGTATGTGGGCCGCCGAAGCAGAGCGTGCGAATTTAAATCACTATGCCGCTGGACCGGCCCCTTAGCCACATTTTTTTTGTTAGGATAATTCTAGTTTTTAACTTTGATCTAAGAGAAATCTTAAACTTATTTATACCAGGCCAGATATGATGGATCAATTTTTGAAATCACCTTAGCAAAGGTAATATTTATCAGCTTGATCTAGTTGCTCTGGAATACCTTTTTAAATGTGTCTACCTCCAACCAAAAAAGAAAAAAAACACCACTAAATGAAACCTTTTGTTTGTAGTTAAAGTTATTCTCTGCCTGCTTTTACTGTTGATTAATTCATCGGTTTACTCTGTCTGAAACCAAATTAAATATTTGAGACTCCAGATTAGCCAAATTTTGTTGTACCATGGCTGCTAGTTTTCAAACTTTCCTTCAACATAGTGTTATACTCACATTTTTTTTTTACTTCTCAATTTTTAGAAAGGTTTTCAGTAGTGAATGTCGTATATCAATTGAGATTTAAATAACACGCAGTTTCCTCCCCCAAATGATCCTTTAAATGTAACCAAATAGAGCATTGACTTTAGCTACTAACTAATACACTGCGTTTCTACTCCTGTAGACTTTGTGTCTGGCAACACTGCCCAGCCTGAATTTAAAACCATGCCAGGTTTGTGTACTTTTCCCCCAAAATGGGCCTTTGTTATCTTAATCTGAGAATAATTTGCCAGGTAGGGTTTTTTTCATGATTCTTTTGTATATTTGAAACTTTTGCTTAAAAATTAACCTATAGTCTACATATTTGAGTATGAGGTTTTCTTCTATGAGTGTTAAAGGATTTTTTTTGCATATTTTCTGGAATATTTTATGATAAGCATAATTTGGGTCCCTTAGGACGGATGCAGTAGCCAAGTTCATGGAAGAATCTGAGTTGACATGACTAGTCTAAAAATGAATACCTAGATTATTTAATAATTAATAGACCACAGCTCCAAACAAATTAGGCTATGGAATAAATATGCATTTTAATAAATGACATGCATTCGTATTGTGCTTTTTGAGGTTGACAGTTCTCGCTTGGATGAATTCCAGCTCATGAAAGGTGTTAAGTTTTATGTGTGTCAGTTTTTGAGGGAGCTGAAGAATTGTTGGACCTAACTATCCAAATCTGTCTAGGGAAGAGAATTGATCAAAATTTCCAGTTGGTGAAATTTCACCCACGTCTCCGCTTTCTAGCTCAACATCGAAGTACAGTAGTTTTGTAGCTTGAAGATTGAAAGACTTCTTGCTCCTTGTACCTTCTCATTTCATGTAGAGTGTCATGCAAGCTCAATGATGCTTGAAGGCCAGACTTTATATCAGCTCTCTGTAGTTAATTTTCTTGCTCTGCTGTTATTTCTGTTCATCCCATTTCTTCCAAGTGCTGGTTAACTAAGAAATCAACACTTCATTAGGAAATAAAACAATGAAGCATTTCAAGTCATATGCTTTGAAACACTTTGAAATTAGTAAACCCCATCCTCCGGGAAAGGCCTGTGTCAGGGTAGTGATAAAATGATAGAAATTTAAAGGAAGATGAACGGGAAGTGTCTCCACTTGGTTCTGTTTTCACTGACTTGCCTCTTGTTTTTTCTACTGTAAATTCATAAGGCTGTTTACATCCCTGTTCAATGGGATGGTGGCTCTGTGCCCATGCTCTGTCAGGCTGGGTTTTCTAGGGCTCAAGTTCTAGCCACATAATAGACTGGCCCTGTCTCTTTTCCTAATAACAAATCCTCTGCCTTTGATACCCCCTCATTCATTTAGTATTTGCACATATCCTTGCCACCAGTCCTGAAGTCAGATCTGCGCATGACTTGGCCTTTTGACGAAAATATCGCAGGTTTCTCAACTTTAATTTTTACTAAGAACTAAATATAGAGTCTGCTTTTGCTTCCCTATGAGAATGCAGAAGTTGCCAAGAGCGGAGATAAAGGACCCTTCATGAAATAACTACCTACCTGATTCGGTGATGTAAGAATGGTGATGACTGGTGTATTTGTTTTTCCCTCATGGAGATGTTTACTGTTACTTTGAGGTGTCAGTACAAGGCTGGGCTAACCAGGAACAGCCCTTGTTTAATATTGACAGAACTCCCCAAAAAAGTAATTTTCCTTTCTGAGTGGAAATTTGCCCAAACCAGAGACAAATGGGACCAAATTTGCCATGATGTTTCTGTATCTACACCCCTTACCCCCTTTGAAAAAATTGATCTGTACGTGGTTATGTCTTTTATGTTATTTTCCTCCTTATTTTGAATGGCTCAGAGGCTTCCTAGAAATTGACTGGTGTGTCTCTCATTTCTGCTGAACTGATTTTATTAAAAACACTGCACCATAGGGGGTTTGACCTTCTAAAATACCAAACATGTCTGCTTTAGAAAATCACAAAGCTCTCCTCTGAAGAGCTTGTAAATCTGGTTTCAATATGGGTTGATTATAGGCTAAAAGCTTGAAAGCAGTGGCATCTAGTATCATGAGTCTGGAACTAGCCTTTTTGGGGCCAGGACAACTTTTTTTCCTTATAACCTCTAATTGGTCCTCTTCTCTGTCTCTCAGCCCAAATAACTTTAAACCTCCAAAAGTTACGTGGTGTCATGCGGTTGAACTCAACTAAGGCAGTAGTCAAGCGCGCTTTGGGGTCTCACAGCCTGGGTTCCAAGCTGCCTTTTTCCCTACTAGCTGTGTGAACTGGGCATATTACTTAAGCTCTTTGAGTACTCCGTTTTGTTACCTATAAAATGGAGGCAATAATAATACTTTTATGATTATTGTAAGGACGTATAGTAGCTATTCCTATTAATATACACCAGAGTCTTAGATGAACTACAGTGGCCCAACATTCCTCAAAATTTGATAATTTGTGCCTAATATTTATACAGTGAATTTTTAATATTTCAGATCTTTGCATATTTGAGATTTGCAGTTACTTGCAGACTGGATTTAACATTTTTAATACTCATTTTCAATTTACTGCTTTTAGCCTCTCCTATCTACAAGTTATGTTGGTTTGTAATTGTTTCCCTTTGGAGTAATCTAGATGGCTACTGATAAGAACATTTTAATTTTATACACCTGTTTTGTTTTTCAATATTTGACAGAATGAAGTTCTTGTAGAGTTTCAACTGCTCCAGATGGTTAATCCATTGAGAAAATCAAGAGAGCCAAGTTAGGTGACAGAGAATGTTTCAGAATTGCTTGAGCAGTTTGTGTCTGATTGACGCATTCTGAACAAGTGCTACTATCAATGATAATTTGCCCCGTAGGTGCTCTCAACAAAATACACTAGTTCCGTGACTAGTTTTTGGGACTTTGTGAATTTTTTTTTGGTGGGGGGTTAGTTAGTTAAAAATCCATTTAATTTCTCTAGATGAAGTTAATTTAGTTCCTCTGTGGGTCACAGTTATAATGGAAAAAATAACCACTCCAGACACCAACTCATTCCCTTCCCTCTACCCAATTCATTCTGTCAATGTTGCCCTCACTCTGCTCACTTAAAAAGGCAGATTGTTGATCTGAGAATTTAAAATCCAACGAAATAATGAAATTAGATGCTCTTTCAAATTTTGACAACTCTTTATGTGGAATACACTTTTAGACTCTAAACACATCCTTGTTAATTTGTTAACGCTGCACCATTCCACAGCATGGTGGTGGAATTCCCTTGTCTGCCATTCCAGAAATTTGGAGACAGAATTGGGAAGGTGGCAGAGCTGATTTTAACCAGATAGGGGTTTATTTCTTGCAGCAAGGAAGGAATTTTCCAGTGGATCTACTTTGTAGAGTTTCGAAGTATTTATTACTAGGGAAGGCCTACCAGCCATATTTCTGCAAACTTTCCCCATTCTATGAATATGAGTGGGGTAAGCAGAAATGCATTGATAAGCAATCTTGGGAGTTACTTTGGGTAAGTAGTTAGATAATATCTCAAGGCAGTTGTCATTCCTTAAGACTTTTAGGGGATTCATCCTATCTAGTAGCCACGGACCAGATAGCCTCTAAGGGGCTATTTCAAATTGTGTTTAGCTACCTATAGCGTACAGATTAGATTGATGTTGGAGTAAACCTGAGCAGAACCCTGGAAAGATGAGTTGATAATTATTTTATTGCAAGACATATGTGTACATATATGCCATACTAGCTGAATAGTCTTTGGAATCCTGGAATAATTTTACACTTAACAATTTTCAAGGCAGAGTGTAAGTAGATGCTGGAATTTGTGAGGTCAGCAATTTGTTTTTAGACATGTGAAGACTAAGTTAGTTGTGATGAATTAATAAAGTCAGAGGCTGTTGTGTAAATTCACTCTGAGAGATCTCGTATTACAAACCTAATGGAACAAAAATTGTTTTAGCAGTTAAAACCAAGAGAAATACAGAAAACTCTTTATCCCTGGTCTCTTCCTCTTGGATTTTTCCCTAGGGAACCGATGAGGACAGTGGAAAAACACCACACTTCTAAAAGCAGTTTCTTACTTTTCAAGTGTTAGAAGTTCACGTTAAAGCATTTTTTACTAAATTTAGTGGATGTGATTTTGATACGATAGACTTTAATTCGCAGTTACCTTGGTAAATGAGGTATTTCTCACCTGGATTTAGGGATTAAACTGTCAACTCCCAGTGGGGAGGAGGTAGGATCAATAACCTTTGTACCTTTCCACAATCTGAGGAAAGGAGAGAATGAGATGAAGGACAGATTGAGGCCTCTTGTCATCAGGCATCTGAATTCAGATTGTTAGTAAATAAACAAATATTGTTTTTCTCTTTATTTCTCCCCTCTAAACTGTTGTTTCACAGATTTATAATTTTTGTATGGGAAGCCTAAAGGAAAACAAATTGCTAATGAAGGGAGTCGAGGAGAAACAATCACATGGATCTGAAAATTAATGAAGCATTGCTAAGGTCAACCGGCTAGGCCCACCTTTTAAATTTGGGGTAATCTCCAAGCTAATTTAAGGATGCTAATTCTCACCAAGAAGTATATCATCATTCCCCATTATACTAGGAGTTGTACTTTCATTTTAGTATTTTAAAATATCCAAAGTTTTCATCAAACACTGTTTCCTTAAGGAGTTAAGAACAAGCCACTGAGAGTTTTGTTGGTCAAAAGGGAAAAGAATCTGGAATCAGCAGGCTGACTTAGTATTTCATCTTCAATAGCTTGTCCCAGCCACACTGGGGCAACTTTGGCAAATTCTCTTTTCTTCTCCTGAAAATAAACCTCTGACCAGAGGCTGTAATAAAAGCAGCAAATAGCTTGCTGCATCTTCATTCAAAGACACACCAAAAGTTAAATTACCATCCCTCAACAAACGCTTAGCATCTTCATGGAAAGATTATCTTTTACTTCAAACGGCTCTTATGCATCCATTTACAGTTTTATAATTTAGACTTTTATACATGTTTCTTTTGTTATATTCTTATATAGTGTTCTCTTAAGAAAATTACTTATGCATAGATAACTTTAAATAACCAAAGGTAAATTAAAAAAAAAATGTGTGTGTGTGGTGCTTATTCACGCCTTTCCAATCCTTACATTGTTTCTAATTTCTCATATTCCTTTAATTTATTTAAATTTTTTTTGTATATACATTTATTTATATTTTCTGTGAGCCCTGACTCAAACCTTAACCTTAACCTGCTTCCAGTAGTGCTTGTTAAAAATACGAATAAAGTGTGGAAAAGAGAAACCCTTTCTCTTTAAAAGCAGCCCTGTTGTCGACATTTTCAAAGGCCTACTTCTTTGCTGGAAAGAGGAAAACGTATTCTCTCTGCAAAACCCGGCATAGCAGTGATCATGTTTGATTCGGAGCTCGGGCTCCTCTGGGATTCTTCGCATCTGGCTACCAATTGCACAGGCTGACAGAGCGCCGAGGTGGCGCTGCTTTCAGAGGCTGTCTGAAGGGGGGATTGTCTGTCCATCTGGCGTTGCTAAATGTCGAGGGTCATTTCCCCAGCCTGACGCTGGATTGTGAAGCAGGTTATGAGGTAAATCTTTCAAGGGACTGGATGGTGACAATCGTCTAGGTGGACAATAAAACTGACCTCCTTAACCATCTTGTTTAACAATGGGAGGCTGTTTGTTGGCATTTGTATGCAAATTGGGGTGAGCAGCTAACAGGTTGCTTTGAAATGCTCAATTTGTTTATCCCAATGTGGGAAGCCCGACCTTTTCTTCTAGGGCAGAAGATTTATGGAGCTCTTTTTCATGGCTCTCAGCAGTGAATTAGGTCCAGCATGGTCCCCAGCATTTTCATTAACTTAAGTCGGGCTCCAGGATTGGAAGTGCTCTGCTGGTCCCCGGACCGACCCAGACGGAGGTGACCTGCTGGAAAGCTGCTGGCTCACAAGGTTCTGGAGTTCCTCTACGCTCTCTTGGCTAGGGCTGAGCCACCAAAACAGCAAACAACTGGAAGGAAAAAAAATTCCTCTCTTCAGAATATCCATCACATAAATACCTCGTCTGGAAAAAAATAAATTGGCCATTTCCTTTGGCTTCATCTTCATACCTATTCTGGGAAAATGCACCTCCCTCCTAGGCCTGAAGGAGAAAATCTGCTATTGAGTCTCTCACTAGGTTGTGTCTTTGTACAAACTTGTTTTAGTCAAAAGCATTTGTTCAAAGTGCTCATGCTAACGTTTTTATAGTCTTTATATCGGCTATTGGTGTGTATAGTTTAGGCTTTCTTTTTTCTTTTTTTGGTGAGGAAGATCAGCCCTGAGCTAACATCCATGCCAGTCTTCCTCTTTTTGCTGAGGAAGACTGGCCCTGGGCTAACATCTGTGCCCATCTTCCTCCACTTTATATGGGACTCTGCCACAGCATGGCCTGACAAGTGGTGCCTTGGTGCACGCCGGGGATCTGAACCCAGGCCGCCAGCAGCAGAGCGCGCACACTTAACTGCTACGCCACGGGGCTGGCCCCCTAGTTTTGGCTTTCGAGGGACCGGGGTTCAAGTCCAGACTTGGCTTGTTTCTAGTGGTGTGACCTCAGGCTAATTAACCTCTCAGTTTCCTCATTACACAATTAGGATGATAATATTATCAGCACGTGGGTTGTTGGGAGGATTAAATGAGATAATGCAAATAAATATTTAGCTCAATTCCTTGCAAAGTTGTAAATATTAGCCATTACTACTAGATCATGTTCCTTCATAAACCCTCCTAATGCTTAGAAAAGACACACAGGTGGCCAGGACTCACCCGCTTACTTGACAGACCCAAGAGCCAGACTGGATACAGTCAAAGATCCAGTGATGTTTAATCTTTTTTATATGTGAATGTCTTTAATCTGCCCAAATTAACCTTTCTTGTTTATATTTTGCTCAAGAGAGCAGGAAAGTACTTAATTTTGATGTAAATATATTGAAACTACAATATCCCGGGAAAATGTTACTTATTAGGACCAATTATAGTGTTTGCCATCAGCACAGAGCAGTTTGTGGTAACATGCTCCCAAATAGGGAAGGTCATGTTATTTGCTCCCTGTTACAACACATACCTGTTTTTGCACATCCTGTTAATGAATACACACCTGTCCAGGGTGTTAGTTTGCTCTGCTGACTTGGTTGACAGAGGGCCAAGCCACAGTTCACTGGTTGAGCACAGGTGGCACAAGCCCCTGGCACTGCCTGCTGTCTTGCTACTGTGGGGTCTGGGTGAAGGGCTGGTGAAGGTCACCCCCATAGGAAGGTAAGAGGATATTAAAATTTTGTTCCAGATCACACCTGTAATCCATAAACTGAGTGGGGACTGTTCTCATGAGAATCTGTGCTTCTAAGAAATCTGTTGGACTAAAACCACAATACAGCTTTACTAGTTCCCATCGTAAATCTAGCAATTTGTCATTTATTATTCCTTACTAAGGATGATGTGACATACACAGTTCTGTCTTTTAGTGTTCCTCTTCACGTTACTCAAGAAATTTAAGTGGGACTATAAGACATATCAGTGGGACGTCCCCAAGCCCAAGAATTTATCCGTGTCCCACATCTGCACAGCATCTTCAAGCAGCCACCAGCCTCTTTTTGGGGGCACTTGCTGAATGAGACCCAGAAGGCAGTCCCTGCACATTTCTCATTAGCTGACCGGCTCCTGAACCTTTCTGCCCATTCTGAGTCTTGCCGCTGACGTTGTTTCTTGCAACCCCCTCGGACGTGGGTTTTATTGCTAAGGACAGTGTTAAACACCCCCTCTCCCTCTAGACTCGAGGTTTCTTGCCTGTCTATGACTCTCCATAGCTGAGGCCATCTCTCTGGGTTCTGCCTCAGGCTGGTTCTGACCCCTTTCGCTCTCACTTCATGTCCTTTCTCTCTTTCCATCACGTATTTGGGTTTTGCTTTTTTGCCCAGCCTGCTTGTCTTCCAATGACTTGCTTGGACACAGACCTTTGATTTTAGCTTTAGTTGGGAAGCTCTCTTGTGTCAACCTTGGTGCCACGATGTCAGGCTGGCAGGCCAGTCCTGGACCGGGCCTGAGTAATCCTGCTCGCCTGGGCCTGGAGCACTGGACTCTTTCTTGCTTAGCTACAAACTCAGGAATCACATTTAACTCACCTCATCGAGCTCCCAAGACACACATAACCCTACATTTTCCTGGACATTCCCTACCCAATAATAATTGGAACCTATGGACTTAGGGGGTATGAGGCAAACTAGATAGCTCATGGCCAAGATGGTGGTTGAGGGAAGAGGCCACCACCCTTAGGATTGAGAACACACTGGCAGTTTCTCTGATGTCCATGTAGACCCTGAGCTCTGAGCTCATCATCACTTTAGAAGGCAGTGTTCATTCCTCTGAGGCCCTTGTCTAACGGTTTTCACTGAAATCTGATACAATTGTCCTAATTCTTGCTGCAGGTGGAACAACTTATGACCGTCCACTCTTTGGTTCTCTGGTGAAACTGAGTAGGTGACATTTGCAGTGGATTCTAGTCTATTCACTTGACCGGGAAATGGAGGAGTAGAGCTTCTCCCAGACCCACCAGGGAGCCTTCTCTAAGAAGTCAAGGTGGGGCTCCTGGTGGAGCTGGGAGGAAGGCAAGGCAGGTGAACTTTACCGTATGCTGCTTGTGACAAGGGAGAGAGCTTGTCAGAGCTTCCCCTAAGAGCACATGCTCCCACTTGGCGCAATGCTACTCTGAATTGGCAGGCCCAGGAAGGCCAGCTAGGTCTCAGTTTGATGAAATGTTGCAGGTATTCTGGCCAAACTGGTGGCCCATGGCAGACAGCTGGTCAGGCTGGCGTCTACTTGCTAACGGGGCTGGAGGCTCAGCACAGCCTGTCTGAGGGGCTGAGTGCCCCTCCCCGGCCACACCTAGTGGGAATGTGCACCCCCAGAAGGCCCTCTGGGCTTCTGTTGCAGAAACTTTGCTCCCCTTCCAAGGTGGGACCCCAGCAGCATCGGTCTCAGGTTGGTTGAGGACAGGACTGCCGCTCTGGCAGTACGTGGGGAGGAGTTGCCGAGAATTCCTGTGTGTCCTGGCCAGTTCTGTGTGTAGCCTGCAGCACAATGCCTGGCACAGCAGAGGTGACCAATAAAAGCTGCCACAGGTACAGCTATTCCTCTACTAACATCTTTCTTTGGCCTCCTGTTCACTGCACAGTTGGCTACTGCACAACTATGATGAAGTCGGTTTTTGAAAAAGAAGCAATTTGTTCAAAGATTCTATACTGACTAGTGCGATTTAGTTAATCATGCCATCTTCTAGCTTCATCTTTTTCATTTGTAAAACAAGACTCACAATCACACTGTTTTCCTCCTGCCTCAAATGCGGTCATACTAGCGAGGCCCTTCGATCTCCTTGGGAAAAGCGATATGAAATAAGAATTATTATTAAAGTGTTATTTTGAAATAAAGGAAAGCTTTTTTGCATGTGTTTCCATACTTTTATTTCTTCAGACTTTTAGTTCTATTAATTTTTCAATATGGATTTTAAATCATTTCTCCCTTCTCTAATATTTATAATTAAACCATAAGGTTTACTTTAAGAAGACAGAAAATGGTGTACACAGCAGTTATATGCTTAAGGCCATCTTTCCTTTTTTCAATCTATTACAAGCACTACCCATTTGAAATATTGTTTGTAGTTGAATTTACCTTTACAAAAAAACCTCAGGCTTAGAATTTGGGCTAGAGTGGGGAGAGAGAAAAGAGAGAGAAGTCCAAACAGTATAATTAATAAAAGTGGTAGCAGCATTGTTGTGTACAGTTTGAAACAAACATGCTGATTTTTCTTACAGTGTCCTGAATAAAAATGAAACAAAGCAAAACATAAAGTTCAACAACAACAAAAAAAGAAAGAACATGACAAACCAAAACAAAAATCCTCAGAGACAATCGGGCTTAAAAATAACCTTAACCTTTGTACTTATGCCTACTTAAGACAATATTATATAACAATGAAATTGTCTTTTGTTTTTGAAAATTTTCTGCACTTAGCTGAAATGTTAAGATTAGTGGACTGTGTCTTGGTTAGGAACAACAAGAAGAAATATTTGTGTTTCCTGTTGACCTACACCTAAATGTTTAATACTTAAATGGTGCTTAAATATTGCAAATGTGGATCTTCTGCCTACCCCACAGCTGGAAAAAGCTGGCTAAGTGACTTGTCCAAGGAAATGTTGTGAACAGGGATTTCTGCCCAGGACCACATTACATTTTCCCCAATAGATACTGAAAACTTGTGAGAAAAATAAAATCAAGTTCACAAAGTTTTATTTCTGAATGGAAACTTTACAATGACACTTTGTCTGAAATAGAGTCTCCACCTTTTAGGAAGGCAAAACCACATTAAACCCAAATCACATTATTTTTGCCAAGTCCCACCCCATCCCTCCCAGTGGAACCAGGAAGGAATTCTCTGCCTACCTTATTTCTGGGGTTTGGGGGTGAGAAGAGGACCTCTCTCTTCTTTTCAGGTTTAATTCCTCAAGGGAAGAGCTCATGTTTTATGTGGTGTTCTGGCAGCTATGGAGAAAATATTTTTATTCTCCTCTCCGTTGACCCACTTACTGTGGAGATAAGTCACTGTCAACTTTCCTTTGTCTTGCTCTTGGGAGGGATGGAGGAAGGGACTAAAAATGCAATCTCATTCTTTCTCTTACTTCTAGATGCTTCTTACATTCTTGCAAACCACCCTTCTAACCAAAAGAAGCAGAAATCAATTGATTCTGGTGACCTTTTGTGGTTTATATTAGTGAACCTTTCTGAAAGATCTTTTTTTTGAATACATAATTTTTCCCTTGGAAATGTAGAAGTATTTGTAGGAAAAAAATGAGGTATTAAATTCACTCTTTTACTAGTTTTGATGTTAATTCTTAGCTAAGAATAGAGAGATCCTGGTGCAATTTCAGTGAATAGTATGGGGATATATTTTGTAAAGTAATACAATGTCAAACTTCGTGTAAATTGTATTTCTAAAGCCTCAATAACACTCAGAAACTAATTGTATCCGGACAGTGGCTTTTTCAGCAAAAAAGACTCAAACAACTTTCTTCACGGTCATGCTTTGACAATTTCATTCCCTTTATTTATAACACTGTCCTAAAAGAATTTCCTTTCAGAAAACAGTAAATGAACACAGCGTAGTGGGAGTTTTCTACATGACTGAATTCATGGAAGAGTACCACTCTAGTCAGAATAATCAGAGTCCAGGACACTCAGCTTCTCATGGAACGATGAACATTTCATATTGCAGAACTCAAGTAAGCAGCATGATGGGAATTCTAGAATCAGAAAGTTAAGACATCAGGTTGCACAGAATGCTCAACTTGAGTCTGGCATACAAAGGGTCACCAGAATGACCAGGATGTTAAAAGTCAATGTTTAACTTTTCCAAGTTTTTCTTAAATGAAATGTATAAGAGAGTGAGAGAGAGAGAAAAAAATTCTTGGTTGGTTATATCATCATATTAAAAGGTGCTCTGGATAGAGAATGAGAAGAAAGTTTTAACTATTTTCAAGAAGTCTTCATGTGCTACGCAGACCTGACTCATTTTGATTTTCTGTGTTCTATGATTGCATATAAACTCAGAGAAAGAGAGAGAGAGAGACAGAGAGAGAGAGAGAAATGAAATGAAAATAAACAAAAAGAATGAGGGGGAAGAAAGAAAACATAAAGGAATATTAGAAGACTAGGAGAAAATTAAATTTTTTTCTTGGGCGTGGAAAAGGGAAAAAAACAGAACAGCTTAACATTTACTAAAACAAGCCCCAGGGTCACACATGGGCGTCCGAGCAGCAGTTAAATCTGGCACCTAGAGCCTTGAGAGCTCAGACCTTGGTGTAATGAAATGCAGGGTTACCAGCAACGGTGCTTGGTTTATAACGATTTGCAGCAATGTTAGACCCTGGCCCTTCCTAGATTATCGGGTTCCTCGTCAATTTCTCATAGCTCCCTCCATTTTCCTTGGCCCTGCTGGCAAAACTGTATGACAAGATGACTCGAAGTGTGGTCCACGGTTGGGGCTGGTCCACAAACTGTTTTATACTGGTTCATGTTGAAATAAGCACAAAAATTGAGAGTAGGCATTTAGAAACTTTACAGCAATTTGATGGAGTAATTTTATGTCTGTCGAATCTAAAAAAAAAATGGGGCTTCATTTTGTATATCTTTGGTTTCAATTTCATTTCAGCTAGTAATTTATTTTCATTGTGTTTTACATAATATCAGTCTGTGATAGATTGGGAAAAAATTGGTCTTATATCATAGATAGTTTGAGAAGCACTGCTCTGGAGATCCAGGAGACGGTGTTTTTGGGGAAAAGGTATCACCTGTTTTAAATGTGGATGGAGTTTATGGAGTGGAGGAGGGTCAACTATTTCTCACTCTTGAAGAGTGCTATCAGAGGCAATGACCTCTAGTTCCTGGCATTCTTTAGAGCAAGGATTCTCGAACCTATTTGTCTTAGGATTCCCTATACAGTTAAAAAATATTCAATTTCCAAGTGTTCGTTGCTAGTGTATAGAAATATAATTGTTTTTTAAAATATTTTCTCTGTATTCTGTGACCTTGCTAACCTCACATATTTGGTCTAGTAGTTTTTTTTGTAGATCCTTTGTGATATTTTATATAGACAGTCATATCACCTGAGAGTCAAGGCAGTTTTATTTCTTTCTTTTCAATCTATACTACCATTTTTCTTTTTCTTGCCTAGTTTCTCAGACTAGGGTCTTCATTATCACGTTGGATAGGAGTGGTGGGGGCAGACATCCTTGCCCAGTTCCCAATCTTAGGGAGAAAACATTAAGTTTTTCACCATCAAGTATGATAATAGCGGGGCCAGCCCTGTGGCTTAGCAGTTAAGTGCGCGCGCTCTGCTACTGGCGGCCGGGGTACGGAACCCTGGGCGCGCACCGACACACCGCTTCTCCAGCCATGCTGAGGCCGCATCCCACATACAGCAACTAGAAGGATGTGCAACTATGACATACAACTATCTACTGGGGCTTTGGGGGGAAAAAAAGGAGGAGGGTTGGCAATAGATGTTAGCTCAGAGCCTGTCTTCCTCAGCAAAAAGAAGAGGATTAGCATGGATGTTAGCTCAGGGCTGATCTTCCTAACAAAAAAATAAATAAATAAAGAGTATGATAATAGCTGTAGTTTTTGAAGAAAGCACTTTATGTGACTGAGAAAGGTCCTTTCATTTCCTAATTTGCAGAGATTTTTATCCTGAATGGCTGTTGGATTCTGTCAAAGGCTTTCTCTGCATCTGTAGAGATGATCATCTGTTTTTTCTTTAGTCTGTTGATATGGCGAATTACATTGGTTTTTGAATGTTGAATCAGCCTTGCATACTCAGGATAAACTCCACTTAGTCAAATGTATTGTCATTTTTATACATTACTGAACTGAATTTGCTAGTATTCGGTTGAGGATTTTGCATTATGCTCGTAATGTATATTGGTCCGTTGTTATCTTTCCTTGTGAAATTTTTGTCTGGTTTTGGTATCCAGGTAATGCTGGAAAGTTGGGAATGTTGCTTCCTCCTCTATATTATGAAAAAGTTTGTGTAGAGTTGGTATTATTTATTCCTGAAACATGTTCTGTAAAATTTTCCAGTAAGGCAATTTGGGCTTGGAGTTTTCTTTATTGGAAGGCTTTTAACTATAAATTCAATCGCTTAAATAGATATAAGACTATTCATGTTACCAAGTTGTTCTTGAATGAGCTTTGGCAGTTTGTGTCTTTCAAGGAATTTGTCTATTGCATCTAAGTTGTTAAATTTATAGGGCATAGGGTTATTTGTAATATTGCCTTATTATCCTTTTAATTTTTGTAGGATCTTTAGTGACGTCCCCTCTAGTATTTTTCATATTAGTAATTTGTGTCTTCCTTCTTTTTTCTCTCCTTCAGTCTGACTATAGGTTTATCAATTTTACTGATTAAAAAAAAGCTTTGACTTCATTGATTTTCTCTATTATTTTTGTATTTTCTATTTCATTAATTCTCGTCTTTATTACTTCCTTCCTTATGTTTGCATTAGGTTTAATTTGCTTTTCTTTTTCTAGTTTCTTAAGGTGAAAGCATAGATAATCAATTTAAGACTTCTTTCTTTTTCTAATGCAAACATTTAATACTATAAATTTCTCTCTAAGCTTTGCTTTAGCTGCATTCCATACATTTTTATATGTTATATTTTTATTTCAATTTAATCCAAACTGTTTTCTAATTTTCCTTGTGATTTCTTCACTGATTCATGGGTTATTTAGAATGGTGTTGTTTAATTTTCAAATATTGGATATTTTGCAGATTTTTAAATTGATTTTTTGTTTAATTCCATTATGGTCTGAGAACATAGTTTGCATAATTTCAATTTTTAAAATTTGTTTAAAAAATTTTTATGGCCCAGAATATGTTCTATCACAGTGAATGTTGAGTGTTAAGACTTGAAAATGATGTGTCTTAGACCAAAGGTAGGGGTTCTGATCCAAGATGGAGACATAGGAGGCTCTTGAACTCACCTCCCACAGACATACCAAATATACAGCTACACATAGAACAATTGCTTCTGGAAGAAATCCGGACAAAAGGTGAGCAACTCCTGCACATTGGCTGAATGAGAAAATACTCACACTGGAACGGGTCTTGGCACACCCTCCACTACTGGTAACCACTAAGAACAGCTTGGACAATCACAAAAGTTTGAGAGACAACCAAGAGCTTGGGCTGGGCTGAATGATAAGATTCATATGCATGAGACCACTACATCAAGATTGTGAGAGGTAAATGTTTTACTTAATGTGCAGAAACCAACACAGAGAGTCAAGGAAAATGAATAAGCAGAGTAATACGTTCCAAACAAAAGAACAAGAGAAAACTCCAGAAACAGACTTTAATGAAGCAGAGATTAGTGATTTACCTAATAAAGAATTCAAAACAATGGTCATAAGGATGCTCATCAAGGTCAGCAGAACAATTCATAAACAAAGTGGGAATTTCAACAAAGAGATAGAAAATATAAGAAAGTACCAAACAAAAATCACAGAGTTGAGGAATACAATAACTGAGTCAAAAATTCAATACAGGAGTTCAACACAAGACTAGATCAAGAGGAAAGAAGGATCAGAAAACTCAAAAGACAGGATAGTGGAATTCATCCAATCAAAGGAGGAAATGAACAGGAGTAAAGCATAGCTTAAGGGACTTATGAGACACCATCAAGCAGACCAATATTCTCATTATAGGGGTTCCAGAAGGAGAAGAAGAGAGAAGGAGGCATAAAGCTTATTCAAAGAAATAATGCCTGAAAACTTCCCTAATCTGGGGAAAAAAACAGACATCCAGATCCAGGAAAGCCACAGAGATCCAAAGCAAATAAATCCAAGGGACTCACAGCAAGGCACATTATAATTAAATTGTCAAAAGACAAAGACAGAGAAAGACTCTTAAAAGCAGCAAGAGAAAAGCACCTTGTTATATGCAAAGGAACCCCTGTAAGACTATCAGCAGATTTTTCAGCAGAAACTTTGTGGACCAGAATATGATATATTCAAAGTGTATTCTACCTGGAAAAGGTGTCCTTCAGAATTGAAGGAGAGGGAAAAAGTTTTCCAGACAAGCAAATGCTGAAGGAGATCATTATCACTAGACTGGCCTTACGAGAAATGTTAAAAGAACATCTTCAAACTGAAATGGAAGGATGCTAATTAGTAACAGGAAAACATATAAAATATAAATCTCACTGGTAAAGGTAAATATATAGTTAAATTGAGAATACTCTAAGGTAATGCTGGTGGGTAAATCTAACGTAAAGGTTAAAGACAAAACTAGTAAAAATAACTTTAAATACAATAATTTGATAATGGATACACAAGGTAAAAAGATGTAAATTGTGACATGAAAAACATAAAATGCGAGAGGGACAGTAAAAATGTAGAGCTTTAGTATGTGTTGTAAATTAAGTTGTTTTCAGCCTAAAACAGATTATTATAAATATAAAATATTTTATGTAATCCTCATGGTAATCACAAAGCAAAACCTATAACAGATAAACAAAAAGATAAAGGGAAAATAATCTAAGCATACTACTACAAAAAATCATCAAATCACAAAGGAAGAGAGCAAGAGAAGAGGAAGGAAACAAATGAACTACAAAACAATGAACAAAATGGCAATAGTAAGTCCATACCTATCAATAATCACTTTAAATGTAAATTGACTAAATTCTCCAATCAAAAGACATAGTGGCTGAGTGGATAAAAAACAAGTCCTAACTATAAGCTACCTACAAGAAACTCACTTTGGATGTAAGGACACACACAGACTGAAAGTGAAGGGATGGAAAAAATTATTCCATGCAAATGGAACCAAAAGAAAGCAGGGGTAACTATACTTATATCAGGCAAAATAGACTTTAAGACAAAGACTGTAATATGAGACAAAGAAGGTCATTATATAATGACAAAGGAGTTGACCAAACAAGAGGCTATAACATTTGTAAATGTTTATGCACTGAACAGAGAGCACCCTAATATATAAAGCAAATATTTAAGACCTGAAGGGAGAAATAGATAGCAATACAATAATAGTAGGGGACCTCAATACCCACTTTCAACAACACATAGATCATCCAGATAGAAAATCAATAAGGAAACATTGGACTTAAATGACACTTTAGACCAGATGGATTTAATAGCCACTTACAGAACAGTCTATCCAACTGCAGGAGAATACGTATTCTTCTCAAGCATACATAGAAAATTCTCCAGGATAGATCATATTAGACCACAAAACAAGTCTTAATAAATTTAAGAAGATTGAAATCAATTAAGCATCTTTTCCAACCACAATGATCTAGATATTAATTACAAGAAGAAAACTAGAAAATTCTCAAATACATGGAGATTAAACAACATGCTACTGAATAGCCAATGGATCAAAGGAGAAATCAAAAGAGAAATAAAAAAATATCTTGAGACAAATGAAAATGGACATATACCAAAACTTATGGGATGAAGCAAAAGCAGTTTTAAGAGGAATGCTCATAGTGATAAATGCCTACATCAAGAAACAAGAAAAGTCTCAAATAAACAACCTAACTTTACACCTCAAGGAACTAGAAAAAGATCAACTAAGCCTAAAGTTAGTAGAAGGAAAGAAATAAGAATTAGAGCAGAAATAAATGAAATAGAGACTAAAATGATAACAGAAAACATCAATGACACTAAGAACTGTTTTTTGAAAAGATAAGCAGAGTAGACAAACTTTTAGCTAGACTCACCAAGAAAAAAGAGAGGACTCACATAAATAAAATTAGAGATAAAAGAGAAGACATTTCAATGGATACCATACAAACACAAAGGATCATGAGACTACATTAACAATTATATGTGAACAAATTGGATAATCCATAAGAAATGGTTAAATTCCTAGAAACATACAACCTACCTAGACTGAATCATGAAGAAATAGGAAATCTGAACAGACTAATTACTAGTAAGGAGATTGAATCAGTAATCATGAACATCCCAACAAACCAAAGTCCAAGACCAGATGGCCTCGCTGGTGAATTCTACAAAGCTTTTAAAGAATAGCTAATACCAATCCTTCTCAAACTCTTCCAAAAAATAGAAGAGGAGGGAGCATTTTCAAACTCATTTTATGAGGTCAGCATTACTGTCATTGCAAAACCAGACAAGGACACCACAAGAATAGAAAATTATTGGCCAATATCCCTGATGAACATAGATGTAAAAATCCTCAACAAAATACTAGCAAACCAAGTTCAACAGTACATTAAAAGATCAGATACCATGACCAAGGGGGATGTATTCCAGGATGCAAGGAGGGTTTAACATCCGCAAATCAATGTGATATATCACATTAGCAAAATGAAGATAAAAATCTCAATAGATGCAGAAAAAGTTTTTGACAATTTATCATCCATTCATGATGTTTCAACAAACTGGGTGTAGAGAGAATGTACTTCAACATAATAAAGGCCATATATGACAAGCCCACAGCTAACATCATAATCAACAGTGAAAAGCTGAAAACTTTTCCTCTAAGATAGAAACAAGACAAGGACGCCCACTCTAGCCACTTTTATTCAACATGATATTGGAAGTCTTAGCCAGAGCAATTAGATGAGAAAAAGAAATAAAAGGCATCAAATAGGAAAGGAAGAATTAAAACTGTCACTATTTGCAGATGACATGATATTATATATATAAAAAACCCTAAAGACTCCATCAAAAAACTGTTAGAACTAGTAAATGAATTCAGGAAAAGTGAAGGATAAAAATCAATGTACAAAAATTTGTTGCATTTCTATATACTAATAACCAAGTAGCAGAAAAAGAAATTAAGAAAATCATCCCATTTACAATTGCATCAAAAGAATGAAATACCAAGGAAAAATTTAACCCTGAAGGTGAAAAGTCTGCACACTGAAAACTGTAAGTCATTGTTGAAAGAAATTGAAGAAGACACAAATAAATGGAAAGATATTTTGTACTCATGGATTGGAAGAATTAATATTGTTAAAATGCTCCTATTACCCAAGCCATCTACAGATTCAATACAATTGCTATCAAAATTCCAATGGCATTTTTCAAAGAGATAGAACAAACAATCCTAAAATTTGTATGAAGTCACAAAGCACCCCAAATAGCTACAGTAATCTTGGGAAAGAAGAAAAAAGCTGGAGGCATCACACTTCTTGATTTAAAATTATATTACAAAGCTATAGTCACCAAAACAGTATGATGTTGGCATAAAAACAGACACGTGTAACAATGTAACTGAATAGAAAGTCTAGAAATAAACTCATGCATATATGGCCAATTAATTTATGATAAAGGATCCATGTATACATAATGGGGAAGGGATAGTCTCTTCAATGAATGGTGTTGAGAAAACTAGACAGCCACATGAAAAAGAATGAAACTGGATCTCTATCTTACACCATAAACAAAAATTAACTCAAAATAAATTAAAGATTTGAATGTAAGACCTGAAACCATAGAACTCCTAGGAGAAAACATAGGTGGTAAGCTCCTTGACATTGGTCTTGGCAATGATTTTTTGCATTTGACACCAAAAGCAAAGGCAACAAAAGGAAGAATAAAGTGAGACTATATCAAACTAAAAAGCTTCTGCACTGCAAAGGAAACTACCAACAAAATGAAAAGGCAACCTACAGAATTGGAGAAAACATTTGCAAATCACATATCTGACAAAGGGTTAATGTCCAAAATATATAAAGAACTCATACCACTCAATAGTAAAACAAACAATCTAATTAAAAAGCAAATAGTAAAACAAACCATCAATTATAAAATGGGCAGAAGAGGGGCCGGCCCGGTGGCATAGGGTTAAGTGTGCGCGCTCTGCTTCGGCAGCCAGGGGTTTGCAGGTTTAGATCCCGGGGGCACACCATTGCACTGCTTGTCAAGCCATGCTGTGGCGGTGTCCCATATAAAGTGGAGGAAGATGGGCACGGATGTTAGCCCAGGGCTAATCTTCCTCAGCAAAAAGAGGAGGATTGGTATCAGATGTTAACTCAGAGCGGATTTTCTTCACACACACACAAAAGGGGCAAAAGATCCAAATGTCTATTTTTCCAAAGAAGACATACAAATGGCCAATACGTACATGAAAAGGTCCTTGACATCACTAACCATCAGGGAAATGCAAATCAAAACACTTTACCTCACACCTGTTAGGATGGCTATCATCAAAAAGACGAGAGACAGGGGCTGGCCCAGTGGCATAGTGGTTAAGCTCACACACTCTGCTTTGGCGGCCTGGGGTTCGGGGTTGCAGATCCTGGGCGCGGACCTACATACCGCTCATCAAGCCATGGTGTGGCAGCATCCCACATCCCAAATCGAGGAAGATTGGCACAGAGTTTAGCTCAGAGCTCATCTTCCTCACCAAAGATAAAATAAAAAATAAAGAGAGGTGAGTGGGGAGAGGCCTGGGGAGCTAGGAAAAAAAAAAAAAAAAGACAAGAGACAACATGTTGGTGAGGATGTGGAGAAAAGGGCACAAACCCTTGTGCGCTGTTGGTGGAAGTGTAAGTTGGTGTAGCCACTATGGAAAATGATATGGATATTCCGTGAAAAATTTAAAATGGAACTACTGTATGATTCAGCAATCCCACTTTTGGGTATATATACAAAGGAAATGAAAACAGGATATCTAAGAGATATGTGCACTCCTGTGTCATTGCAGCATTATTCATAATAGTCAAGATATGGAAACAATCTAAGTGTTTATCAATGAATAAATGGATAAAGAAGATATGGTATATACATATGGACTGGAATATTATTCCACACAATGGAATATTACTCAGCTGTGAGAAAGAAGGAAATCCTGACATTTGCAACAACATGGCTGGATCTTGAGGACATTATGTTAAAAGAAATGTCAGATAGAGAAAGACAAATACTGTGTAGCATCACTTATATGTGGAATCTAAAAAAAAAAAAGTCAAACATAGAAACAGAGAGAAGAAAAGTGGTTATCAGGGGCTGGGATGTGGGGGAAATAGGGACAGTTTGGTAAAAAGATACAAATTTTCAGCTATAATATGAATAATCTCTGAGGATATCATGTAAAACATGGTGAAATAGAAACATGTAAAACATGGTGAAATAGAAATAATGTTTCTATTTACTCCATTTCTTTATTTTTTCCTTTTTCTGAAATTTTTGGATTAATTGAGCATTTTTATGATTTCATTTTATCACCACTATTAGCTTATTATTTATTCCTTAATTTTTTTTTTTTAGTGGTTGCTCTAGGGTTTACTACTTAACGTGTAGTATAGGAATATTACAACTGTGTACTTCCAATTCCTCCTTTTGTGCTATTATTATACAGTTTGTTTTTTAAGTTCTATAAACACAGAACACATTACTATTATCTTTCTTTAAGCAGTCGGTTATATTTTAGAGCAATTAAAAATAAAAGAAACATAAATTTTATGCTTCCCCTCATTTATGCCATTTCCAGGACTTCTCATTTCTCTGTGTAGATCTCATTTTCCATTTGCTATCATATTCCTTCTGTTTGAAGAACTTTTAAAAAAAATATTTTTTTTGTAATGCAAGTATGCTGGTGCTGAAAAAGTCTTCACTTTGCCTTTATTTTTGAAAGAGTTTTTGTAAATACAGAATTCTGTGTTGACAGTTTTTTTCTTTCAGTTCTTTAAAGATGTCACTCCATTGTCTTTTTTGGCTTACATAATTTCTGAAAAGTCTGCTGTATTTCTGCTGTACTGTCTTTGATTCTCTCTATGGAATGTATCTTTTGTTTTTGGCTTCATTCAATATTTTTTGTTTTTGTCTCTGGTTTCCAGCAGTTTGAATATAACCTAACTATATATAATTTTTTTTCAAGTGTTTGTAATTTCTGGAAATCTTAGACATTATCTCTTCAACTATTTTTACCCCATTTTCTCTCTTCTCTTTCTGAGATTTCAGTTTACCCAGATGTTAGACCATTTGATATTGTCTCACAGCTCTTGGATGCTTTGTTCTTTTCTTTTCTTTTTTTCTCCTCTTTGTGTTTCAATTTAGATACGTTCTATCGACATATCTTTAAGTTCACCATTTTTTTTCTTAGCTTTGTTGATTCTACTGATGTGCCCATCAAAGGCATTCTTTATTTCTGTTTCTATGTTTTTCATTTCTAGCATTTGCATTTGATTGTTTCATATATTTTCCATCTCTCTGCTGAAATTATCCATCCTGCTCTACATGTTGTCTACCCTTCCCACTAAAGCTGTTAATATATTAATCATAGTTATAATTTTTTTTTTGAGGAAGATTGGCTCTGAGCTAACATCTGTTGCCAATCTTCCTCCTTTTTTTCCTTTTTTTTCCTCCTCAAAGCCCCAGTAGATAGTTGTATGTCACAGTTGTACATCCTTCTAGTTGCTTTATGTGGGATGCTGCCTTAGTTAGCATGGCTTGATGAGCAGTGTGTAGGTCCGCCCCCAGGATCTGAGCTGGTGAACCCCTGGCCACCGAAGTGGAGTGTGCAAACTTAACTGCTATGCCACCGGGCCAGCCCCTAATCATAGTTATTTTAAATTCACTTTGTGATAGCTCTAACATTTATGTCGTGTCTACAAATTCACAACTTTTGACAGTTTGCTGTTTTTTCTGGCTTCTTTTTATATCTTGTAGGTTTTTTTTTTTTTAAAGCACGATATCTTATTTACGACAGTAGAGGCTGAGGTAAGTGGGTTTGATGCCTGGAAATGAGCTTTTATTTATTTATTTTTTGGCTATGCCTTTAGTGTGTATTTTGGAAACTGTGTACCTGGGTCTTGGGGACGGGTCCTTCTCAGCGATGCTACCCCTGACCTTCACCAGCGGTAGGAAATCGCTAATGGTCTGGACCCAAAACATACTTCTGGCGGGATTAGAGGATTTTTTCTCTTCCCTTTCCTTCACTTTGATGGGTCTTCATCAATGCCCTAAGGATGACTTTCTGTTCTTCCTACAGCAGTTTATGGCTTTTGTTCCATAGGGAAGAGAGAGAAGAAGGATTGAGGTGGGGCTTCGTACCTTTCCTTCTGCCGCTACTGTTCCCCTCCCACAGGCCTGCACTGCTAAGACTTTCTCAGGACTCCTGTCCTGCCCCCAGTCTTTCTTGTGAGCACTCAGTGAAGTCTGTGGAGAAGAGCCTGTGTGTGGGTGCAAAGTCCCTTTGTGTCTGAGGCTCCCAGGAGTTCTATAGCCTCATACTAACCTGTATTTGGCCTTTAGCAATTCATTAGCCATTTTAACTGAATTCTCCTTAACAGACTGTGTGGCATCTGGCAGCATCTGTCCCAGGTAATCACGTGTTCCTCTTCTCTCTCCCCTTGAAGGCTCCTTTTTTTCGGGTTAGTTAGTTGCCCTGAAACCTCATCTTTCTGATAGATTCAAGAAAAGTTGTGAATTTGCAGATTGCCTGATTGTAATTTGTCAGTGTTGTAAGTGAGGGAGCAATGCTCTTTCCAGCTCTCTATATCTTAAGCAGAAACCTGAACTTTCCTATACGGATACATCTGAAAATTATTAAAGATGAAAAGAGCTTTAATTAACGTGGGTTAATCTATAGGTGATTATCATATTACAAATTTAAATGAGAAATTAAAAATTATTTATTAACATGTTTAAAAATAATAATAATATACCCATTACATGTTATTATAAATAACCTATTTTTAATGAAAACTAACTGTATTTTCCAAAACAAAAAATTAATGAGAAGTGCGGTAGTGTTGTATGTTTTTGAAGATCTCTTTAATGTATGGATTAAGAGAAGATGGCTATATTCTCTATCTGCTTCTGCATTCAATCTGCTGCAGTATCACCCATCACATAGTCTCTGGAATATTCCACTACCCACTAGTGAGAAAATGAGAATAAAAAAGACAAACAAAACTTTATTATGAGAATAGTTTCGACTTTGCAGAGCCCCAAGAAAGGGTTTGGAGACTTGTAAGGTCCCCAGACCAGACTACACTTCGAGAACTTCTGCTTTACAGCATCTGCTCAGACAGTACTAGAAAGCGTACCCAATCAGCCAATGAAGCTTGAATATCTCCAATGCATGTGTATTTGTTTATAAACTATATATGTATGGCTACCATCAATCTGTGTATTGTACATATTAGTGAAGCAATTTCTTATTGTTAAGCTAAAAATAAAATTGAATGGAAATAATATTTCCTTTCTGCCTCTCTTCCTGCCATCCTATGCACCCTAGCGCCTAATTTGGGGACCACTGCTTTACAGAAGCAGCAGGAGACACTGAAACTCTGCTCCCTGAGACCTTTGTCCTCAGGGTTTGGTGAACATTGTTCCTATTGTTGTGGGCAGTGAAGAGCGAGATCAAGGGATGAACTGAGTGGTCCACAGGAGGCGGAGACAAGGAGTCAGGTGTGGCACCATTGGCAGAGGCAGGAGACCACATGGGAGCATCATGCCCTAGAGATGATGGAAACTGTGGGGGCCTATACCTGGCAGTGTGTAGAGAAGTCACTGGGCATGAATCTTGGTCTCATAGACTGTAACAGACTTTGAAACATCACTCCAACGAGTTTTATTCTGTGATGGAATTCTGTAAGAGAGTAACCAGAATTCAGAACTTCACGTGTAAGAGCACCAAATTCATCGTGCCTCAACCAGGTTCCTTCAAGATGGGGTTTTAAGAGATGGGTTTGCTTTGTTCCTTCCTGGTCCTGGTGTAGGGCACTGGGTACTGGATTCATGAGGACACTAGACTATTCCTTGGCTACTTCTGTGTGGTTCCAATCCTTCCCTAGCTGGATACAAGAATAGTTTATTATTTTTACTCAGTTTTGAAGGTTGATATCAGAGCCCTTTAGCTTATGAGTATGAAGAGTGTATTAGTTATCTTTTGCTGAGTAACAAATTACCCCCAAAACTTAGCAGCTTAAAACAACAAACATTTATTATCTGACAGTTTCTACAGGTCAGGAATAATAATGACTGCAGGTAGCTGGATGCCTGTGGTTCAGAGTCTCTCACAAGTCTGCAGTCCAGGTGTTGGCTCAACTTGGGGATCTGCTTCCAAGCTCACTTGTGTGGCTGTTGGCAGAAGACATCAGTTCCTTGTCGCATGGGCCTCTCCATCAGGCAATTTACAACATGGAGCTGGCTTCCCTCAGAGTGAGCCAGTGAGAGAACAAGAGGGGATGCTTATAACAGAAGTCATAGTCTTTTTGTAACCTAATCTCAGAAAGAACACCTCATCACTTTGCTATATTCTATTTGTTAGAAGCAAGTCACTAGGTCCAGTCCACACTCAAGGGGAGGGAATTCCACAGGGACATGGATTTCAGGAGACAGGGATCACTGGGGCCATCTTGAAAGCTGCATACCACAAAGGGGAAAACTAGTATTCGGATTAGTTTCCCACTCTTGGTCACTAACATGTTTTTCTTTATCTCTATCCTTTGTTTACTAGAACAAAAGTTCCATGAGGACAGAACTTTACCTGTTTTGATCACACTTGTGATCACTCCAGGACCTACAATAGTACCTAGCATGAGGGCACATAGTGCTCAATAAATCAATAATTGTTGAATAAATGCATAGATCTCATTGATGGTTGGCAAGGGAAGACTCCTTCTAGAGTTTCTCAATCGTTCTATGTATCTTGTTTTGCTTCTTAATGATTATTATTTACTGCTTAATGAATGCAGTCCCAAGGAGAAAGGTATTTTAAACTAGTCCTCACTCTAAACATTAAAACAAAATTTCTTCTTAGAGCAAATTAATAATCTTGGTACTTTAACACTTCAGATAAGTGAGAAATCAAAAGTATTTGACCAATGGCCAATAAGAACACGAAAAGATGCTCAAAGTGACTAGCCAGTAGGGAAATGCAAATCAAAATGATAATGAGATATCACTTCACACCCATTAGAATGGTTATTATTAAAAAAAGACCCCTCAAAACAACAAAAAGTGGAAAATAACAAATGGTAATGAGCATGTGGAGAAATTGCAACCCTAGTGCACTGATGGTGGGAATGTAAAATGGTGCAGCCATTGTGGAAAACATTAGTGGTTCTTCAAAAAGTGAAACAGAATTATCATATGATTTAGCAATTCCACTCCTAGGTGTATATATCCAAAAGAATTGAAAGTAGAGACTCAAACAGATATCTGTACAATAATGTTCATTGCAGCATTATTCACAATAGCTCAAAGGTGGAAACAACCCAAGTGTCTATCAAGAGATATATGAATAAACAAAATGTAGTGTACACATACAATAGAATATTATTCATCCATAAAAGGAATGAAGATCTGATACTTGCTACAACATGGATGAACTTTGAAATAAGCCAGACACAAATGGACAAATATTGTATGATTCCACTTATATGAAGTGCCTGGACTAGGCAAATTCACAGAGAAAGAAAGTAGAACAGAGTTTACCAGGGACTTGCGGTGGGGGAATGGGGAATTCTTGTTTAATGGGTACAGAGTTTCAGTTTGGGACGATGAAAAAGTTCTGAGGATGGATAGCAGTGATGGCTGCCCAACAACGTGAATGTGCTTAATGCTACTGAACTGTACACTTAAACATGGTTAAAATGGTAAATTTTATGTTATGTATATTTTACCAAGAAAAACAAAAAAAGAAAATGTTTATAGAGACAGGGACATTTGAGGAAAAAATGTGTTTATCCATGGGACCATTTTCTAACTGGAGTACATACGTTCATATGATTGTCTCTATGTCGTAAAAAGGAAGGAATTCTACATCAAACTAGAAAGGTCTGCACAGCAAACAAAACCATCAACAAAATGAAAAGAGAACCTACTGAACAGGATAAAATATTTGCAAATCATATATCTGATAAGGGGTTAGTATCCAAAATGTATAAAAAGCTCATACAACCCAATAGCAAAATAACAAATAATCCAATTAAAAAATGGGCAGAAGACCTGAGTAGACATTTTTCCAAAGAAGACATATAGATGGCCAACAGGTACATGAAAATATGCTCAACATCATTAATCATCGGGGAAATGCAAATCAAAACCACACTGAGATATCATTGCACACCTGTTAGAATGGCTATCATCCAAAAAAAAAAAAAAAAAGGGATAATAAGAGTTGGCAAGGATGTGGAGAAAAGGGAACCCTTGTGCACTATTGGTGGGAATGTAAACTGGTGCAGCCACTATGGAAAACAGTATAGAGTGTCCTCAAAAAATTAAAAATAGAACTGACATATGATCCAGCAATTCCACTTCTGGCTATTTATCTGAAGAAATTGAAAACACTAAATAGAAAAGATATATGCACCCTCATGGCCACTGCAGCATTATTTGCAATAGCTAAGATATGGAAACAACCTAAGTGTCCAGTGATGGATGAATGGATAAAGAAATTGTGGTGTATATATACAATGGGATATTATTCAGTCATAAAAAAGAATGAAATCTTGCCATTTGCCACAACATGAATGGACCTCAAGGGCATTATGCTAAGTGAAATAAGTCTTTCTTTCTCAGGCAGAGAAAGACAAATACTGTATGATTTCTCTTATATGTAGAATCTTAAACAATAACAACAACAAAAAAACCAAGCTTGTAGATACAGAGAATAGATTGGTGGTTACCAGAGGCAAGGGGTAGGGGATGGGAGAAATGGGTGAACTGGTTTTTTTTGGTTTAAAGAAATCGAATTAAAAAAAAAAGAAGGATTTAATGCACCCTTTCCAGGCTTCCTTTGGTCTAGGAGTTCCACAGCGTCTTGATATTTCTTCTATTCTATCAGCCTTCCCCATCTTTCCATCGGTTGAGACATCATGAGCACACACCAGGAGTACATGTCAAGGTGAAAGGAAATGTCTTCAGATCACCAATGAACAAATCCTCTGATTGCCTTTTACCTATCAGAAAGGAATGACTCCCACCCTCTCCCCTTCTATCTTTACGTCTTTCCTCTTGGAAGCTATAAACTATGTTATTCCTAGTTTACATCAAATAGTTCCTGAGAAATAATCTCATCCTCATAAGATTTATCATACTCCCTGGTTGGTTTGGAGGCCAGGAACCTGGAACCTCAGTGGCACTGCAGAAGGGGGAGGAAACGAGGCCTGGGTGGGATGGGGCCAAGGGGACATTGCTAACACAGATGTCCCCTGAGTGAGACGGCCAGTAATCTAGAGGAATGAAGTCCATTTGGCCTGATCTGGCTGGCATTGTTGCCAAGAGGATGAGGGCCTAGAACATAGGCATGTGGCAGGCAGCCTCACAGGGCTGAGTGGTCATCCCATTCTGACCAGGACTCCATCCAGGGGCTGCATGTACAAGAATCAGCTAGCTCACTGTGAGAGACAGTTAGTAAGGGCTTCGTGGGGCTTTGGGCTTGAGGTGTGGGTTCAGATTTCCAGTCCTTCGGAGGGAATTGACAGCTAACTTGAGTGTGAGGGACACAGTCTCCCGGGCACAGTTGGCTAGTTTAGGGCACATTTGGCTGTATACATCCTATGGGTCATGAGTGCTGTGTTAGTCAGGGTTCTCTAGAGAAACATAACCAGTGGGTATCTATCTATCTATCTATCTATCTATCTATCTATCTATCTATCTATCCATCCATCCATCCATCCATCTATCTATCTATCTATCTATCTATCTATCTATCTATCTATCTATCAATCAATCATCTATCTGTCTGTCTGTCTGTCTGTCTGTCCGTCTGTCCTTCCGTCCATCCATCCATCCATCTATCTATCTACTTACCTATATAAAGAGATTTATTACAAGAATTGGCTCATGCAACTAAGAAGGTTAATTCCCACAGTCTGCTGCCTGCAAGCTGGAAAGCCAGGAGCGCCAGTGGTGTAAATCCCAGTCCAAGGGCAGGAGAAGGACCAACGTCCTAGGTCAGACAGGCAGGCAGAGAGGGCAAATGCACCCTTCTTTCCCGCTTTTGTTCTATTCAGGCCTCAACAGATTGGATGATGCCCACCACACTGAGGGGACAATCTGCTTTACTCAGTCTGTTGATTCAAATGCTAGTCACATTCCGAAACACCCTCACAGACACACCCAGAAATAATGTTTAACCAAATATCTGGGCAGCCTGTGACCCAGTCAAGTTGGCACATAAAATTAGCCATCACAAGGGCAAAATAAATTTCAAATTCTAACTGCTGCTGGATGGGGCTCCTAAGAGGGACCTTGTTCTGGTCAGGCCTGGTTCAGAAACGGCCAAGAGGCCAGCAGAGAGAGCCCCCGCTGATCTGGGCAGAGCAGGGACTGACAGAATGGGACATAAATGTGCTTCAGATTCAGTTTAGCTCTACACAAAATCATCTGTACTAAAGGGATGTTAAAAATACTTAACACGTTTAAACTTCTTTTTTCTTTAGGACTGGTTTAGTGAACTTATTAGCCATCTCTAAGGCCCCTGGTTGACGTGCAGTGGGGTTTGTGGTAACTCTTCTCCATGTCATGTTCCACCTTCTCATCTAAGCTTTAGCAGCTTTCAAGAGCATAGTTTTAGACATTAGTGATTTTATAGTTCTGACTTTTGGTCTTGCTCTCTTTCAAAGAAACCACATCTGTGTATTCAGCTTTGAAATTCTATGAACCTGAAGGAGACTCGGGGGACTTTGGTTTGCTTCTTCTGGCTTTTGTTCTTCAATCTTTTGAAGACTTCCACCAGACTCTGTCAAACCAATTCCAGAAAAACTGGAGTTTGGTAAAGGCAGTGTCTCACTCAACACTTCAAATTCAGGGATTTCAGTAATCGTTGTTTCCTCTCCTCTGCAAATCTGGATGTCCCTTGTGATGCACTCTGAGAGCCCGACCTGCTGTGTGAGCTGGAGACTGTTTTCCTGCAATTACTTATTTTCTTTATCCAGGAAGAGCACGCCGCCCAGGACTGAGGACATTCTCCATTTGTTGGATCACTTCTTCTTGCTCTGTAAGTTGCTCCAGAAGAGTCCTTTTCTCTAGAAGCAGGATATCATTTTGGGTGGCAATCTGGCTCTGGAATGCTTTCTCCTTTTCTATTTGTTGTCGCCTTTAAACAGGTCTGGACAAAGCTTCACCACGAAGAAAGAAACAAGCATGTCTCTTCCTGGGGGTGGGGGTGTTGCATTAGCACCTTAAAAGCAGTGTCTCTACAGACGTCAGCCGAGGGTACCAGGAGATGAGGATGTTCCTGTCTCTGATTGGGAGAGGTCTCATGGACTCCGCTGCGCTGGCTTCATGTGAGACATCCTAGATCCCCCCACGCGGATGCTTACCTCAGGCAAAAAGACAACAAAACCAACCACAACCTCCAAGCTAGGCTGTCAAAATAATGTCCAATTTACTCTGGACTTTCAGTACCAGAGTCAGAAAAGAAAGACATTCGGGCGTAGGATCCTCACAGGTGGCCAAAGGCCTTTTGGCAATTTTAAGGGTATAACTCTTCTAGCAGAAATGCTGGCTGAAAAAGAGAGAAGAAGAATTTGCAAAAGAGAAAATGAATCAGATGGTTGACCATGAGCTTGAAAGGAATGTAGCTATCTTCCTTTTTTTTCCAAGCCTAGCATTGAAAAAGCAGTCATGGGAATAAATAATCCATCACTGGAGTTGACAGAGTGGAGGTAGTTTACGGAGGGGAGCGAGCCCAAAGCCAGATGCCTCAATGCCAATAATAAGTTGTTTCCCCTGGTTATCCTCTACGAGGTGAATGAGACAGGATCCGGACATGAGACAACCTCTGAAGGGGCTAGGGGAAATTAGTGCTGATGTTTTCCATTAAAGAGTAGTAATAATGACAACAACTGAACATTTAGAGAATGCGTTTCATGCCTGGGATTCCGCTGGGCTTTAAAATAGGAAGATCTGATTCACACCTACTACCAAGAGATTGAATTTGTTTCCAGCTCTCAGGGGTGGTGTGAGGGACTTCTCACAGGAGCTTAGATTCATCAGATTATAGAGCTAAGTATGGCCAGAGGTAAACTAGTCTAATGTCCTTTTCTGATAGGCCAAAGAGGTCGAGTGATGGATCCAAGGTCACACAACTACTTAGTGGAATTGCTAGGATTAGAACTCAGTTATGTTTCCTTTGAATCCCAGCTGTCTCTTTCTAACTCTGTGCCTTTGGGAAAGTCACCTAACCTCTCTGAGCCTCAGTTTCATTATCTATAAAATGTGGGTAGTAGTAGCACCTATATCAAAGGGCTGTTGGGAGGATTAAATGAGTTAATATATGCTTAAAACAGTGCCTGGTACATAGTAAATATTACATACATGCTAGTTACTGTGAGCGATTCTTCTTTTCAAGGGTAACATTCATTTAAAAAAAGGCTGATGTGACCTCTTCTCACTTGCCAGTTTTAAAACCATCAACTGGGATGGAAATGGCAGGTAGATAAGACATTGAGTCCCTATTAGTAAAAGTTCTGGGGCAAGAGCTAACATTTTGTTATATCTAATGCGAAAACGTTCTATTCTTTCCTGAAAGTGAGTTTTAACTCACTAGAGGATACGGGTTGAGGTGGGATGGATAATGGAGATACTCCAACGGGTAGAAAAAGACTCAGAATGCAAGGGCAGGTGTGTTGGAGGATGGTACCTTCTTCACAATTTAGCCTAATATAGGAGCTGTTGGAAACCAAAATACTCCTCAATCAAATGACAGTAGTCTATAACCATTTTGAATTCTGTAACAACCATGGGTGAGCCATTTCTTGTGGGCCTGGGTACTCTCTATAAATGCTACTCTCCCAAACCAAATCTCACTTGAATAATTTATGTCCCTCCCTCCACCCTCTGCGCAAGGTAATTTATCAAATGAAATACGTAATTTACAGGAAAGAATTCTGTGACATGTAAAGCACTACATAAACATTTTGGTAATACTATAGTGAGAATCGATATTTCTCATAACGGGTGTGAGCATGATTTGCTTGGGTTACTGAGGTATCTACTCAGGGATGAGGAATAAAATAGCCATGTACCTCAGGTTTTGGTGGGCTGTGAAAGGGGAGAAGGAAAGTTGCTTTTGGCCATGTTACTTTTGGAAGGAGCTCTGAAGAATTCTAATTTCGACACTGAAGAATCAATGAATGAATGAAAGAATGTCTTCTTTTAACTGATGCACAACGGCAGGTAAGTTAAGCTGACCAAGGTAGCTGGGAGACTGCACAGTCGGAGAGACCAACATGGAGAAGACCAGGGGGGCCTCGTGAGTCAGGCAAGCCTAGGTTTACTCCTTGGACAAGTTGCTTAACCTCTTCAAGGCTCATATCCACTGTCTCAGAGGGTTAAATGAGAAAAAATATGCAAAGTATCTGGCACACTTTCTTGCACAGAGTGCTACCCAACAAGTGGTTATTACTATTACTACTGAGGTGGAGTTTAGATGTCTTTTCAATATAACTCAGATTTTAAGCGATCACAAATAGATCCTGTTAGCCAGCATACTTCTTTAGTCCCTTGTGAAGAAATCTCAACTTCCAATTTATTTTACTTTTCTGTTCCCTTAAAGGTTGAAGCATTAACCGGTAGGAATTTTGGTGAGTGAATAATTTTGGGTCCATTTGGCCCAGGGAAAGTTCTGACAATGGCTTTGAATTGTGTTCTGTACGAATCCACAGTGGCAGCGATATGCTGTCATGACAAATGCCAAGAAGCACGGTGCATTCCATTAAAGGAAACAGGCATTAACTTTCCTTGCCAGCCTGGTTACTCGGGACATTAATCAGCCCATAAAAATGGGATTAAGTCAACTCTCAATTTAGTTTTGCCGTTCACCTTTAAAATGTAACCGCTCTTTGTGTTTTCATATCGGGTGATCACGTTTTAGATGTAATGAAAGAGCAAGGATGTTTTCCCACACATTTTCTTGGGGATTCGTGACTACGGATGGAACTCTCCCTGAAGACATGATGAACAGCTATTCAATCTGGAAACGGCTTTGGAGGAGCCATTTCAGCTGAAGGTATAGAAAGTGAGTTTACTGAAAGCTGTATAAATGAGAGACTGGAGTAACCCCCAAGCATATAGTCATCTATTTTATTCTTTATTGTCTAATGAATATGTTATAATATCATGAGCCTATGAGCTTGAAACTTTGCTCTTGTTCTGAGCCCCCCAAGGCAAACAGATGGATTTTTAAATCCTTCCTCTTAAAGTCTTACTGGATTGCAAAGCTTTTGCTGAAATGTGGAGCCTGAAATTTTCCCAAGTTCTAAAGCATCCTCCTCGGCTTTGAAGAAGCTGCTCTGACTCTGCCCTAAAAGTTCCTTTTTTTCTTTTTCGTTTTTCCTTCTCTAGGAGACCGTGCTGGAAGGGACCTCAGGGGTCATGCCAGGCCAGAGTGTCTACCGCTCCCAACTAAAGAGGAAAATTAAGGCTGTGGTGAGTTTGCCCAAGAAACCACATTTGTTCAATTTAAAGGACCAGTGTTTGCTCTGAGGTTTTGTTCTTTCTCCTTTTTTGATATAAAATATCTCCTTTTATGAGATGATTTTTTTTCTTTCTTTCTTTTTCTTTTCTTTTCTTTCTTTTTTTTTTTTGGTGAGGAAGATTAGCCCTGAGCTAACATCCGATTCCAATCCTCCTCTTTTTGCTGAGGAAGACTGGCCCTGGGCTGACATCTGTGCCCATCTTCCTCTACTTTATATGGGACGCCGCCACAGCATGGCCTGACAAGTGGTGTGTCGGTGCACGCCTGGGATCCGAACCTGCGAACCCCAGCTGCTGAAGCGGAGTGCGTGCACTTAACTGCTATGCCACCGGGTCGGCCCCCATGAGATGACTTTTAAAAGTATTTTTTGAGATAAAATAAAGTGTTTTCCAAAAAACCTTTCTTTTTAAAATTTTGCTGTAAAATCTAAGAGTTTGGGAACCAATGGTTTAGTGTAATCCCTCCCTCTTGCAGCTAGGACTCTAAGGCAAGGCCCTGCACTGCCCCAAGGCGGCTGAGCCAGGTAGCAGAGATGGGTCAGCACCAGGCTTCTGCCTTCTGGCCTGGTGGCTTTTCCTCCATCAGGCTGTCATTCGGGAGCTGACAGAGAAGGCCTTGGTAAGTGGACAAGGGGCGCTGTGGACATAGCTCCTGGCGGTGAGAAAGGTGATCAGAGTGCTCCAAAGGGGCCGTCTTCGTAACGCGATTCTGATGGGGGTCCTGTCAAGTAGAGCCAGCCTCACAAGCTGATGAGGCCGCAGCTGCGGCTTACGGTCAGGGGTTCTGGAATCTCAGGCGTGCAAATGTCTCCTCTACCAGCCTGCTATGCCCACAAGCACAACCTCAGCCACTTCTTTCTTTGGATTAGGCCTGGCCCTCTCTAGTTTCTCATTTTTTTTCTGTTTCGAAGAGCAAGTTTTCCTGGACATGTATCCATAAATCCAAATTGGTCATTAACAATTTCAGAATGAACAAGTTCATTATCTTCTTCATTGGAAGTCAGCTAGGAATTCTGATGGGGAGAAAAAGATAATTTTAGACCCAGAGGAGTTCAGAATGGGAAATGAAAAGCAGATCTAGATGGTATGTTCAGAGCAGGGAGGGGAAGGTGAGGTGGGCAGAGACGGTGAAAAGGCTCTGGTGGCGGTGAGACACGGTGTCCAGAGGCGAGGAGCTTCACGGGACGGGTGGGTGGATGGGCAAAGCAGACAGACGCAGCCCTCTTGCCTGGAGTCGCTTGTCTGGCAGGAAGGACTACACTGAGCATGTGACTCTCTGAGAGCCGTGCTTGAGCCAGAGACTTTCAGAGTGCTTATTCTATCCCAAAGGGACCCCCAAGTCCATCAGCTTAGAGTAGGGGGCTTAGGACACATCTTTGCTATATTATCAAACGTTCTTTATCTTGTAAGACATCCTGAAGCCAATCTCAGAGCACCCTATGAGTAAATCCGGATGAAAGAAGCCAAAGCCCATACATGTATCCCTAAATCGAGTGGCTGTCTTTGTCATTTGAGAATGAAGACAGAAGTGAGAGAAGGGCAACGCCACCTGTGGTGAGGTTTCCTTTAATGCTTGATGGTAGCACGAGGATGTTTGGGAGTAAAGCTTCTCTATGAGAAATGAGGGAGCCCCCTCCCACTATAAAAGCAATTCTCCAGAAGTAGAACTTTTAGGAGTCTAAAACAGGGATTTTTAAGTCTACCTAGCAGGTGATGTATTCCAGTTCCCTGTGACTATCATAGGGCTTTAGTTAGTGTCAAAAGTGAAGCTTTTGTCAACTCTAGAATCTCAATGTACTTATAAACAACTCTAAGTTGAGGAGTTCCACTAGGCAGAAAATCGATGCTGTAGACATTTCTCAATAGATAAAAAATTTTTCTTATTACAAAAGTATTACATGAGCATCTGAACAAAATTAGAAATTACACACAAATAAAAAGAAAATAGGGCTGGCCCGGTGGCGCAGCGGTTAAGTGTGCACGCACCACTTTGGTGGCCCGGGGTTTGCAGGTTCGGATCCCAGACGTGCACCGACACACCGCTTGTCAAGCCATGCTGTGGCAGCGTCCCATATAAAGTAGAGGAAGATGGGCACAGATGTTAGCCCAGGGCCAATCTTCCTTGGCAAAAAAGAGGAGGATTGACATCAGATGTTATCTCAGGGCTGATCTTCCTCACACACACAAAAAAAATTCTGAACAAAAAAAGAAAATAAAAAAACACTGTAATCTCAACACCCAGAAATCTTACTATCTGGAGATGATAGCTGTTAACACCTTGATATTTGTCCTTCCAGATCTTTTTTTATGCATACACAGACTCACACACATAGATACACACACACACACACATACACACACAGTTTAGAAAAAGCAACATAGTTACACACTATGTAAGCTGCTTGGAAAGCTGTTTTTTCAGTGATCAATGTATTATACATATCTTTCTGTGTAAAATATAATAGATATGGAGGAAATAGATACACATTTGAATTTAATTGGTGATTACACGTATTGAATATTTGTCGTCCCCCCCAATTTCATATGTTGAAATCTTAAACCTCAAGGTGATAGTATTAGGAGGTGGGGCCTTTGGGAGGTGGTTAGTTCATGAGGGTGGAGCCCTCATGGATACAATAAATGCCCTCATAAAAGAGGCCTAAGAAAGCTCCCTTGCCCCTTTCTGCCATGTGAAGTTACAGCAAAAAGACAGCCATCTACGAAGCAGGCTCTCATCAGACACCAAATCTGCTGACATCATGATCTTGGACTTTCTAGTCTCTAGAACCGTGAGAAATAAATGTTTGTTGTTTATAAGCGACTTAGTTTATGGTATTTTGTTATAGCAGCCAGAATAGACTAAAACAGCAGTGTAGTGGACAAATATATCTTATAGAAGCTAAATCCCCAGTCTAGCAAAATGCAGTGTTGCTGCTCACCTCTACAGCCATTGCCAGAAGAGCCCGGGTTTGAAGGGTCAGGCCTCTGGTGGTGGAAGACCTAGGCTGGAACCCCAGCTCCACCACTCCCCAGCTCCGTGACCTCGAGGTTGGTCTCCATTGTCATAGCTACCTCTTATTACCATTTATTAGCCACTACATGCTAGGCACCTGGCTGGATTCTTTTTCACACTGGTCCCACTTTTCATGATAGCCACATGTTTAGAAATAAGGAAACAGAGGACATTGACCATGGTCACCCGATAGTAGGTGGTAAGTCTATCTGAGGCCCGTCTGGTGCTGAAGTCCATGGGCCCACCACTATGTCATGCTGCCTTTGAGTGCCACAGTTTGCTTATCTGTGAAATGACCGCTGTGATAAAAACAGCTGACTTCAACGGTTGTGGTCAGGATCAAATGAAACAATGCCTGTGAAAGCATGTTATCAATCACCCCGTAGATTATAAACAGCAACAGTTACTATTGAGAAAGAGAGAGAGATATGGAAAGCTGTGATTCTCCCAGAAAATGCATCCAGGTTTGAAAGCAAAAGTGAAAAGCTGGCAGGCTAGGGCCCGCCCAAGGCAGCTGACTGATACATTTTGATTGACTTGCACAGTGCTTAGTACTTTTCAGTCAACCTGCAAAAATCAAGAGATGTCATGTATAAATTTGAATTTTCAGCATTTCTTTTAAACGTGTAAGATCTGCACTCTATGGGTCCATCTTCTTCAGGGCCCCGCTCCCTGTAGCTGAGTAGCAGCTGCCCCTTCTCAGAGGGGCATGCGATGTAGGGTGTCCCCGGAGGTCTCCCCCACATCCATCATGGCTGGCTTCACCTGTTCACACCACCTGACAGGCACCTGCAGGTAGTTGAGTGTGAGATCTGGTTCTGAAAGAGTGACGTGTGTGTGCGCGTGTGCGCGTGAGGGTGGGAAGGGGGCTTCGGAGGTGGTGCTGGGGTTCTGGCCACCTCTCATAAAGCATTGTGAGGCTTCAGCTTGAACTGAATCGAAATTCTGCTGCGTTTGTTCACAGCCCAAGACACATGATCTCGTCTCAGATCAAACAGCAAAGCCTCTTAGGTCTAAGTAGAATTTCCAAGAGGGCTGTGGGCTCCTAAAGGATCTTTTGGTTCCCACTTAAATCCCCAAGGTGTGAGGAAAGGAGCTCAGATGAAAGGAGTTGATATTGCTTTGCAAGCATGAATTAAGAGTCTGGATGTGACTTCCCTGGGCTCAAGCTGCTGAACGCAGTGAACAGGCACCCGCCCCTCGGTGTCCCCTCCCTCCACCCTTTTGCACTGTGCTGCATAGCACATCTTTATTCTGGATTGATTGGGAGCAGGGTCTATCTGGGTTTGCAGGTGAACAGGACCCAGAGAAGCACGCTGCCAGCATGAGAGAGGAACTGCAGAGTCCCCATGAGCAGAGAGATGTCCAAGGCCAGCCACAACCCCCAGGGGTGGCAGTGCTGCCTGGATTTTGAGTTGGCTGAGTGGGTCATGAGGTGAAAAGAGAAAAGCCTCTGACCATAAAGTTCAGACACACCCAGAGTGGCTTTTCGCTCAGCATCTTCTTAGAACAGCATGAGTGGACAAACTTGGATCTTATTTGATGGCTGTGATATTTAATGTAAAATTCTTACACATCTGAGGAAAGCTCTCCAGGTGAGGTGGTGACAAAAGATGCAATACTTACTAATCTTCAGACTGCATGGTGTATTTTCCTCCAGAAACTACTGTTATTATCATCCAGACTGCTAGACCAGTAATCTCCCACTAGTTTATTTTAGATAGAAGGCTATTTTTTTGTTTTAAATGAATGCTGCTTAGAAGGATCATCAAAAGGTCATCAAACCTCTTGTTTATTGACTGGTTTTGAAGATCAAGGTTCCTGTTAATAGATGCGGGGCTTCAAGAGAGAGCAGGACTGTCAGTCCAGCCCTCACCCAGAGAGTTGAAATTCACAAAGTAGGTTGGAGGGAAAGGGGAGTTTCTCCTTTAAGTGGAAGGAGGCATGTGGGAGCAGAATTTAATCCCTTACAGTTCCCAAAGTACTTTTTTTTAATAGAACTGAAACCCTTCAGAAATGGTCCAAGATCCAAATAATGTTCTTATCTGTAGTTTTCTTTGGACCCCGTTCAGCAGCAGATATAGATGTCCAAACACGTCTCCAGCCCTGTCTCAGGGAGCTATATATGGGGAGACTCCTGCCAGTTGGTAACACACACTGCTCCTCTGGCTCCCCTTTTGTTCTTCAAGTTGAAAGACTTTTTTATTCACAAACTTGACCTTAAAAATGCCAGGTTCGAGGATGCCAATTCAAATTTGATTTTGAACAAATTTTGAATGAAATACACTCAAACTCTCTTTGATCATTCTTTATCTTTCCATTGAAGACGGGACTTCAGCATGGAGCATCCGAAAATGGAGGGTCACCAGGCTGCTCCAATCCAATGGTCTGAACTCAGCCGCCAAGATACTGTTTCATGAAGCCCACTTACCTGAGCCGGGTGCATCTAATTGAAGCATTTCGCCTACGGTATGAGTTGGTACTTAACAGCGTCCAAATGGTTATTCTTTCTAGTTTTATTAAAGGAGCCGGATCCTTCTCATAAGTTTTCCATTAATGGGATTATAAATTGATATAATTTTAAGTCCAAGAATGCAGAACTGGTATGTGGTAAACGTAAACATGTGTTTGGTGTTAGATGTAAACTAGTGTAGCCAAAGTGGGCAAGTGTTGTAAACTTCAAACATGAAACAGATGGAAGGTAATTAGAGGCATGAAAGTGATGACAACAGCAGTGAACTGTAGCAATGAAATGAATTGTTAGTTTAGGCAGGAATCGCTGTGGCCCTGGTGGATTTATCACATTTCTAGCTGCTGTATGAACTTGATGTTACCCTTCTCTAGGAGAACACAAGAACTGCCTCTTTTATTCCAAGGCAGGAAGTACAACTTGGATGCATGTGAATCACAGGACTCCTTTTCTAAGTCTGAAAATAATTGATTGGCATTGCCTATTGCAAAAATGGATTAACTAGTTGGGGAGCAATTTTAAAATTTTATTTCAACTCATTCTCTAATCTTAGGAGCAAGCTCTTAGACTACTTCACGAGAGGTTTGGTTGGATCGTAGGTCAAGCCTGTATGGTAGGCCTCCTCGCAGCAGTGTGGGGCTATTTACTCTGTGTGCAGGTGACAATGTCATATTTTAAGGAGTACTTTCAGCTTTGGAGCAAGTTTCACAATTGAGTAAACTAAAGTGAAAGAAACCCTTGTTATAATTTTCTGATGCCCAGAAAGTAAAATTTTAAGAAAAAGTCTTGGATTTGGGGGAGAAGAGCTATGGGATTTTCCTCCTTAGGGACCAACTGAGAAGAACGACACTTTTTGATTTAGCTTTTTTGTGCTGAGAAATCACTATTACTGTTTGGCCGCCAAAAGATCATTGTAAAAAGCTACTTTGACATAGCTGGATCTAAATCAAATCACTCCGATGTCATCAGTGCAGACCAAATTCAAGTTTAAAAACCACACTTGGTCATAGCTGAGAGCTTAATTCATTTTTGCTTTGGTGGATATAAAAATGTACCCTTTGTCTATATGTCCAGCTCTTGAAGGCATTGAGAGAAGATGGCTGTTTAACAATGAAGATGAAGATGAAGAAGAGCCTGCAAGTGCTAAGGAGGAGACAAACAATGGAGAATATCAACTTCTTATTGGCTAGACAGAGGCCCAAACCAAGAAAGGCATGGAGTTACAACCACCTTGTATATCAATGTGCAGATCCTTCCGGTGATGACGAAAGCGCTGTTGATGAAGTGGCCCTCCTTCCCTTTATGACTCCTGGATTTAGAGGCTAGGCAGCTGTCACAGCCAACCAGAGATGCTTCAACCCACTGTCTACTGGCGTAATAGTATTAAGCCCCATTAAATTATGAGCGTTCACTGCCCTTCCACCGTTGCCAGTTCCCAACTTTGAAACAGTTAAGGTAGTCGTTTCAGAAACAACATTCCCTCCATTTTTTCAGAGGCTCATGTCTATCTGAAGCTTTGGACTTGGAGTTAAATGGCTGCTACAACTAACTTCCAGGAAAGTGAAATGCCCTGGGCCTCAGCTCCCACCGTTGTCAAATGGGGATAATAATATTTGTCCCTCCTACCTCCTGAGTTGCTCAATGAAATGGTAAACATGAAAGTGCTTTGTTATCATTATTCTTTTTTTTTTTTTTCCGCTGAGGAAGGTTTGCCCTGAGCTAACGTCCACTGCCAATCTTCTTTTTGTTATTTTTGTATTGTGAGCTGCCGCCACAGCTATGGCCACTGACAGACGAGTGATGTAGGTCTGTGCCCAGGAAGCAAACCCAGGCTGCCGAAGTGGAGCCCACCGAACTTAACCACTAGGCCACCAGGTCTGGCCTGTTAGTATCATTCTTACTGTGTGTTCATGCTGTTGCCGCCATTTGGAATGCTCTTCTCTTCTACTCTACTAGGCCTTCTCCTATAGACTTCAAGACCTTGTGAAAATGTCCCCTCCTCTGCCAAGCCTCTTGACTCCTCAGTGCAGAGGGGCATCCTCTCCTGGACTTTCAGAGCTTTCTGAAAACACAACACATTGTGTTGTCATTGTTTACATGTTTATCTCTACCACTGGACTCTGAACTCCTTGAGCAGAGGGACAGTGTCTTATTCACCTTGTGTCCCCATCTTCCAATATCATAGCTGGCTGTAGTGAAGGCTCAAGAAAAGTTTGCTTAATTGATGCATTGAGGACATTCAATGGGCTACCTCCGATCTACATACTTGGGTGGAGGATTCTAGACCATTGAACTCTGGTAGTAACTTCCAGCCTTCCATTTTGCTCTCTGTGCCAGAAGATGGCCAAGGAACAAAGAGGGACAAAACCTCGCCTGGTCACGGTGAGATCCAGGCTGCTTGGAGTAAATCTCTTTCTGGGTTTCCTTGGCGTTGAAGGAAGGAAAACCCTTGTAAGCCACCATTTTCATGCTGCCCATGGAGAGACTCAGCTTTCTCTCTGTCGTAGTGAAGTTAGATAATGTATGTGACAGTGCTCTGTAAACTGCAAAGCACCAGACAACTGCAAGGTGTCCTTCTGCGTGTGCTTTCTCCTCACCTCAATGGTGAACTTTTTTTTTGTTGTTGTTGAGGAAGATTGGCCTGAGGTAGCATCATTGCCAATCTTCCTCTTTTTGCTGAGGAAGATTGGCCCTGGGCTAACGTCTGTGCCAATCTTCCTCTACTTTATATGTGGGATGCCAACCACAACGTGGCTTGATGAGCAGTGTGTAGGTCTGCACCTGGGATCCTAAACCTCGAACCCTAGGCCACTGATGCTGAGCACGCAAATTTAACAACTATGCCACCGGGCAGGCCCCAATGGTGAACTTTCGAAGATCTAGAATCATGACTTAAACTTCTCTGTACCCTCTTCAATGTGGGAGATCAAGTTGATGAGCCATACTTACATATAGGATAAATAGATCCTTACTTTTGCAATTATAATTTTCCTTTATTTTTGGCCACTGTAATATATGAGGGCGATACCAAATGCATATTACTGCCCCCTCACCCCTTTCTGTACTTTTCTCTGTGTCAGTCAATTGATTGATTAATAGAATTTCACTTGTAGAGGATGGCTGTGGGTGCAAGTTTGGTGAATATTTGTAGTTGAGAAGTCATTGGATCCTTATATGTCGATGTTCCATGTCAGTCTAAAAAATTATCATTGTTTAATTAAAAAATAAGGATATTTATTTGAGAGCCTCTGCCATTGGTTCCAAGTGCAGAAAATGCTGAGAAGTTATCTTTATTTTTGATTTCTGAGTATGTTACATTTCCTTGGATGAAAAGAAAATGGTGAATAGTGCCTTCCATTGTTACTCGATATGTATTCATTGATTTGTTTTGAATTTAATTAATGCACACTATCTATTGCACTTCCTCTGCATATAAAGTGCAAGCTGTGAGGGGCATGCAAAGAAGAATAGATAGAGTGCTGTTATAAAGGAGTTTAAAATACGATTTTGAAGACTAAGGTACATACAAATAAAATATAACTTATAATGAAAATCTTTGCATGATTTATAGATATATAAATCTATCTATATGTATATACATGCACATGCACATGTGTAATGTGAGCTATATTAAAATCTGTGATTTCAAAAAAGAGAATCTCTGAGAGAAAGTAATAATCCTTAGGTTCTAACACAACAGGGTTGTTTGTGTGACGTTTCTTATTTAAAGATGTACAACAGGGCCGGCCCGTGGCTTAGCCGTTGGGTGCGCGTGCTCCACTGCTGGCGGCCCGGGTTCGGATCCTGGGCGGCACGGACGCACCGCTTCTCCAGCCATGCTGAGGCCGCGTCCCACATACAGCAACTAGAAGGATGTGCAACTATGACATACAACTATCTACTGGGGCTTTGGGGGAAAAAAATAAATTAAAAAAAAAAAGATGTACAACATTGTACACATATTTATATGTAGATGATAAGAAAGAGGCACAGACAGGGAGGGCGAGAAAGAAAGAGAGTAATGTTTAAATTTAATAATAGGCTGCTGAGTCAGAGTTCCTGAGTTTAAATCCCACTTCTAAGTGGACCTTGGCACATTTTTTAATCTGTCTAAATCTCAGTTTTCTTTTCTGTGAAATGTGAACAAGAATAGAGTCTTCTTCATAATATTATTGTAACTATGACATAAGATAATAACTGTAAGGCACTGGACACATGACTTACACTCACCTTTTTAACTCTTCGTGTCTAATGTTTGCTGTGGCACTTTTGCCTCCGAGTTTTTTTTGTGTGTGTGAGGAAGATCAGCCCTGAGCTAACATCTGATGCCAATCCTCCTCTTTTTGCTGAGGAAGATTGGCCCTGAGCTAACATCCGTGCCCATCTTCCTCTGCTTTATATGGGACACCACCACAGGACGGCTTGACAAGCAGTGCGTCGGTGCTCTCCCGGGATTCGAACCCAGGATCCGAACCTAGGATCTGAACCCAGGATCCGAACCAGGGAGCCCCGGGCCGCCGCAGCAGAGCGTGCGCACTTAACCGCTGCCAGCCCCTTGCCTCCGAGTTTTACACGCATTATCTCCTTCAGTCCTCCCAGCAGTCCCCGAGTGGGTACTCCACCTGTTTCCCAGATGAACTAGCACAGGTGACCGCTAGGCACAGTGTTGCCTGTGGGGGTAGATGCTCAATAAATTATTCATTTGTTCATCAACTGAGTTGTGCAAATTAAATGAATTACATTTCTAAAGTACTTGGAACAAGTACTTAGCACAAAGTGAGTGCTGCATGGATGTTTGCTCTTCTTGTGCCTTCTTCTATCCGGGGTGACTTCTCCACTCGGGAAGTGGGGCAGGGAACCTAGGGGAGCCTCTGGGCCTGGGCAAAGAGCTGCCATAGTTGTCTAATGACAGTTTTCCTGAGTCAGGGCTGCAGATGCGGGAAGCAGCATCTCCTTTGTAATTAACCGTTTGGCTGCTGAGCTGAGGGTGGCTTTGAAAGACACCCAGGTGACAGTGGGGTGCCTGTGGTCCCAGACTGTGGAATTACACTGAGGCAAGAACTAAATGGCCTCTCACATCTACTCATTTTCTCTAAAATTACATGTGATTAGGAATATAATTACCACTCCTTACTCTTTCCCCCCAAAACACTGTTTTTCTTTGCTCGCGCAGTGCTTTGATAGGGACAGAACAGGCCAAGGTTGTGCTCAGGGGTGGGGAAGGCAGAGGATGTGCTGGAGAAGAGAAGCCAGGCTGGGGCAGGAGGATGAAGCCCACCCTTTATGGCACTGGTGAGCATGGAAGCTCAAAAACAAAAATCCAGGGGCAAGAGTGGTAATTAGGAAATGTATGCAAAATGCTTTGATTATTGAAATCGTACCTGCCCAGGGTTCCTGGGAGAGCCTGAAATGATATGTGTGCTCACATTAGAATTACAAAGCTCAGCTGTTGATCTTTTTATTTTTGGAACGTCTATCCCTCTAATTACTTTACAGTCCAAATGATTAAAAAAAGGAGCAGGGAGCAACAGATGAGCCCAAATTGCTGTGTTTAAAGGAAGCAGGGTTGTCTGTTTGCGTGGGGCTCTCCCTGTAATGAGAGCCACTGCTGGGAGCTGTTTAGACAAACGCCTAAAACGGCTCGGCGCTCCGGAGCCATCCGGGCTTCCAAATGCAAGGGTTCGTTCTGCTGGGGCAGCGTCTGGCGGGAGAGGAGCGGCGGGGAGGAAGCGCGGAGCTGTGTTTTGAATTAATGGGTTCAGCTTCATTTTGAGTACAAGTGGGAGGCTATTTTAGAAAAAGCTTCCCAGGCCAGCCGGCACTGATGTGGTAAACGCAGCCTCCGAGCAGACAGTCTCGAAATAGAAATGTCTCCGCGTCTCGATGGCGCACGCCGGGGCCTCCCCTTCAAAGAGCGCGGCCCCGCACGACCCCTTTGTCCCCGGGGCCCCGACGCCCTTTGTGACATGCCGCCTCGCCCCCAACCAAGCTGGATGGTGGCGTCCCACCCACAGTAGCTGAAGGGAGGCGCCCGGAGGGAGCGAGAGCCCTCGGAAATGTGATAAAGGGAACAGCGCCGGGGCTGCTCCGGCCAACATCACGGTCAAGCGCCTCCCTCCCCAGGTGCGTTTCCCTGAGCTGCTCAGCCTCGCCGCCCATCCCAGGGCCAGGCGTAAACATGACTTTGTAAAAGGTGGCTTCAGGAGCCGCGGGTGGTGGCATCTCTTTGCTGCAGACTATGCTCCTCCAGGCAACAGCAACGTGGGTCAACGTTCTTCTCCTCAGAGGAGCCTCTTGGGGCCAGGGGCTATAGCCAAGCCCACCTAGGAGAGGCTCTCTGAAGAATTTGTGTTATTAAAGATAGCTTAGCCCTCACGGATTTCCTCAGGTCTCTTAGCGACTGAAGAGAGGTTAGACCAAAGGCATTTCGCCTTTGCATTGATTTCTTAATTAAAAAATATCTTTCTTTTCCTTTGACCCAGGCCAAATGACCTTGGAATTTCTTGTCAAAATACTAGGAGATTTTTCAGAGTATTTTTAATCGGTTTTCTCAGGTAACTTGAATGAGACCCCCACTTCTTGATGACTAAAGGGATAGATGGATTCCTTATTTGTAAAATCTTTAATGTTTTTAACTTGTCCTGGAAAAGGAATAGCGGATGACGTCAATACAATCTGGCCACGAAATTAATTTTCCAAGTTGATGAACTTGGCCACATTTCTATGATTATAGGTTTCCCTTTGATGCTTGAAGAATTAATTTTTCCCCATGTAAAGCATCTCCATATTTTGTTATTTATTTGTTTATTTATTTATTTATTATTAAGTGGAATGTTTTGACCTGGCAAACTTAAAATCCAAATGAGTGCTATGCTCTCTACATAAGGTTTATGGGCTCTCTATAGAATATTAATCCATATTCTCAACTTCGATGAGTCAACACATAAATCCTTCCATTTTCCGCCATATGAAGCAATGCTTTTGGTAGTTTTATGGTATCATGCTTTGCAAAGGGCCATCATATTAAATATTTTAGCCTCCTACCTTCCTCTTTAATCTCCTTGAAAAGACAGTTTGTGTGTTTAATTCCGATTTACAGATGGGCAAGAGATGTGCAAGGTTGTTTGGGTGCTCAGCTTACCTTCCCTTATGCCAACGGAAATGAGGTTTGACTGCGTTGATCGCGTCTAGTTTGGTGTTTATTTCCACCGACCTGTGTTGCCAACCCTGATACAGGCCAGGACCTGAGCTGGGTACACCTGAGATCAGTGGCAGCCCTTCATATAGCAGGTGTTCTCGTTACACTGACGACCCGGCAAGGACAGATGCAACGGCAGGACTCAGGTTCTATCCAAGAAATTCACAGCGCTGTATGTTAGGTCGTTAAAAATTCGGCGTAAGAAAAAGTTCAGCTTATAAGATGGTAGCATTATCTCCTGTGATTAGTCAGAAATTTAATTAATGAATTTTGGTAGAATACCAGACAATAGAAAATTTGAAGTTGAATTTGATTTATGTATTTAATTTTAAGATTGAGTATAACTTTTTCTCTCCTTCTCCCCATCCTTCTCCAAAACCAAATTAACAACAACAGTGCTTTGAAATGATGGTAAGAAGAAGACAGATTAAGACATTAAGTTGGGAGCTTTAGACCTTGGACATTTGAGAACCCTACAAAATGGACCAAAAGATGCTTCTATCATCTGATTTACTTCAGGCTTGGCCTTATGTGGAGAAGCATGTGACTTCTGTTTTATGGTAGATTTTGAATTAAAAAGAAAATTCTCAATAGGTGAACTATCCCCCATTTTCTGGGAACAGGTTTTATCTTCATTTGCCTATTTTAGAGGGACAAAGCCGACCCTTCCCAGCCCCCTCCTACTCCCCCTCCGCACACAAAGATCCACTGAAACATGGCCAACAGAGGCCTTCCCTCAGGAATTTGGAGTCTTTTTCATAAGGAAGCAGAATATATTGTGGTAAAAATGGGCTCAGGTAAATCCACCGTAAAAAGCAGTTCAGTCAAACGCCTGTGGACTGCAACAGGTTGCAGGATTTTGGCAATCACATCAAGAAATGCCAGTGAGGATCCTCAGGAGTGGTGCTCAAGCTCTGCGGTCAAAACCAGGCCTCAGTGGATCCTTGTTACAGGGGGGAATTCTGTAGCAAATCCTTTTTCTTGTGCCACATAGGGTAGTTGGAGGACAATTTCAGTTTTTTTTTCCCAGGGCAGCACATTAATATGAGGATATTTGGAATCCTTCCCAACGGAGCATGATTTCAGAAATAATGAAACAATAAACACGAATCTGGTATTAATAATCTGTGGGTTTTAAATTTTATGCCATTAAAAGATGTAAGGATTAGTAATTTCATGTATCCTACAAAGTAGAACATGCCTTAGGACACACGGCTAAATGATTCATGTGGAGCTTGAACATCTGACATTAAACACTCAGACACACGGATTGAGTCCCCGGTGCTCGTGGGCTCCATTACAAGAATAACTCACTAATTCAAACCCCACAAAGCCAGATCTGGGGATGAATCAAGTTGAAAAGATGTGGGGCTGAAGCTTACGTTTGCATATTTGACAGAATTTGCTAAGAAAACTAAGAATTGCCCTTAGTTGAGGGAAGGATGATCAAAGAGAACACAGCTCTTAAGAAGCGCCAAATACAGGTAAACCATTGAGAGACTACATATAATTTATGTAACCTCGACATCAGAACAGGTTTCCTACAGGCCTCAACAGAGCTACGTTTTCTTAACCTTCAGTATGCTCTAGGAAGGATACGAGAGCTACCCGTCTTGTCAAATATCTTCTCTCCAATGTCTGAATTAACAAAGATTTTTCTCTCCCCATTCATCTTTTGTAAAGGTCACAATTGGAATAAAACTATGCAAAGAGATATTTTAATAAAGGTGATCAAGGAAAGGTGCTCCACTGTCTTGGTTCAGGAGAGGAGAAGGTTCTCTTTCCGCAGTCAGACCAACCACTTCTACTAGAGACACTCTAGGCTACAGCTCTCCAACTTGTCCTTGGCATCTACCAGCCCTTCTCTCCGTGACATTTGCCTTTGCAAGTGTCTCTCTGATTGAGGAGGATGAGGATAATGAATGTTGCTGGGACATTTCGGATCTTGTACTTTGATAAATTTACCCGTAAGTCAGCCAGAACGTTCTCTGATCCCACCAGAGGGAGGAGGGGAAGGGTAGGGCCCAACAGACATCCTGGGACACATCACCTGGTGGCCTGGCAGGTGGGGCATTTCCCCAACCTCCTCCCCAGAGGTCATTTGTCATTGTGTCTGTTCTTGTTCTCAAGAAATGTAGCGCCTTAGTGAAAAACACTGCAAAAATGCACACAGGTGTGTGTGCGTTCAGTGTGAGGCTGGGGACACACCAAAGCCACTGAGTGTCCTGTGGAATAGAAGAGCGTTCAGTATACCACAGAGAAGCCAAGAACTCAGTTTCTAGCAATGCTTTTGAAACTCAGAACAAATTTCTCTTCCCACTCATTGTATAAATGGGACTCCAAAATGCTTCTCAATTAATAGGGGTCAATTTTACTCCTTTGCTTTCCAATGGCAGTATTTCATGGGGAAGAATCCTGTTGTATCATATACCCATGTAGATCTTTCCAGTGAATTAATTGTGCAAATTCCTGCTCTGCTAGAGAAATAAATACTTCTGCAAAACATTTACCTTGCCTAATAGCCTAATCTTATGCCAACATAGCAGTAACACCTGCCAAACAGAAAACCCCTGATAATCCAGGATTAAATTACATTAATATTATTTTTTGTAGGCCAGCAGGATTGTCCAGAGGACCAGTGATAACAAGATTTATGTGGGTGGGTAGACTCTGCAGAAGATAACGCTAGAATAACATTCTGTGTCTATATCAAAAGAAGGGCACCACACAATTTTAAACAAGAGCAAAATTCAGAGTGGAAAATAGTAATATCTTGTATTTATAGAGTGCTTTATAGTTTATGAGTTGTTCTCATATACAAAACTCATATGATTGTCCTCCTCATCTGGGTGATTGTTAGCCCCCCCTCAAGGATGAGAAAACTGAGGTTCAGAAATATTAAGTGACTCAGCTAGTAAGTAGAAGAACTGGGCTTAACATCTAGGTATTTTAATTCCAACTTCAATATTATTTTTACCACATTTCCACTAATAGGGAATATGTTAGAATGAGTTGGTGTTGCTTTATGAGTTTCTGGTTAAGGTTTTTCAAAATAAAATCTGTGTCATAGAATGAACATTGAGTCAGCCCACAGGGATGCTCCTCCAAGGGGCCTTTGCCTTTAAAGACCCTGGAATGTGATCTGCCTCAAAGAGGAACATCTCTGCTGTGTGCACATTAAAAAAGAAAGAAAGAAAGAAAAGAAGAAAGTCAAAGCCCAAAGGCAAGGTCAGGCAGTAAACATAGAGCAGAGCTGCACTGAGGGAGAAGGTGCCTTTGCAAACATTCCCTGAGGCCTCCGGTTGGAGAGTCCGTGGGGCTGCTCTATTCAGGTCGGAGGGTCTGAAACATGCAAGAGTGTGGGGACTTCTAAGAATGTGGGTTTTGAGTCAAAATAGAAACTTTTCCTTACATTTCGACTCACAGGAATTAGAAAGTAGTGGGTGGATTAGGTGAAAATGCTTCAGTTAAGAATTTAATCCTGTTAGGCAACAGTAAGTCACTTTTCTTAAAGTCTCTCTTGCCAAAAAGAAGACAGAAAGAAAGAAAGAAAGAAAGAAAGAAAGAAAGAAAGAAAGAAAGAAAGAAAGAAAGAAAGAAAGAAAGAAAGAAAAACAGTGCATCTACAGTTTGTGAGATAATTGTTTCTGAAGAGCTGCTAGCCTAAGGCCTCTCGAATGCTGTGTTTTCTTCCAGTTTGCATGACTTTCTCTTCTAAAGAGAAGAATGGATTTTATATTGGGGTGTGAGCTGTGCCATTAGCACAGGGCTTCCTAGCCGGCTGTTCCTGCATGTTGTCTGTGTCCACTGCAGGAGCTGGAGTGGATGGGAGGAGCAGTATGCGAGGGACCCTGGCTTCCATTCCCGTTGTCAGAGTTCAGTTACGCAGGGGAGTAAGACAGAAAATGAAGACAAATGGTTACATTGATTTTTACTTTGTAGACTTGAAATCCAATTCAAACTCTTCCAGTCCCCTTCTTGTTTCACAAGACTGTCCTTAAAGGTTGAAAACTTTGCTTACAATCTGTTTTGTTCTGTCCTTTCTGTTGTACAGTCACGTGTCACTTAACGATGGGGACGTGTTCTGAGAAATGCGTCGTTAGGCGATTTCATTGTTGTGCAAACATCATAGATTGTACCTATACAAACCTAGATGGTATAGCCTACTTCACACCTGAGCTATATGCTACTAATCTTATGGGACCACCGTCGTATACGCAGTTTGTTGTTGACCTAAACGTCATTATGTGGCCAGAGGAACAAGTATTACTTGAGTGGATTTCAACACCAGGAAAACCCAGATATTTATATAAAAATTATCATTATATGCCTAGAACCCTTGAGTTGCTGATAGGGCCTTCTACAGCAAGAAGTCTGCGGACAGATTTGAGAGAAAATCAATCCAACTTTCAACCCAAGGAGACCAGTGGTTGAATCTCCTGTTATCTACTGAGCTGGATGTCAAACCCTAGAGAGTTGCACCAAGTCTTAGATACAATGCCTCTTTCGAGCTGTTCAGAATCTAGTTATAGAGACAGGACATAAATGATTCTGCATCTACTGACCATTAAGGCCATACTGATATCAGGTTATAAAGACAGTTCAAAGTTAATAACCAAATGTATCATGCCAAAAGTCATTTGTACTTTTGTCATATTGTCCTATTATATTGGACAAGAGAATGTGAGAGGTTTTCCATTGGATCTACTACCTTGGGAAAAATATATTATGCTTGCTATTCACTTGGTGCAGTGGTTAATTTTATATGTCAATTTGACTGGGCTGAGTGATGCCCAAATAGTTGGTAAAACATTATTGCTGGGTGTGTCTATAAAGGTATTTGCAGAAAAGATTAGTGTTTGAATCAGCAGATGAGTAAAGATGATTGCCCTCTTCACTGAGGTAGGCATCATCCAATTCTCTGAGGGCCTGGCTAGGACAGAAAGGCAGAGAAAAGGCCAATTGTTCTCTCTGCTTGAGCTGGGGCATCCGTGGTCTCCTGCCCCCAGACGTCGGTGCTCTTCGGGTTTGGCTGGAACCACACCATCGGCTTTCCTGGGCCCCCAGCTTGTAAATGGTAGATCATGAGACTTCTCAGCCTCCAGAATCTCATGAGCCAATCCCATATAATAAATCTCTTTCTATATATCTACATATATCTTATTGGTTCTGTTTCTTTGGAGAACCCTGACTAATATACTTAGTTAACAAGAAGTGTATGTGTATACTGTGGGGGGATGTGTGGGGAGAAGCACATACTGCAAGATGGTGCTAGGTATTTTGGGAATGAAAAAGGAAGGAACTAATATTTGCTGAATGAGTTTTACCTGCTGAACACTAACAAGATATATAAAGAGTGTTCACAGGTTGGGGTAAAAATAATATTCCCCTTTCGTTGGTAACCTACACATACCCCTGATCCTCACCTGCCCAAATTAGCAGGCAACCCAGTGTTTCCCTTGTCATTCATTGAGCAAATGTTTTTGCATGCCTCCTGAGTCAGGCGTACTGGGACTCCCAGCCCAATATGCCCAAGGATCCCCAGGGATGCTCACTCACATTGGACTACCATCCTGGTCATGTTTGTCTTTTGCTGGAAGAGCAAACACTTAGACACATCCCTTGAGGCTGGTGGACTCCACAGCCATGGGTGTGGAGGTGGGTTGGTTCAGAGGCAGGCCACCAGAGGCTAGCTACCAATATGGTACCATTGCTGCTGCTGTTGCCTTGGGCACTGTGTGCCTGCATCTGGAATGTCCCCACATCACCTAGATGCTGGGATCCATGGGCTCCTCCCACACAATGAGTAGAATGTGGCTCCTTCTGAGTTATCTTTAGCTAAATGGGGGAGGAATAAGGAGAAAGCCCAGAAACAGCTTACTTGGATATCCAAAGTATCACAATGGTACCCTTGCTTTCAGCACCACAGATACATCCGTTTATTTATTATCCATCCATCCATCCATCCATCCATCCATCCATCCATCCATCCATTTGTTCAGTCATTTGTCCATTCACTTTCTTATATTTACTAAGTACCTCCAATGTGCCAGAAATGGTTCTAGGCACTTGGAACACCGTAAACAAGACAGACTTGGTCTCTACCCTTAGGAAATGACTAGTGGAAGGAAGCAGAAAACAAATAAGCAAATGCAGTAAATGGTATGTCTAAGACCTATGGAGGAAAATAGGCAGGAAAGAGTGGACCGGCTGCTCTTTGATCGGTTAAGACTGGTTGAGAGTGTGTGTGTGGAGGGGTGAAGTTACTATTTGAAATAGGTGGTCAGGAAAGCCCTCGCTGATAAACTGACATTTGATCAGAGAGTTGAAGGGCGTGAGGGAGAGAGGCACTGTTTGGAGGAAACAGTTCCAGGTGGGAGGAATCACAAGGGCAGAGGCACTGGATGGGAGTGTGTAGGAGGCCAGTGTTCAGAGCTTAGGTAGCACAGGGGAGGAGGGCAGGGGACACAATTGGGGTGTGTGTGTGTGTGTGTGTGTGTGTGTGTGTGTGTGTGTGTGTGTATGGGGTCGATTATCAAAGGCCCTATAGGCCTTCTTTACTCTGAGTGAGATGGGAAGCCCCTGGAGGGTTTTGAGCAGAGGAATAACATGACCAACATACTATAAAAAGACCACTCTGGCTGCCATGTTGAGGACAAACTTCAGGAGGACAACGATGGAGATAGAGAGGTTGGTTAGGATAATGATAATCCAGATGAGGGATGAAATGGCTTGGATCAGCTTGGTTGTGGTGGAGGTAGTGAGAAGTGGTTGGATTCTCATACATTCTTAAGGTAGAGAAGAAAAGATTTACTGACAGATTGGTTGTGGCTGTGAGAGAAAGGAAGAAGTGGAGAGAAGCTGGGCTGGTCATCCCATTAAATGGGGCTTCAAGGGAGCCATTCCCCCTGACAAAGTGGCTTTCCATTGTCAAGCCCAGGTGGCAGCAGCATGGTGTTCAAGAAGAGGACAAGACTGTTCCTTTCCTTACTATTGACCTCCTTCAAGGGAGCTAAGACAGGCTGGGGTCTCAGTTCAACAACTATTCTTCCTATCTCTCTATTATCTATATCTGTCTGTCTGTCTGTCTGTCTGTCTATCTATCTATCTATGTCTTATAATTTAATTTTTAAATATGTAATACATTCACACCCAACAGGTGTAGAAAAAAGGGTATTTGATATATTTACTAGTTCTTTGATAAATTTACTAGTTCTATAATTTTTTCCTTTTAAATTTATTTCTGCTTTTATCTTTACTAAGTCCTTTTGTCTACTTTTACCTGAGTTAGATGCCTTATTTTTTTTTTAATTTTTTGTTTATTGCAGTAACATTGGTTTATAACATTGTATAAATTTCAGGTGTACATCATTATACTTCTATTTCTGCATAGATTACATCATGTTCACCACCCAAATACTAATTACAACCCATCACCACACACGTGTGCTGAATTATCCCTTTTGCCCTCCTCCCTCCCTCCTTCCCCTCTGGTAACCACCGATCCAATCTCTGTCTCTGTGTGTTTGTTTATTGTTGTTATTATCTACTAATTAATGAAGGAAATCATGCGGTATTTGACCTTCTCCATCTGACTTATTTCACTTTGCATAATACCCTCAATGTCCATCCATGTTGTCACAAATGGCTGGATTTCATCATTTCTTATGGCTGAGTAGTATTCCATTGTGTCTATATACCACATCTTCTTTATCCATTCATCCCTTGATGGGCACTTAGGTTGCTTCCAAGTCTTGGCTATTGTGAATAACGCTGCAATGAACACAGGGGTGCATGTATCTTTACGCATTGGTGTTTTCAAGTTCTTTGGATAAACACCCAGCAATGGAATAGCTGGATCATATGATAGTTCTATCCTTGATTTTTTGAGGAATCTCCATACTGTTTTCCATAGTGGCTGCACCAGTTTGCACTCCCACAGCAGTGTATGAGAGTTCCCTTCTCTCCACATCCTCTCCAACACATGCTGTTTCCTGTCTTGTTATTTATAGCCATTCTGACAGGCGTGAGGTGATATCTCATTGTAGTTTTGATTTGCATTTCCCTGATAGTTAATGATTTTGAACATCTTTTCATCTGTCTGTTGACCCTCTGTATATCTTCTTTGGAGAAATGTCTGTTCAGGACTTTTGCCCATTTTTTAATTGGGTTGGTAGTTTTTTTTTTTGTTGAGATACATGAGTTCTTTATATATTTTGGAGATTAACCCCTTATCAGATGTACGGTTTGCAAATATCTTCTCCCAGTTGTTAGGTTGTCTTTTCATTTTGTTGATGGTTTCCTTTGCTGTGCAGAAGCTTTGTAGTTTGATGCAGTCCCATTTGTTTATTTTTTCTATTTTTTCTCTTGCCCGGTCAGACATGGTACTTGAAAATATGTTGCTAAGACCGATGTTGAAGAGCATACTGCCTATGTTTTCTTCTAGAAGTTTCATAGTTTCAGGTCTTACATTCAAGTCTTTAATCCATTTGAAGTTAATTTTTGTGTACAGTGTAAGGTAAGGGTCTACTTTCAGTTTTTTGCATGTGGCTATCCAGTTTTCCCAACACCATTTGTTGAAGAGACTTTCTTTTCTCCATTGTATGTTCTTGGCTTCTTTGTCAAAGATTAGCTGTCCATAGATGTGTGGGTTTATTTCTGGGCTTTCGATTCTATTCCATTGATCTGTGTGTCTGTTTTTGTGCCAGTACCATGCTGTTTTGGTTACTATAGCTTTGTGATATATTTTGAAATCAGGGAGTGTGATACCTCCAGCTTTGTTCTTTTTTCTCGGGGTCTTTTATTGTTCCATACAAATTTTAAGATTCTTTTTTCTATTTCTGTGAAAAATGTTGTTGGAACTTTGATAGGGATTGTACTGAATCTATAGATGGCTTTAGGAAGTATGGACATCTTAACTATGTTAATTCTTCCAATACAAGAACATGGAACATCTTTCCATTTCTTTGTGTCTTCTTCAATTTCTTTCAGCAATGTTTTATAGTTTTCCATGTACAGCTCTTTCACCTTTTTGGTTAAGTTTATTCCTAGGTATTTTATTCTTTTTGTTACAATTGTAAATGGGATGGTATTCTTAATTTCTCTTTCTGCTACTTCGCTGTTAGTGTATAGAAATGCAACTGATTTTTGTATGTTGATTTTGTATCCTGCAACTTTACCATATTCGTTTATTACTTCTAAAAGTTTTCTGGTGGATTTTTTAGGGTTTTCTATATATAAAATCATGTCATCTGCAAATAGTGACAGTTTCACTTCTTCCTTTCCAATTTGTATCCCTTTTATTTCTTTCTCTTGCCTGATTGCTCTGGCTAGGACTTCCAGTACTGTGTTAAATAGGAGTGGTGACAGTGGGCATCCTTGTCTGGCTCCTGTTCTTAGAGGCATAGCTTTCAGTTTTTCACCATTGAGGATGATATTAGCTGTGGGTTTCTCATATATGGTCTTTATTATGTTGACATACTTTCCTTCTATACCCATTTTATTCAGAGTTTTTATCATAAATGGATGCTCTATCTTGTCAAATGCTTTCTCTGCATCTATTGAGATGATCATGTGATTTTTATTCTTCATTTTATTAATGTGGTGTATCACGTTGATTGATTTGCAAACGTTAAACCATCCCTGCATACCTGGAATAAATCCCACTTGATCATGGTGTATAATCTTTTTAACGTATTGTTGTATGCGATTTGCTAGTATTTTGTTGAGGATTTTTGCATCGATGTTCATCAGTGATATTGGCCTGTAATTTTCTTTGTTTGCGTTGTCCTTGTCTGGTTTGGTATCAGGGTAATGTTGGCTTCGTAGAATGAGTTAGGAAGCTTCCCCTCCTCCTCAATTTTTGGAAGAGTTTGAGAAGGATAGGTATTAAGTCTTCTTTGAATGTTTGGTAGAATTCACCAGGGAAGCCGTCTGGTCCTGGATTTGTATTTTTGGGGAGGTTTGTGATGACTGTTTCGATCTCCTTACTGGTGATTGGTCTATTCAAATTCTCTACTTCTTCTTGATCCCGTTTTGGAAGGTTGTATGATTCTAAGAATTTATTCATTTCTTCCAGATTGTCGAATTGGTTGGCATATAGCTTTTCATAGTATTCTCTTATAATCTTTTGTATTTCTGAGGTGTCTGTTGTAATTTCTCCTCTTTCATTTCTGATTTGACTTATTTGTGCCTTCTCTCTTTTTTTCTTGGTGAGTCTAGCTAAAGGTTTGTCAATTTTGTTGATCTTTTCAAAGAACCAGCTCTTGGTTTTATTAATTTTTTCTATTGTTTTTTTGGTCTCTATTTCATTTATTTCTGCTCTGATTTTTATTATTTCCCTTCTTCTACTGATTTTGGGCTTGGTTTGTTCTTCTTTTTCCAGTTTCTTTAGGTGCATTGTTAGATTGTTTATTTGACATTTTTCTTATTTGTTGAGATAGGCCTGTATTGCTATAAACTTCCCTCTTAGAACCGCTTTTGCTGTATTCCATAAATTCTGGCATGTTGTATTTTCATTTTCATTTGTCTCCAGGTATTTTTTGATTTCTTCTTTGATTTCTTCGTTGACCCAGTCGTTGTTCAGTAGCATTTTGTTTAATCTCCACGTATTTGTGGCTTTTTTGATTTTCTTCCTATAGCTGATTTCTAGTTTCATACTGTTGTGGTCAGAAAAGATGCTTGGTATTATTTCAATCTTCTTAAATTTATGGAGACTTGTTTTGTGGCCTAATATGTGATCAATCCTGGAGAATGTTCCATGTGCATTTGAAAAGAGCGTGTATTCTTCGGTTTTTGGATGGAATGCTCTGTATATATCTACTAGGTCCATCTGTTCTAGTGTATTATTTAAGGCCAATGTTTCCTTATTGATCTTCTGTTTGGATGATCTATCCATTGGTGTAAGTGGAGTGTTAAAGTCCCCTACTATTATTATGTTACTGTCTATTTCTGTTTTTATGTCTGTTAATAATTGCTTTATATATTTAGGTGCACCTACATTGGGTGTGTAGATATTTACAAGTGTTATATCCTCTTGTTGGATTGCTCCCTTGATCATTATGTAATGCCCTTCTTTGTCTCTTTTTACAGTTTTTGTTTTAAAGTTTATTTTGTCTGATATGAGTACTGCTACCCCAGCTTTCTTTTCATTGCCATTTGCATGGAGTATCTTTTCCATCCCTTCATTTTCAGTTTGTGAGTGTCTTTAGGTCTGCAGTGTGTCTCTTGTATGCAGCATATATATGGGTCTTGTTTTTTTATCCAATCAGCCACCCTATGCCTTTTAATTGGAGCATTTAGTCCATTGACGTTTAAAGTAGCTATTGATAAGTATGTACTTACTGCCATTTTTTAACTTTTTTTTTTCTCAGTGTTTTAGTAGTCCTTCTCTGTTCCTTTCTTCTTCTATACAGAATTGCTGGTCTCTTTAGTTTGACCTCTGTCTGAAAGCTCTACTCTTTAACTCCCCTCCTCCCTCATTTTATGTTTCTGATATCATATCCAACCTCTTTTTTTGCATTTGTATCCATTATCCTCTTATCAAGGAAATAGATAATTTTTCCTATTTGTGGTCTTCTCTTTTTCCCTTAAATCAGTCCCTTTAACATTTCTTGTAGCACTGGTTTCTTGGTGACAAACTCCTTTAATTTTTGCTTGTCTGGGAAATTTTTGATCTCTCCTTCCATTTTGAATGATAACTTTGTTGGGTAGAGTATTCTCGGCTGTAAGTTTTTTCCTTTTAGCACTTTAAATATGTCATGCCATTCTCTTCTAGCCTGTAAGGTTTCTGCTGAGAAGTCAGCTGATAGCCTTATGGAGTTTCCTTTGTATGTAATTTGACTTTCTCTTGCAGCTTTTAGGATTCTCTCTTTATCTTTAATACTGGACATTTTGATTATGATGTGTCTTGGTGTGGGCCTCTTTGGGTTTATCTTGTTTGGGGCTCTCTGTTCTTCCTGTACCTGGATGTCTGTTTCCTTCCTTAGGTTAGGGAAGTTTTCATCTATTATTTCTTGAAATAGATTCTCTGCCCCTTTGTCTCGCTCTTCTCCTTCCGGGACACCTATAACACGGATGTTAGTGCGCTTGATGTTGTCCCAGAGGTCCCTTAGACTGTCCTCACTCTTTTTAATTCTTTTCTCTTTTACCTGTTCAGCTTGGGTAATTTCTTCTAGTCTTTCATCCAGCTCGCAGATCCGTTCTTCTGTATCCTCTACTCTGCTTTTGAGTCCCTCTAGTGAATTTTTCATTTCCAGTATTGTAGTCTTCATTTCTGATTGGTTCTTTTTTATATCTTCTATTTCTTTGTTGACGTTCTCACTGAGTTCATCTATTCTTCTCCCCAGATCAGTGAGCATCCTTAACACTCTTTGTTTGAACTCTCTGTCAGGTAGGTTACTCATTTCTGTTTCACTTAGTTCCTTTTCTGGGGTTTTGTCCTGTTCTCTTACTTGGAATGTATTCCTTTGCCTCCTCATTTTGCCTCTTTCCCTGTGCTTGTATCTATGTATTAGGTAGGTCAGCTACGTCTCCTCTTCTTTGATAGGTGACCTTATGTAAGTGATGGCTTAGGAGGCCTGCAGTGTGCTTCCCTCAGTTCTCAATGTTCCAGGGGTGACCCCTATGTGGGCTACGTGTGTCCTTCTGTTGTGGCCTATTTTCTCTCCCTGTAGGTGCCCAGGGAGGCTGAGTTATGCTTCTGGCCAGCTGTTGTAATGCTCAGCTGCTTGTAGTTGTTGTGGGCCTTTCAGTCTCTTTATCAGGTGTGGGGAGCCCCAGCACAGTTGGCTGCAAGTTCTAATACCACATTTTTGTTGCAGTATTTCTTTTAAGTGAGTAGGCCCCCAGCGTGGCAGGTTGTTAGGCTCAGGACCTTACAATTGCTATAAGCCTCCAGCCTTTAGGTCTCTTGTCAGCTCTCTGAGGATTGCAGCTGGGTGGGGCTGGCCTCAGGCACGGGAGCACCCAATTGTTTCAGGCTTTGGAAGGTGGGGCAAACCCCCTCTGTGGGTCTTTGAGAAGCACAAGTCTTCTGCAGCTGACAAGCCCTGCCCCCCACAGGTCCACACACACAGTCAACACAGTCCTGCCCCGTGTGCGTGCCCCAACCTCCTGAAGCGGATCAGTCTCTCCATGGCGGGAGCCCCACACACTCCACCACCACCCCACACTCTCCACCCACTCCTTGTGCACGCCCTGCCCCACTGAAGTCGGCTCCGTTGCCAGGCTGCAGAGAATCCAGTCACCAATCTATGCAGGCCCACAAGTTGCCTGTGAGCTTGTTGTTGGGTGGGGCCAGTCTCTAGGGTGGGCTGCCTGCCCTGGCTGAGCTGGATTAAATCCGTGCTCTAGCAGGTGGGGCAGACCCTGGGCTAGCAGGCCTCAAGGAGAACGCCAATGGTGTCTGTGTCAGCATGCCCACACCAGGCCACAACAATGGCCGCCCCCAATGTCCCAGTCCTTGGAGAGATCTCTCCTCTACTGAGATGCACATAGGGCCTGTTAGGTGAGTCTGTTTTCACCAAAGCACTGTGCACCTTTCTTTCTGGTCATTTTAGGATGCTTTCTGAAACGGGTGAGTTTGAGCATGGGCCCTTTAAGAGCCAGTTTTAATTTCTTTGTGAACCAGCTTTTCTGGGGGTATTCCCCAATGTTTTAATAGCAGGCAAAGTCAGATATTATGCCACTCGTCTCGATTGTGCTGGGTCCACAAAATGCCCACAGCGGGGGTGCTCCCCGGCTCAGCGCCCTGCTCCTCCATGGAGGGCTGCGGACCTGTGGGCGGCTCCCGGGCAGCAGTGAGGCGCTGCGGCTTGTGAAGGCGGTGTTTTTCCTCTCCAGAAGGGAATTTCTGCCTCTTCTACCTCAGTTAGGATTGTCCACTGTTGCAGGAGTTCCTCTTATCCAGTTTTCAGTTCTGTCTCAGGGGTAATTTTTCCACGAGTAGTTGTAAATTGGCTGTGTCTGCAGGAGGAGTTGAGTTCAGAGTCTGCCTACGCCGCTATCTTGACTTCCTCCCCCTAGATGCCTTATTTATTTCCATTTTTCTTGTAAGTATTTAAGACTATCCATTTCCCTCTGAGCGCTGCTGTGGATGTGCTCTGTGGGTACCATATGGCTTCATTAAAGCACTTTAGATTCACTCACATGACCTCTTCTCTAGTCATAAGCCTGTCACTATGGTGGCTGGGTGAGGATGGTGTTGAAGATTCACAGACCCAAGGTGAATGCTCATCATTGTTTCTTAGCCCTTAGCAAGACAGACACTTACCTTGGCGTTTCATCTCCCCCTACCCTCAGGAAGAATTCTCAGGGACCTTATTATCTTGTACTCTTGTGTAATCAGGCCTTGGTTGGTACTTTCAAGCCCATCAGACATGTTTTAATGATTTCGATTTGCAAAGGGAAGAGATCCCTTTTCCTTCAGGGGGTCTCCTTGTTTCTATGGGGTAAATAGGTAGATGGGCAGAAGAAGTTGTCTACCTCCACCCAACAGCCTTCTTGGTCCAAATCTCAATGAACTGGGGGTGTGGCTGTTAAGAATCCTCTCCCAGCCTAGAGTCAGTGCCCACAGGTCTTCCTGTACCTACATTATTTTATTTAAGCTCATGACGATTTTGCAAGGTAGTAATTTTTATCCCCACTTTCACATACAAACACAGGTGCTTAAGAAGGTGAAATACCTTACATGAATTTATACACTAAGTGGCAGAGATGGGATTCAAACTCCGGTCTGCCCTTGAATGTAGACCTCTTCCACCCTACTATGTTGCCTCCCCTGAAGTTTCAATATTCATACTTCAATTATATAGTTGTGTCAGGAAGTGATGCATCCTTTCTAAATTGTTTTTCAAGACAATCAAAGCTTAGTTGTTTAAGCACCAACAATTTGAAAACCATTGTAGATATAAATATTTACAGAATATGTTATATATTTTCCTACCTTCTTAAACAGAGCACATTGAACAGATTTTGAATTTTGCTCGATGATTCACATCACCTTTATGAACATCAATTATTATGTAATGACATAATATAGGGAGTTTAAGTGTCTTGCTCCAGGCTAGACAGCTGTTAAGTGGGGAAGCCATTCAAATGCAGGCAGTCTGGCTCCAGAGTCCATCTTCTTAGCAACCATGCTGTGATGCCTCACCAAGGGCTCAGAAGAGTCAGAGATTGCTGTGGGCTGGGTATGACTTGTCCCGATTGCGTTGGTTGCTCTGGTAAAGAGCAAGGAGGTAGGACCTGAAGGCATCAAGCAATCATAGCAGAGGGGGAGATGCGGGTCCTCTTTGCTGACATTTCAAACTAGAGAAATGCCAGGTCATAGTCGAAGTCCGGAAAGAACTAGGTCAGAGTTAGAGATTGTGTTTCGTTAAAAAACAAAAAGTGGATATTAAGGAATCTATGAATAAGAGCCTGAGATAAAAGTCATATGTTAGAGTTTCTTAAGGAAACCATAAATAGCACCCCTCTATCCTGCTCAAGTTCTGAAAAAACTGAGAGACCCAGAGGAGCAGATGAGGCCACAATATTCCTTTGTTATTGTTAAAGGCTAAGTTAGAAACCATAGCTCATTGTGAGAACCAAATGGACCTGCAAAGTACTTCCAAGATTCAACATAGTTATCTCACAGTCACGTAGGCATGGACTGCGAGTCTGGAGGAACAGAGAGCTCCTGGTGCCTGCAGTTACGTTCACTCCCAAGAGAGGAAAGAGTGGAGCTGAGCCAAGAATGCCCAGTGTAGTCTCTCCACCTTCTCTTGGACAAGTGAGTAAGAGGGGGAGAGAGGCCACAAATTACATTAGTGGAAGTCCTTTCACATGGAAGGAAACATTAGAAGTCCCTCTAACATTATAGTGGATAGATTTTAATTGTGCATCCTGCAACTTTTCAGCCATACCATGTTCAACTGGAGTTGATAGTACTTGTCCACCCTGAGTAGTGGTCAGGAAATGCTAATGGAAGAGATGGGAATTAAACTAAGATTTCAAAGATAGGTTGGATTTAAATAGTAGAGAGAGCAAGAATGTTATTCCAGGCAGGAGGAAATGTTTTGAGCCAACAAACATTCGTTCCATGTTTAGGGCACAAATGTGCGAGCTGACTAGTTTGAAGAGGTTTTGGAAAGGCAAGTTTGTGCAAACCATTCCTGCTGAAGAAGTTGCAGATCTCCAGAGGTCCCATGTAGAATCAGTCCTGTAACTGAGCTGTCTATCTGTCAATAAATGTCCTACATCTCTATGCTAGTCATTTGCTTGTTTGCTGTCACATCTGTTTTCTACCCTTCCCTTGCTCTGCTCTATATTGCAGGGAACTGCATTTTCCGGAATTCCTTACCTGACTTTGGCTGGGTTTGGCCAGTAGGAGGTGCTGGCATGAGATTGCAGGGTAAGGAGTAAGGAGAAGCCAAGATATTTTTTGTTCTCTCTTTCTGCTCCAGGTGACACCTCCAGCAGTAGCGGTACCTCTTCTAGGCTCCTACTTCTGATAGACATCCCTGTTGTGGTTCCAGCTTCTCCTGGGTGGCCCCAAATTCTAGACTCTAGTCACACTGCCTCCTTCATGCTAATCTCTTGACTGCCTCACTATCTTCTGTATCCTCAGATCCTCCAACACGTGTATAACCACTTTTCTGCATTAAATTTCCTCTGTTTGAAATATCTAGAATAGTTTTTCATTTTCTCAGCTGAACCCTGACTGATCCACCACTCATGCTTCCACTCAAATTCAGTAAGATTTATGACGTTATGACAGATATTACTCAAGTTTTGCTTCCCAATGCAGAGCTTCCAAGTGGGATCCTAGGCTGAGGAAGAGTGTGTGAAGATTTGCTCCTTAGAATGATTATTTTGTTAACATGTGGAGAAGGATGGTAGACGCTGAGACTAGAGGAGGGAGGCCTTGTTTGGGGACAATCACAATAGTCCAGGAGAGAGATGATGAGGCTCAAAGTCAGGTAGATGTAGTACAGATGTGAGTGTGGGGAGGAATGGACATGAGAGATGCTAAAGAGCTAGAAGAGGCAGGACCAGGTCCCTGACTGCATGTGGGTATATCTGGAATGATTACCAGGTTCCTCCCAGGTGACTGGGAGATAAATGGCTTAAGTCATCAGCATAGGTGATGCCTGAAGCCATGGGTGTAGGTGAAGTCCTCAGGTGTGGAGAGAAAAGGGCTCAAGGCAGAACACCAGGACCATCAACATGGAAAGGGAAGGCAGAGGACTGAATCAGAGCAGCCAAAGAGCTCAGAGGAAAACCAGGAAAGAGTGACATGGAAACCATGGGAGAGCAAGTTTCAAGAAGGGAACAGTCAGTACTGTCCATTGCTGCCCAGTGACCCAGTAGGACCAGTCAACGGAATTGGCAATTAGGAGGATGAGTACAGGCATAGGGAAGTGGCAGGTGTGGAGGCTGGAATTTGAATGTTTATGCCTGACGGCTCAACAACGCACACATACACACATGCACGGCTGCACACACACACACATATGCGCACGTACGCCTGAGAAATCACTTCTCAGAGTTTTTTTTTTTTTTTTTTTTCTGTGAGGAAGATCAGCCCTGAGCTAACATCCATGCCAATCCTCCTCTTTCTGCTGAGGAAGACCGGCCCTGAGCTAACAGCTATTGCCAATCTTCCTCCTTTTTTTTTTTTCGCTGTTTCTCCCCAAAGCCCCAGTAGATAGTTGTCTGTCATAGCTGCACATCCTTCTAGTTGCTGTATGTGGGACGCGGCCTCAGCATGGCCGGAGAAGCGGTGCGTCGGTGCGCGCCCAGGATCCGAACCCGGGCCGCCAGCAGCGGAGCCCGCATAATTAACCGCCAAGCCACGGGGCCGGCCCCTCAGAGTTTTATTTTTAGGCAAGAAAGGCAGTATTCATTATACATCCTCTAACTGTCTAAAGGAAAAGAATGAGCCAATCTTGGTTTGCTTTTCATTTCCTGCTCTCTGCTCCTCTCTCCTACCCTACACACATATGGCACGGGGGGTCCCTCAAGAGACCAGGAGAGCCTCCAGGGGTCAGGCCTCTGGCCCCGGGGTTCAGAGAATCCCTACAAGTCCCAGTGGATGGAGCTAAAGCTGTTTGGCTACAGATCATTCTCCCTTTCTGTGCTTTGGCTAATTCTGTGGGCTACGTCCCTGTCTGTAAGAGTTCTGAGAGTTGTTTTGACTTTAATTTTCGATCTACTGCAGCAGCACTGCTGGATACAGGGCCATCCCAGTGACAGCACTCTTGGTGCCACCTGAGAAGATGCTGCTGCTGTCCAGACAGACACACCAAGAGGTTCATTGATGTCACTGCTGGGGTGGTTTTCAGTATCATTTTACAACAAGAGTGTAGGCTCATATTCTCCTGGGTTTGGTGAGGTGTGGCGGGCATGGAGGAGTTTGCGAGGGGCTAATACAGAGGCAAACAATGAATAAAGTCTCCTGGCTTCGAGTCATCGCAACCATCTGAAAGAACATTGTTTTGAGCCCCACTGTCCCCCACATTACCCCTTTGTCCTCTGAGTGGAGGTGACAAGATGCAGAGTCGAGCCCATTTGATGGGGTGAGGAGTTCACTCTGGGGTCATGAACAGGATCTTTGGCCCTTGTCAGGTCAAGGGGGTTGTATCCCCAGGAAGCCCCCAGAAGGCCTGTTGTAGATTCCTCCTGCAGGAATCTACAGGGTTCTTGCTCGGGTGTACATTGGGCTCCCCTGGGGCACTCTGACAGCACCAAGGCCTGCCCCTCCTGCCCTGCTCCATCAGCTTCTGCCCCTGAATTGTGATTCTGTTGGTCTGGGACAGGCCTGGGCACCAGAGTTTTCAGAAAGCTGCCCTAGTGACTCTAATGTGCGGCCAGGGTGGAGGATTGTTGAATTTTAGATGATTCCTTTGGGCTCTTGGAGACTAGGAACCTTTAGCACTTGGCTCTGACACAGTCTTGTGTGGATTTGTTTAATTGGCTCCTCGTCGCCCGACAACTGATTGCGATCAGCTGCTCTGACAGATAGTTTAGAGGAGAGTGGAGAGGGATTGTGGGGTGCGGAGGCAATTTTATGGTCAGAATGGAGATAGAGTGGGCTGCTGTAGCAGCAGTTAGCCAGCTGCCTAAGGATTTGGAGGCGATGCAGTGAGCATTGAGGGCAGTGGGCAGTGAGGGGCCTTGGAGGCTAAGGTCCGAGCCCTTGTAATTTTTCCTGTGGGGCCATAATGATGGCTTCCACAGGGTGTAGCACTTATCAGACTGTGCCTCCACCTCAGAGATTCCCAGGGTCCAAAAGAGAAAGCCGACTCCTGATGAAGCAGTCAGGTGACCGTTCCCTTCCTCCCACCCCTTAGACACAGCCACAGCTTCGCTGGGGACCTCAGCTGCTGGGCTGCTATAGGGACATGTCAGAGGGCAGCCAGGATAGCGAAGGAAAGGCACAAAAGGAATAGTTCATGAACTTGAACCTGGACTGTAGGAGCCGGTCAGAACCTGACAGATCATCCGGCCCAGTTCTCCATCTGTCAAACACTGGCGTCATTGGTAATTCCCTGGAAAACCACCAGCAGGTAAATGAAGGAGGGAAGAAAAGAACAAAATAGAACCAGAGACTTCCAGGCTCTGAGGATAGGCCGACTCTGCCAGGAGGTAAGTTCAGTATAAAATCAGATTATGACAGTAGTTCTTTCTTTAGCACTTGAAAAAAGATTTTATCTGATTAGTGTCTAAAAGAAACAAAGGCAATTCCTAGAGGAGCTATTTCCTCACCCCATAAGGCCAGCTAATTCCTCCTTCGTGCTTTGTAGGCATATAGAATCATTCACTCACTGGGTATTTATTGAATACCTACCATGTGCCAGGCACTGTTGTAGATGCTGGAACAGAGTGGTGAACAAAGCAGCAAGGATCCTGGCAGCTGGGAGCATAGAGTCTACAGGGTGAGACAGATGGCAAACAAACGCTTATCCAACTGTGCTCAGTGGTATGGAGACTGTGAAGCTGGGAGGCAGCTGGGGAAGGCTGCTGTGGAGGAGTGGGGTTGCTATTTTAAATAAAGTGATGGAGGAGTGGGGTTGCTATTTTAAATAAAGTGATGGGGAAGGGGCTTACTAGCAAGCGGATTCTGAGCAGAGACCTGGAGGATGTGAGGGAACAGAGAACATGAATAGCTGGGGGATGGGTAGGAGGCAAAGGGAATAGCATGTGCAAAGGCCCTGACTGGGAGTGTCCTGAGTGTGTTGGACATAGCAAGGAGGCCGGTGGCTGGAGAGAAGTGATGAAGGGGATGGTGGTGGAAGGGGAGGCTTGTGAGACAGTAGAGAGCCTGACCTCGTAGGGCCTGGTGTAATAAAGAATTAACCTTACCCAAAGAGAGGTCCGGCCTTTGCCCTTGACTCCTGGGAGGTAATCTATAAGGCCTTGGGTTGAATGTCTTTTTACCTGGGGTCTTGGGTCACACTGGATAGTCTAACAATGTGATTTAGGATGGGGGCTTTGGGTCACATGGTATCAGCTTGATCTCTAGGGGCTAGAGACTAAAAGTCAGCCACATGGGCAGTCAATCATGTCTATGTAATTGAGCCTCACTAACAACTCAGGAGCCCAAGTCTCAGGTGAGCTTCTCTGGGTGGCAACACTCTATGCATATGGTCACATATCATTGGTGGGAGAAGTTAGCACTGTCCACGACTCCACTGGGAGAGGACAAGTGGAAGCTCCGTGTATGGAACTCTCCTGGACTCTGCCCCAGGCACCTCTCCTCTTGGCTGATTTAATTGGTAGCCTCCTGCTGCGTAAACTGTGACTGTGAGTGTAACAGCCGTCAGTGAATTCTATGAGTCCTAACAAATTATTGAGCCTGAGGGTGGTCTTGGGTGTGAGAAGTGAGGGTGGCCTTGAGTCTGCTCCCTGACTTGAAAAGCCTATAGGACATTTTACGGCCTTTGGCATCTGCTCCAGATGAGGTGGGGTCCATCGAAGGCTTTTGAGCAGAGGAGTGATGTGATCTATGTTTTAACGAGATTGCATAAGCTGCTGTGTTGCAAGTAGGCTGAAGGGGAGGTGATGGCAGAGCTGATGAGAATGTTTAGCTGGCTATTAAAATACAGTTCAAGGGAATGATGATGGTGGTTTGGACCAGAGTGGCAAGAATTCTATTTGAGTATGTTTGGAAGGTGGAGCTAACAGGATTTGCTGACAGAGGGGCATGTGAGAGAGAGAGGAGCTGAGGATGGCCCCGGGTTTTGGGCCTAAGCAATCGGAAGAGAGCAGGCAACCTTTGCAAGGCAAGAGGCAGACAGGCCGGGAGTGGGGCGAATGTAACAATAGCAATTAGATGTTTCTATGGAGTTCCCACTTGAAGCTGTTGTTCGATGGCTGCAGAGCTGATAGAACCCACAAGCACTGCCTTATCCTCAGGAAAGTGGGGGGAAATATATACATACAGGCATACATACATGAATGCATACAGGCATATATACGTGTGTCTGTGTATCTAGAAAATGTTTCCTCTAGTTGAAAAGTCAAAGTTGTGACTTCATCCTAGTAGCAGTTATTTATCCTCATAGATGACAAGAAGTGGACATGAAATCCTAGAAAAGTGGTCAGAAAAGGGACCGGGGATTAACTTTTCCCATGCCTGTCTGGCCTCAAATGTGAATGGAACCCCTGCATACCTCCCAGAGTGAGCACCTTCTCTGCATGATGCACAGCTCTAGATGTGGGGGGTGCACTGAGGCTGTGGGTACAAAAGAGTGGGAGAAATCAAGTCCTGTTTCAGTTGTGGATAGAGATACAAGACACAGAAAAAAACCCAAAAGCAACTTTCCCAGTTGCCAAATGATATACAGGTAATAGTCTATCATGGTGATAAAGAACATTACAGGAACCAGCCCCGTGGCACAGCAGTTAAGTGTGCGCGCTCCACTTTGGCGGCCCGGGGTTCGCAGGCTCAGATCCCGGGCGCGCACCGATGCACGGCTTGTCAAGCCATGCTGTGGCGGCGTCCCATATAAAGTGGAGGAAGATGGGCACAGATGTTAGCCCAGGGCCAGTCTTCCTCAGCAAAAAAGAGGGGGCTTGGCATCGGATGTTAGCTCAGGGCTGATCTTCCTCACACACACACAAAAAAAATAAAGAAGAACATTACAAATATGTATTAAATGAACACATCTAAGTCCACAATGACACCTTTTTTATAACTGTCTCATTAGAACAAAATAAGAGTTAGATGGTTCTCTCTCTCTCTCTCTGTGGCGGGGGTTCAGTCAGCGGTATAACTGTCCTCCACGTTCGCGCAGTGTGCGGCTGTGGACAGGAGGCAGATTGAAGGCGTGATCAGAGGCATGCAAAGTAGGTGCAGCGAGTTAGGAGAGGTCTGAGGTCGGAATGAGCATGTGATATGTGGCATGACCAGGGTAGCTTGGATCCAGGGGTGGGGCATAGCTGGAGAAAGCCGGGGAAGGAGGGAGAAGATGGGAAGCCTTGACTGTAAGTCCCAGGGGACTCCCAAATGTTAAGAAAAGTGGAAATGGAAAGAAAAGGCTGAGGGTTTGAAAGGATGGCAGGCACAGTTGCACATTATTGTGCAGGCAAATGATGTGATGATGTTGGTATTTGAGAAAGATTAGTCAAGTTTCTATTTTCATCATTTAAAATATGCAAAAGTTGAGAAACCAATGTAATATTTGCTCATCATCTCATTAAGAATAAGTCTGAGGGCCGGTCCCGTGGCTTAGCGGTTAAGTGCGTGCGCTCCACTGCTGGCGGCCTGGGTTCGGATCCCAGGCGAGCACCGACGCACCGCTTCTCCAGCCATGCTGAGGCCGTGTCCCATATACAGCAACTAGAAGGATGTGCAGCTATGACATACAACTATCTATTGGGGCTTTGGGGGAAAAATAAATAAACAAATAAAATTAAAAAAGAATAAGTCTGAATTTATTAAGTGCACGCAGCTTCCCTTATTAGTGGCAAGAACTTGAGTGCGTTGTGCACTCTGTGAGGTCATAAAGAGAAGAAAGTGCAATTACACAATAAAACGAGGCAAGCGCACTGCATAAAGATGTAGACGAGATAAAGCTACAGGGAAGAGACAGGACAGCACGCCGTGGGAGGAGCAGCCCACCAGGCAGCTGTCTCTTGAGTAAGGGATAAGGAGGGATAGATTCTGCTCTCCTCCTCTCCCCTTCTTCCCCTCCCTCCCTTCCTCTGCCTTCCCCTCCCTCCCCGTGACCCCTCTTCATCTCTTTTCTCCTTCCTTCTCTTCCCTGCCTCCCTCCCTTATTCCTTCACTTTCTTCCTTCTTTCCTCCCATCCAAATAAGTGGGGACTACTATTTTTCAGGATTTTGAGAACATAGAAAATTTTTTGGTCAGGACTTGCTCTCTCTCTCAGATTGTGACAAAATGAAAACTCAATCCGAGATACAATGAGATTGCTAATTGACTAGATCTTAGCCTGGGTTTTCCAGAAAGCAGATATGGCGACGTAGTCAAGGCTCAAGTGCACGTACTTTATATCCCGGGGAGTATGTGCCTGATCCCGTGGGGCTGCCTGAGATGTGTCTTGAGACCTTCAGCCTGGGAGAAGAAAGAGGGGCTGCATTATTCATTAGTTGCATTCCCCCCATGGTCAAAGGTTTGCCCTACAGGGCGTTAATTATCATTTTCCCATCTCCCAGTTGCAAATGCCAAGCTGGTTCCCACGTGTCACCCACCATGCCAAGGCTGGCAATGGGGACCTTAGCCTGGGTGCTGTCAGGTTGCCCCTGCTGGTCAGATCCTACACAGATCTAGTCTCAACTAGTTTGCAGTGACTACAGAAAGAAACAGGTGAGGCTGGGAGGACGTGGAGTTGTGCACAAGGGGTGCCTTGACCAATGCGAGGTGTCTGATACAAGTAATGACTTCAGGAAACCTCTTTTCTTGGAATCATTACTATGTTGTTGATGGAAATCTAGTCTGTGGGTTCCCTCCAAGTCTATAGGTAATACCTGTGGTCTACTAGAAAGTAACACCTGTGACAGACACAGATAGCTTTTGTCTATCGTGAACCATTCATGGCAAAAGACTTTACCTGACAGGATGGGGGTCTTTATGGTTTTTCCTCTGTGAGAGGGCCAGAGGGTGGCTGATGTTTGGCTTTAGCAAAGGAAAAACAGTTGTTTAATCACCTTGAAAGCTGGCAAAGAATCACATTGAGCCAAAAGACTTAAGTGAAGCATGAATTGGCATAACCGGGGAATGGCAGAATCCTATATCTCTCTTTTAAACTCGTGTGGAAAGACCTGGCTCTAAGTAAGAAATTTCTCTGTTGAGTCACTTTAGAAAAATGGACCTAGAGAAACAAGAGGTAAACAAACCATTCCCAATATATTTTACTCATTCCACTTCCAAGTGAATCATAAAATTCAAAAAAGGTTAAAATAAACATTTGAGGGCAGAAAGGGAGATGTCAGATAAGGGCAGAATGAGCTCATATTTGGAAACCATCTGATCCTGCTACTTCCTTCTTCACTTCCACCTGTACCTCAGCATTCTTGAGACAATGGGCAGAAGCAGGTGCCTTATTCCTAAACAACTTGGAGGGTCTGCCCCATAGGCTACGGTGAAATTTTCTGTATCCCTGAGATGGCTCTGTCCTCACACTTCGCAGCAGGGCAGTTATTGAGCTGTTCTTGGTATGATTTTTAGGTTATGTATGTCTACACCCAGAAAGCTGACATCTTATAAGTGCATATGGTTTTTGTTCAAATGAATACACAGTTGAGGCATGCTTGGCTAGAAGTTATAATGATAAATTTCACTCTACTGCCTGAACTGTCATCTTTATTTGGGTCAAGCTTACTAAATGTCCATTGGAATTTTGTACAATAAGAACCTGCAGCTTGGTTCCAAAATCAGCCACGTTTGTTGACATATATAGGTAAATCTACTTGTCTATATGGGCTCATGTGCTACAAAGCGATTAAGGAGTTTTCTTTCATTATGATTGTTTATCCCCAAGTCTGATAACAATATCCTATTTTTTTCCATTTATGCAGCTCCTTTCTTGACTGGAAAACATGGAATGCCCCAGAATGCTCCATATCTTTGTAAGATGCTTATTTTCCCTGCAAAAGAAAGTCATATGGGGGCCGGCCCCGTGGCTTAGTGGTTAAATGCGCGCACTCCGCTACTGGTGGCCCGGGTTCATATTCCGGGCGCGCACCGATGCGCCGCTTCTCTGGCCATGCTGAGGCTGCGTCCCACGTACAGCAACCAGAAGGATGTGCAACTATGACATACAACTACCTACTGGGGCTTTGGGGGGAAAAAACGGAGGAGGATTGGCAATAGATGTTAGCTCAGAGCCGGTCTTCCTCAGCAAAAAGAGGAGGATTAGCATGGATGTTAGCTCAGGGCTGATCTTCCTCACAAAAAAAAAAAAAAAGAAAGTCATATGTTTGGAATAATAACATGAAATGATATGAATGGTGGAAATTCAAGAAATTACTCTTCAAAAACGGTCTATAAACATGGGCTCAGGAAAGCCAAAGGCTCTGTATTAGCATGAAGACGCTTCAGGAGAGGTGTCAATGTTTTATTTTTTTTATTACTTTAATAAGCTAGTATTTTTAAAACAGATGATATTTATTTATGCATATAAAAAACTTTTCCAGAGCTGTGGGATTTAACAGAAAATTTACAGCAAGAAAGGCTGTTTAATGAAGAAAAAGGCAGCTGCGTTTTGGTAAGAAAGCATCATGCTGTTTTCACTCATCTGCCTAACATCCTCCATTTCCCAGCCTAGTGGAAGCCATGGGAACAGAGGTTATTGTTCCTGGTGTGATTTGCTGGTTCCAGGAGCCCAATGCAGACCTTGTTCTTAAAATACTGTGGTTGTGTGTTTTGACCTGTCTGGTAGTTCTCTGATGGACTGGCACAGAGGCTGACCTTTGTTTTGCCCACCTTAGGCTGCAGTGATTTTCAGGACAGCAGCAGAATTTCTTGAAAAATTCAACTCCAGCCAAATGCAACAAGATGAATAAATGTCACAAACAATATTTAGTAAAAAAAAAAAAAAGATTTAAAAGACATATACTACCTGTGGCCACCTTAGGGTAAGGGATGGTGGATAGATCAAAAAGCCTAGAAAAGAGGAGCTGAGGAGGAAGTTTCTTGGGGGAATAAGGGTTTGGAAGTGCTCTCATGTATAACTGGAGAAGCTGGAGTGAAATGTGTATGCATAGCATTGGGTGCATGCTCAAAAAAGACCTGAGAGGACTCTATGCTGCATCTGTGGGCTTCACGGAAGCAGGAGGTGAAGGCTAATTGTAGGTAGCCTGGCTTCGTGGTGAAGGAATGCTCCAGCTAAGAGCCAGGCTGCAAAGACCAGGGAAATATGTTTTTTCTTTTTGGCTCCAAGTAGTAAAGGAAATCTCTGTCACGTCATTGGTTGACCACTGAGATAATGGAACAGAGACTTCAGTGACAACACATGACAAGAAATACAATCTTTACAAAAATAGTTTGGAAAAGTCACTAAACAAATGGATGACTGCAGTCATCAGCAATCAACAATAGCAAATCCTGGAGACAGAGAGAATCTGATTTCCAGAGTCACTACATTATACTATTCAAAATGTTCAGTTTTCAAAAAAAATTACAAGGCCTATAAAGAAACAGGAAAGTATGGCCCATTCACAGGAAAAAAATTGACAAACTTTCACTAAAGGAAGCCCAAACATTGGAATTACTAGACAAAGACTCTAAATATACTGTCTTAACTATGATCAAAGAGCTAAAGAAAACCAGGAGAATGATGTATGAACAAATAGAGAATATCAATAAAGAAACGGAAATTATAAAACAGAACCAAATAGAAATTCTGGAGCTGAAAAGTACAATTGCTGAAATGAAAAATTCACTAGAGGGGTTCAACAGGAGATTTGAATAAGCATAATAAATAATCAGAAAATTTGAAGATAAGACAATTTGAATTATCCAGTCAGAAGAGAAGGAAAAAGAATGAAAAAAAATGAAGAGGCCAAGCAATCTCTGGGACACCATCAAGTGTACCAACATACACATTATTGTAGTCCCAGAAGGAGAAGAGAGAGAGAAAGGGGCAAATGGACATTTGAAGAAATAATGGCTAACAACTTCACACACTTGATGAAAGAAACAAACCTACAATCCAAGAAGCTCAATGAAGTCCAAGTAAGATAAACTCACAGAGATCCACACCAAGATAGTTATAATCAAATGTGTCAATTCCAAAGGCAAAGGGAGGATCTTGAAAACAGCAAGAGAGAAGCAACTCATCACATACAAGAGAGTCTCCATAAGATTAACACCCAGTTTCTCATCAGAAACCACAAGGCCGGAAGGCAGTGGGATGACATATTTAAAATGCTAAAAAAAAAAAAAAAGTCAACCAAGAATTCTATATCCAACAAAACTATCCTTAAAAAGTGAGAGAGAATTTAAGATATTCCCAGATAAAATCTGAGAGATTTTGTTGCTACCAGACCTGCCCTATGAGAAATGCTATAGGGAAGTTCTTCAGGTTGAAATAAAAGGACACTAGACAGTGACTTGAAGCCATGTGAATAAACCAAGAACTCTGGTAGGTAAACGTATAGGTAAATATAAAGGATAGTAGTATCATGGTTTTGGTTTATAACTTCTCTATTTATTTCCTATATTATTTAAAAGACAAATGCATAAAACAACACTTATAAATTTATAGCAGTGGACACACAATGTATAACTATGTAAATTGTGATAATAACAGCATTAAAAGGGGAGCAGGACTATATAGGAACAGAAATTTTGTATGCTATTGAAGCTAAGTTGGTATCAATTCAAACTACATTGTTATAAATTTAGAATGCTAAATATAGTAGCAACTAAGAAAATAACTGAAAAATATATAGAAAAGGAAATGATGGAATCAAAAGTTACATTAGAAAAAAATCAATCAAATACAAAAGAAAGCAGTATTGGAAGAAGTAATGAACAAAACTATATAAGACACATAGACAACAAAAAAAATAGCAGAAGTCCTTTCTTATCAGTAATCATTTAAAATATAAATGGATTAAACTCACCAATTAAAAGACAGAGACTGGGGGCCGGCCCTGTGGCTTAGTGGTTGGGTGCACACACTCCGCTGCTGGCAGCCCAGGTTTGGATCCTGGGCGCGCACTGACACATCACTTGTCCGGCCATGCTGAGGTGGCATCCCACATACAGCATCTAGAAGGATGTGCAACTATGACATGCAAATATCTGCTGGGGCTTTGGGGAGAAAAAGGGAAAAAAAGGAGGAGGATTGGCAATAGATGTTGGCTTAGGGCTGGTCTTCCTCAGCAAGAAAGGGAGGATTGGCATGGATGTTAGCTCAGGGCTGATCTTCCTCACAAAAAAAAAAAAAAGACAGAGACTGACAGAATGGATAAGAAAGCATGATCTAATTACATGTTGTCTACAAAAGACTCACTTCAGATCCCAAATCACAGACAGGTTGAAAGTGGAAGACTGGAAAAAGATATTCCATGCAAATAGTAAGCAAAGAGAGAAGGAGTAGCTATACTAATATCAAACAAAATTAATTAAAAATCTGTTTTAAGAGACAAAAAGGCCATTATATATTGCTAAAAGTTTCAATTCATCAAGACGATATAGCAATTATAAACATATAAGCACAAAACAACAGAGCCCCCAAATATACAAAGCAAACCTTGACAGAATTGATGGGAGAAATAGACAGTTCTACAATAATAGGTGGAGACTTCAATAACTCACTTTCAATAATGGATATAATATCTAGGCAGAAAATCAATAAATAGAAGATTTGCTAAACATCAACTAGACCTAACAACATATACAGAGCACTCTACCCAACAACAGCAAAATACACATTCTTCTCAAATGCACATGGAACATTCTCCAGGATAGACCATATATGTTAGCCATAATAAGTCTCTATAAATTTAAAAGATTGAAACCTTACAAAGTATCTTCTCTGACCACAATGGAATGAAGCTAGAAATCAATAACAGAAGGAAAACTGGAAAATTCACAAATATGTGGAAATTAAACAACATACTCTTATGGAACCAATGAGTCAAATACAAAATGACAAGGGAAATCAGAATATACTTTGAGATGAATGAAAATAAAAGCACAACATACCAAAATTTATGAGATGCTGTGAAAGTAGTGCATAGAGGGAAATTTTATAAATGTAAATGTCTGCATTAAGAAAGAAAAAAGATCTTCAAATCAGTCATCTAACTACACCTCAAAGAACTAGAAAAAGAAGAACATACTAGATCCAAAGCTAGCAAAAGAAATGAAATAATAAAGATTAGAGTAGAGATAAACAAAGTAGACAATAGAAAAACAATAGAATCAGTAGATCCAAAAGTGGGTTCTTTGAAAAGATTAATAAAATTGACAAACCTTTAGGTAGCCTGACTAAGAAAAAAGAGAGAAGATGCAAATAAGTAAAATCAGAAATAAAAGAGGAACATTATTATTGACATTACAGAAATAAAAAAGGAATATAAGAGAATACTATGAACAATTGTATGCCAACAGATGAGATAAGCTAGATGAAACAGACAAATTCTTAGAAACACAAAAATTACCAAAACGAACTCAAGAAGAAGGAGAAAATCTGAACTGAGCTATAACAAGTAAAGAGATTGAATCAGTAATCATAAAGCTCCCTACAAAGAAAAGTCCAGGGCCAGATGGCTTCACTGATGAATTCCATCAAACACTTGAAGAAGAATTAACACCAATACGTCTCAAACACTTCCAAAAGAATTGAAGAGGAGGAAGTGTTCCTAACTCATCCTCTGTAGCCAGTATTACACTGATACCAAATTCAAACAAAGACATCACAAGAAAAGAAAACTATAGACCAATATCCCTTATGAATATAGATGCAAAATGCTCAGCAAAATACCAGCAAACCAAATTCAGCAGCATATTAAAAAGGATTATTTACCATGACCAAGTAGGATTTATCCTAGGAATGTAAGGTCAGTTCAACACAGGAAAATCAATCAATGTAAAACACCACATTAATAGAATGAAGGAAAAAAACACATGATCATCTCAATCAATGCAAAAAGCATTTGACAAAATCCAACACCTTTCCATGATAAAAACACTCAGAAACCTAGATACAAAAGGGAACTTCCTTAACGTGGTAAAGAGCATTTATGAAAAAGCTACAGTGAAAGACTGAAAGCTTTCCCTCTAAGGTCACAAACAAGAGAAGGATGCCTGCTTTCCCCTCTGTAAATCAACACTGCACTGGAAGTTCTGGCCAGAGAAATTAGGCAAGAATAAGAAAGGCATCCAAATCAGAAAAGAAGAAGTAATACTATCTTTATTTGCAGATGACAAATATATAGAAAATATAAATAGAAAATCCCAAGCAATCCACAAAAAAAAAAACTACTAGAGCTTATAAACAAATTCAGCAAAGTCACGTGGTACAAGATTAACACACAAAAATGAGTTGTATTTCTGTACACCAGCACTGAACAATCCAAAAAAGAAAGTAAGAAAATTCCATTACAATAATATCCAGAAGAATAAAATGCTTAGAAATCCAAGGAGGAGAAAGATTTGTACACTGGAAAAGTATAAAATATTGCTAAAAAAAAATTAAAGAAAATCTAAATAAATGGAAAGACACCCTATATTCAAGGGTTGGAGACTTAATATTGTTAAGATGGCAATACTATCCAAAGCAATCTAGAGATTCAATGGAATCCCTATCAAAATTCTAAAGGCTTTCTTTTTTTTTTTTCCAGAAATGGAAAAGCCAATTCTCAAACTCATACGGAATTGTAAGGGACCCTAAATAGCCAAAACAATCTTGAAATAGAACAAATTTGGAGGACTCATGCTTCCCTATTTCAAATCTTATTACAAAGCTATAGTAATCAAAACAGTATGGTACTGGCATAACAATAGACATATAGACCAATGAAATAGAATTGAGAGTACAGAAATAAACCTGTACGTATAGGGCCCATTGATTTTGAACAAGGATGCCAAGACCATTCAATGGGGAAAGGATAATCTCTTCTACAAGTGTTGCAGGGACAACTGGATACCCATATACCAAAGAATTAATTTGGACCCCTAATTCACATCATATATAAAAATCAACTCAAAATGGATTAATGACCTAAACGTAAAAGTCAAAACTATAAAACTCTTAGAAGAAAACATAAAGGTAAACCTTCCTGACTTTAATTTGATAATGGATTCTTAGATATGACACCAAAAGCACAAGCAACAAAAGAAAAAATAGATAGGGGGCCAGCCCCATGGCATAGCGGTTGGGTGCTTGTGGTCCGCTACTGGCGGCCCGGGTTCGGATCCCGGGCGAGCGCCAACACACCTCTTGTCAGGCCATGCTGTGGCGGTGTCCCACATAGAATAAGGGAGGATAGGCATGGATGTTAGCTCAGGGCCAGTCTTCCTCAGCAAAAAGAGGAGGATTGGCATGGATGTTGGCTCAGGGCTGATCTTCCTCACCAAAAAAAAAGAAAAAATAGACAAATTGGGCTTCACCAAAATTAAAAACTTTTATGCATCAAAGGACATTATCAAGAAAGTGAAAAGACAACTCACAGAATGGGAGAAAATACTTGCAAATCATACGCCAGATAAGGGATTTGTACCCAAAATACATAAAGAACTCAGAACTCAATAGCAAAAAAGACAAACAGCCCATTTAAAAAATGGGCAGAGGGGCCAGCCAGGTGGTGCAAGTGGTTAAGTCTGTGCGTTCTGCTGCGGCGGCCTGGGGTTCGCCAGTTCGGACCCCGGGCACACACCGAGGCACGGCTTGTGGAGCCATGCTGTGGCGGTGTCCCATATAAAGTGGAGGAAGATGGGCACAGATGTTAGCCCAGGGCCAGTCTTCCTCAGCAAAAAGAGGAAGATTGGCAGATGTTAGCTCAGGGCCAATCTTCCTCACACACACACACACACACAAATGTGCAGAGGATTTAAATAGACATTTTTCCAGTGAAAATATACAAATATCCAGCAAACATATGAAAAGATGTTCAACATCATTAGTTATTAGGGAAATGCAAATCAAGCATCTCAAAATGAGATACCACCTCACACCCCCTAGGATGTCCATAATTTAAGAAATGAAAAATAACAAGTGTTTGTGAGGATGTGGTGAAATTGGAATCCTCATACATTGCTGGTGCGAATGTAAAATGGTCCAGTTGCTGTGGAAAACAATTTGGTGGTTTCTCAAAAAGCTAAACAGAATTGTCATATGGCCCAGCAATTCTACTCCTAGGTATGTACTCAAAGTCATTAAAAGCAGAGACTCAAGCAAATACTTTTTCACGCATGTTCATAGTAGCAATATTCACAATAGCCAAAGGTGGAAAAAACCAAATGCCCATCAATGAATGAATAAACAAATTGTGGTATATACAAACAATGGAATATAATTCAACCAAAAAAAAGAAATGAAATACTACTACATGCTACAACGTGGATGAACCTCAAAAACATTATCCCAGTGAAAGAAGCCAGACATAAAAGGTTACATATTTTATATTTCCATTTATATGAAATATCTAGAATAGTAAATCCATGGAAACAGAAAGCAGATTGGTGGTAGCCAGGGATCGGAGGGAGAGACGAATGGAGAGTAACTGCTTAATGGATATGGATTCTGGGATGATGAAAAAGTTTTGGAACCAACAGAGGTGATACTTGTACAATATTGTGAATGTACTTAATGCCATTTAAAAACAGTTAGCTTTATACTATTTGAATTTTACCTCAATAAAAAGAAAAAGAATATTTAGTATAGTAGCACACTTATCTAAAGTTGAGAAAGAGGCAAAAATAATTTTTGGAGTCAGAAGTTAAGGTGGTGTTTTCATCTGGAGAGAATGGACAGGGTGGTGATTGGGAAGAGGTACGAGCAGAGGTTCAGGTGTGCTCGAATCAAAGCCGACTCCTGCTGGAACCTTGTACTTGTTCATTAGGGCTTGGCCGTTGGATGACCCTAAGCCTGCTTGAGCCTTAACTCAACTTGAACCTGTTGAGAGCTGGGTGTGGTGTAATGCCTGCCCAAATGACATCACTCTGTGATGATAACCAATACATGAGAGAGATTTATCAAGCACATTCTGTAATCAATTAAAAAGTGTCTTTGAGAAGCCTATGTTATTTGGAAGGAACTTCTTTTTTGCTCTGTATCTTCTCCTCACATATACACTTGGAGAGACTAATGTGGCTCTGTAAGCATGTGGATTCAGCCTCAATAGAAACTTGATTATGGTCTTTGGTCATTCTTTGACACTGGTAAGGTTCTATTTTTTGACCTGAATGGTGCTTACACAGGTGTGTGCACTTTGTGATACTTCATTGAACGGTATGAACTCAGCAATTGTGCACTTTTCTGTGTTACCCTTCATTATACGTTTATTAAAAAAAAAAAAATCCAGAAACTATAAAACACAAAAAAACTTCAGATCTTCTGAAAACCTGGGCAGCCAGACTCCTAATCTCATGCTTGTTTCTCTCTGCCTCAAGTTTCAAGGTGGTTCCTTGCAAACCACTAAGAAAATATAACACGATGGCCCTTTGCCTTTGGTTCATGTCACTATCTTCCTTGTCCACGTTATTGATTTTTCTTCTATTTGGTTAATATGGGCTGAACTGGTTTTTAGCAGAGATAATTAATTAATTAAATCATTCAACCAATTTTATTTACACCTACTTTTGTCCTAGGCATTTAGGTGGGACGAGAGATTCAAATGTTAAGAATGGTGTAGTATGGTGATAATTTTAGCATTGATGCTTATTTGGAGTGAGGAAAAAAAAAAACATCTTAAGACACTACTTGCTGCGAAATATTTGCCTCATTATAGGCAAGTTATATTTCCCTTCCGTTTGTCAATCTTGAGAGTTATGCCTTTGATTTGGACAATAAAAGCAAGGGCATCGTCTCTGGAAGTTTACTTTTGAATGCAGCCTGTGGATCAGGGGATGGAGGAAGGGGATAGAGGAGAAATTAGAAGAGAATCTGAGTTACCTCTAGCTTTTATCTCTTAGAGCACTTGACGGGGATTATTACTTTGCTTGAGGAGATGAGATAAGCAATGGTTATTTTTAAGCAGGTAAAGAGCAGAAAGAAGTGTGGGAGGGACAAGTTCCGAGTGGCAGGGTGGCAGACAGGACAGCAACAAGAGCTGCCAGTGAATGATGGATGTGACCAATGTGATTTCAGAACTTAGTCCAGGACTGAGCCGCTTACAGCTCTGAGTGAACTCAGCTCAGAAACTACTGAAAAGTTTGAAGTTCAGCAGGGAAGAAGTCAAAAGAGAGAGGGAGAAGGAACTGGGAGAAAACAGCAGAAAAGGAAGAAAGGGAGAAAAAGTAGTTAGAGCACAGGGGCCTGGTAGCATAGTGGTTAAGTTCCCACGCTCGGCTTCTGGCAGCCCTGGGGTTCGCAGGGTTGGATCCCGGGCATGGACCTACGTGCTGCTCATCAGGCCATGCTGTGGCAGGCCTCCCACATGAAGTAGAGGAAGATGGGCACGGATGTTAGCCCAGGGCCAATCTTCCTCAGCAAAAAAGAGGAGGATTGGCAACAGGTGTTAGCTCAGGACTAATCTTCCTCACAAAGAAGAAAAAAAAGTAGTTAGAGCACAGCATTTTTCTCTCTATGTTGCAGGCTTTCCTTATTTGAAGGAGCCTTGAGCTGAACTTGCTGTAGCTATTGCAAACTTGGTACACGGTGAGGGTTCAGGCTGGGTCTGTTCCAAGCCACAGCAATAGCAGAAAAGGATCATTTCAATGAGTCTGATGATTACAAATCAATGTTTTGATTTTTTAATGATTGGAGTCTGTTGAAGAACTGGGGCTTTCCATTTGGGTGGGCTTATTTGAATTATGGATTGATATGGTGGGCAGGTTTATTTTTAGTTTTCTGCTGTAGGGAGACACAAGCATAGGTACATCAATGACTACCAGCCACAGACCTCCAGGAACACACCTGAAGTTGAACAAGTTGGGTTTGTTGACTCTCTGGAATGAGGGAGAACATACACCATGGGAAACTGTGGAGTGTCTGTAGGAGGATGTTAGAAGGGACATTCTAGGATTTGGTTTGTGTTAAGCAATTTGGGAAAGGATTCAAGGAGGTGGAGCTGTGGTCTGAATTGGATGCTGTCAGGAAGTGGAATTAACTCTATAATTGGGCATCTTAATAAATGTTATCTAGAAGGCGGGAGGAATGAAGCCATGCTAGAACTGTGATTGGTAAAGAACAGCAGTCACTCATATTAGGGTGGGGGAGATTTGGAATTTTATGGCTTGGACAATGTTCCTGCTTTGTCTGTGCTCAGACATGATATGGAGTGGTCTTACTTTTGTCTTCAGCCTTCATGGTCATGGAGTGGCCTTTTCTGATGTTGATGCTTTATGATATTGCTTGTGTGCAACAGGATGACACCAAGACCTAATTGTGAATACCAGGGCAGCTTCTAGCAACACCAAGTCCTGGCTGACAGTACCAGGCCAGCTCCTAGATGTTAGTGCCCGCTTTTCTCTTTCTCAATTAGCAGAATATAGCTGTAAATAGAGCTTTTAAAATGAGGTAATATGTTGGTCAGGACTAGGTTTGTCACATTAAACAAACAAACATTCCCAAATAACAACGGCTTAAACAAGATGTTTATCTCTCTTTCATATTTAAAATAGTTCTGGAAGTAGGTCTTGCATAGCTGGAAAGGTAGCTCTATGATTACTAGGGACCTGGGTTCCTGCTCTCTCAGTGCTCTGTCTTCCTTCCTTACCTTTCATTTCTTGGACTTATGGTCAAGACGGCTGCTTGAGTTCTAGCCATCACACTAAAATTCTACTCAGCAAAAAGGAGAAGGGAAGAAGATGATCCACTGGCTCCCTTTCAGGAACCTTCCTGAAAGTACCATTCAAAGCAGCTACTCACATTTCATTTGCTAGCACTTGATAACAGAGCAAAGATGTTAAGTGAAATCATTTAGTTCAGTGGCAATAGGTTCACTTGATAATTGGGATTCTTTTATTAAAAGAAAAGTCATAATTGGCTATTGGGGGGCAATAAGTATTTGGAGTTCGGCTAATACAACGGCCATATTGAGTCCCATGAAAGGCAGTTCTGCTGTGGCTTTTGTTGTATGCAAATATGCCTGTCTCTGCTGAAACAGCAAGCAGCTGATTATGTTCCAGGATGCCTCCCGTTTGGTCTTTCTTTTGTAACAATCTCTAGAGTTCACGTTTCCAAAGTGAACTCTCTTTTCAGTTGTTTGAAGCTTTGCAGCTTGATTGAAAAGAATGCTGTGATTCAGCCGGCTACGTTGCTAGGCTGCCTAACAATTTACCTCGAGCAGTGGGGAAGAAATAGTTGTGTTGTTGGAAATATTTAACTTAAAAATGGATAAAAATCATTCTTGCAAATTTATTTTTAAGAATAACTAAATTCCTTTCCGTAGAAGAGCTATAAAATTACTGTGTGTTCTTTTATTTTTTTTTTAAAAGGAGGTAATAAATAAGGTGAATAAAATGGTAAACAAAAAGTTCACGTTGGCGCTATAACTACATGCAGACATCTGGGCTGGAAATGTGAGAAAATTGTAAAGAATTTGGAAAGGTTCAAAGGCTCAGGTTATTAAAGTTTTAATAATCTTCTTTTCTGCAGGGCTCACCCCCTGCCAATCTTTCAATGTAGTAGAAAAACAAAATATGGACATAATTGTAGTTAATTAGAGCTGAATCTTCCTTGGAAAACCTATAGAAGTCATTTGGGATTTTTATAGAAGTTGAGAATTGGGAGCCATGGGTCTGAAAATGTGCAACTTTATTTTCATTTAAGGAATTTGGAGGATTTTTGTTAGAATTTAATAAAATAGGATATATTTTTCTTTAAAAACACTCTATTATTCACTGCATATAATTGATTGGAAAACACAATTTTTCAGGAATTATCTATGAAAATAATCTCACTTAGCATTTCAACTTTTTCCCGTTGATCAGTCAGAGCAAAACAAAATATTTATTGCTCATAGCGATGTGCTGATAAATAACTGAGATGTCTTTAGTTGATTACCAAATTTTAATTAAAGAGACAGCACCCCCTCATACTTGACATATGGTAAAAATTGAAAAAATGATTTCTCTTCTGAATAAAATACATTTTATTTTTGCCATAGACTTGAAATGTCAGTGTTGCTATTTTTCGGCTTAAAACTAATTTTCTTTTAAAGGCATCTTAAAAATATATAGTATATCAATATATAATGCAGCACATATTTTACTATATGTTGTATAAGACTATAGTTAGTGTAGGAAATTTTTATGATAGATGTGTATATGCATGTATGAGAGTATGCATATATGAAGTCACTTGTGTGTATTTGAAATATGCAGACACAAGGAATACTTTAAATTGTGTTACATCAAGGATGGCGAAAGAATTTTACTCATTAGGATCCAGCCATGAGCATTGAAATATGATTTGCAAAAGATGAAGTTTGGAGTTGTTTTAATAGGCTAAGTGGTTCCAAATGCAAGTTCAGATCGCAGACTCCCAGACTCTTTGTGAGACTAATTGACTTTGCTGTAGAGTTTTGGCAAAGCTCTTATTATTTTTACTACATTTTCCTTTTTAATAATGTAAAATTGAACTAACTTCTAAAATTCAAGTTCCCCTTTATGAGTTTGTTAGCCCTTCCTTCACCAAATTAATGACTGACTAGGCAAGGCAGCCAAGAATGCTCACCGCTCTGGGCATTTGTTAATTGGTTGTTCGTTGGACTATATATGAGGGAAAATTATTGCTCCTATAAACCAGAGAGTGTAAAGAAAAAGTAGTGATATAAATACGGAGCTGGAAGAGGCAAGGAAAACTAGGGATATAAAAGTTCTGTTTTTCTGCTAGATGGTTCCCTGAGGATGACTTCAAATTCTGAAAATAAAATGCAGCAGACCAGATCGTCGTAACGTCAAAATTCGCTTTGGTAACTCTTGGAAAAGAAGATTCATTGTTTTGTTTGTTTTGTAAAGCTCTAATGGTAAACTTCTGCTGTTTTTTAAAGAAAAGGTGGGCCCATAGGACAAATAATAAATAGTAAAATCGATTTCACCTTGAAAACTGCTACAAAAGTTGTCTGGCCCTCTGGACTGGGAGAGTGATTTGGAAGAAATGAAAATTCCAAGACTCTGGAATTTTTGACCCTTCAAGAATGTGAGGTGTACATTCATTCCACTTCTCTAGGCCTGAATTCCTTGGAAATTTCCCTTGGAATATCCTGGGGAAAAACCTCAGACTTTAAGACAGAAGCCCCTTGCTCATTTTCTCCTTGTCTACTTCCATCCCCGTGCACGGTTCTCTCCTACTTCTCCTTATAAATGCCAATCGGACACTGTTTTAACTCATGTTTTAAGCTAGGGAATGAATCCAGGAGTTTGGCTCATGTTGCAAAGGTTTCCAACAGTATCAGGTAATTCACTGTTAGCTGGGCTCCATTCAGAATGGTAACCGAGACCTGAAAGGCTGCACGACTCATTACCAATTACCAATTCCCAGGGCCATCCGGTTCCCTGGCAGAAAGGCTTCCGATGAATTTGCGTTGCAAATTGAAAACACGCTGTCAACAGCAACAAGTCCAAACGATGTTTACCTTAATTTTTCCAAGGCAGGCTTTTACATGTGGATGTTTTTGTTTAAGGAGCAGCCATCTAGAATCCCTCCTGTTTCTGGGGTTGATGGTGTTGTTACAAGGGGGTTGTCACAATCTCATCATGGAGAGAAACAATGAAGTGGCTCTGCGAAGATTCACTGGGATTCTTGTCCATGCTGTGTTCATGCCTCTTCAGTGGAGCCTGCAACAAAACTTTGCATTGGGTGTGGGCGGCAGACGTCAAGGCTGGTACAGAGCCATTCAATTTTCCTAAGGGTGTAGGGACCTAGGAGATCACCCTGCCGAAGGCCTTCTTTTGCAGTTCAGTAAACTGAGGTCCAGATTGGTTATGTCACTTCCCCAAGGACACTTGGGGAGTTAGCATCATGGTTGTTGAGTCTAGAAGTTAGGGTTTCCCGGGTGCCCCATGTTTTCCTGTAGCTTATGGCCCCAGGCTGAATAGTTGCTAATGATTGAGGTGTATAAAATAAAGTATTAGACAGAAATTAATTTATAAGTTTCCATCAAAACTGAGTACACTGGGACACAGGCCTCAAAGGGAAAATATTTGAACTTTGAATCTTGTCTGCCAGTTGCTATCCACTCATTGTCAAAAAGAACTGTTGGAAGTAGCCCATCAGTTCAGTTAGAGCGAAGGTGTGTTTTCATCCTGGGTTAAAGTAATGTCCTGATGCCCCTGCTCTATGGGAGGTCCATCTGGGCCCGAGCAGAAGCTAGACCATGGAAGTGTGGCTAACAGAGCCAGTCTGAGCCAAACCTTGGGAATATTGAGGAGACTTTAGTCTTTGTTTAAAGGCTTGTTTCAAATTCAGAGTCTCCTCTTCACCCGTCAATTATAGTTGAGTGTATTTACTTCAATTATATGTCATCAAATCACAAGTCCTCCTCAGAGATTAGACAAGCATTTGGAGCAAGTGTGATAAAGAAACTTAACCCACTGTGAACTTTGGGTCAGAAAACACCAATGTTTCTAGGATTGCCAAGGGGAAGGGAACCTGGCTTTGGCCAGAGCAGGAATTCAAGGTAGGCTGATTTCACAGAGGCTGTCCAGAGTCCATAAACAAGAGGAGTTTTGTTAAACAGGTCTCTCAGCCTAGTACATATGTGACGAAACTCAACGCTCACAGAGTGTCCTATGAAGTCTGAGAGAAATAAGCACCACACGGAATGTTCCCAAGATGCAGGAAATGAGAAAGTTCAGAGGTGCAGACCTCACTAGAGACAGACTCCCAGAGATGAAGTAATAAGCGAGTGGAGAAGGGACTTCAGGGAAAAACCGAGGGGCATAAAGTGGCTGGGCTGGGGCTAGGGGGCTACTTTGTTCCATCAGAGTGGAACGTTCTGGTCACCCTGTTTGGCCTAACTTCAGCCTCCCCAAAGAGCTTCATCTGATCATCACTTTACAGAAAAAGAGGATATGTGTACAGCTGTTTCACATTCACTTTGTGACTCTAGAAACTCATTTAAAACTTTTTGTACCTTGCTTTTTTCCTGTTTATGGAAAGCAGTAAAGTCCTCCTCATCACCAAGCATCTTTCAAAAGGATTTCCCACAGCAGGTAATTGGGAGGCAGTGAGGGAAAATGTTGGGTTTTAGAGTCAAACAGATTTGAGACCATCACATAGAAGACATTCTATCTGTTGCTTATTTTGAGCAGTTCGTTTTTTGGATTAAAAAAATTCAAAATTTTTCTAAAAAAAAAAAAATCAAAATAGGGCAGCAAAATGTTGACCTGAAAGACCAAATGAGAGACTTTACTTAGGACTAACTTAGAATCACAATTCTATTCTTTTTAGGAAAGTGACCCAAAGCATTTTTACTGGAGGTGACAAAATTGCATGAGTAAGACATGTGCTGACTTCTAGATGATGTTTATTCCCTACCAAGTTTGCACGTCATAAAATCTGATCTGGGCCACTTGATGAAGTGTGGTTCTTGGGAAAGAGGAATTCACTAGTTCCATCCTCAAGAGGATATTTGTTATCTAGAACAAACACTACAGGAAAGTGTATCACCTTAGAGAACTGAGTCTAGGTTTGACTTCTCATTCACTCAATCAGCTGTAATATGTCAGTAGCAGGTAGCTCAGGACTAACCGTAATTGGGAAACTTGGAAAATTTTTCCTCTTGGAAACTGATGGATTTGAAAGTCAGGGTGTAGGCATTATTGGAGTTAGGCTTGGAGTTTCTAGAATTCTGTTTCTTAGCCTTCATGAGGAAGTTGTGCCTTGAGTCAGGACCGTGGGCCTTGAGCATGTCATCACTGGGGTGCTAGTTGGACCAATGTCAAAGATGTTAGAAGGAGTGAGTGTCAGATCGTGGGATGAAGTCGTTTAGGCTAATGACCTTCTCAGAAGGGTCAACAGGAAGGAGAAAGTGGGAAGGAGAGTCAAGTTAAGAATGCCTTGAACAAGAGAGTGGGGACAGAGTTCAGTAAACACCAATGGAAAGCGTAGGTTGTAAATGTCCAAGGCAACTTCTGCTTTGTCCTGGCCTTGCTGCTGTTGTGGGTGTACTTTGACATAAATCAAACAGCTAACTGACTTTCAGTAATTCTCTGAAGGTACCTAGTAGTGAACCTATCAAGACCCACACTCAGCAGTTAATTTCCTACCAACCTTAATTACAAGTAATTATCATAAAGTTTATGGAAATAAGATATAAGACACCCTTTGGAGTTTGCAGCTGCCTTATTTCTATTTTTGAGACTAGTTACACTGGTAGTCACCATCTAAAATGGCCTTTGGAAGGTTCTGTATCAAAGCCAGGAGTAGAGCTTTCTGCAAGGCAAAGCCTGGAGACTTGGTTTCTAAGTAGTTCTTCATTTTAACTGAGCTCGGAGACAGTGGCTCACAGGGACATTATTGAGCATTTATATCTGACTCTTCAAAGTGGTAGTAATGTGATGTAAAAGCGGCCACCTTGAGGACTGTTCCAGTTTTCTGAGGACATAGAAATTGGTGATCTTCGGGGGTGAAAAATGGGACACTGAAAACAAACAAGACTCCAGGCTCCTTCCTCATGTTCCTGGCTGGGTGTGCCATAGGGCTGCTGGCACCTTTTATTTTTGGGACAAAGGACAGCACTGTTTAATCTTCCTGTCCATGCCAAACTCCAAAGGGGATAATTACATTCTGCCTTCTGAAATTCCCCTTGCAATTTCATCCGGATGAAGTGCTCTCAACGGCCCCGGGGTGCTGCTGCAGGCTGGGAAACAGCCGCCATGTTTCATCCTGGGCTAGGTCTCTCAGTCATGGCCAGCGTTAGGACCGCACAGCTTGATTTTGACCCCAGCGTATGAATCAGACTGGGGGCTCTTGCAATAAAATGCATTGAACAGGGCGCCAAACACCAGCTCACTGGAGCATTATGTGTCTGTGATTGTCCCTGTGCACAACTGGTTTAATTGTGCTTGAAGAGTACAGTCAATTGGCTAATCTTGTTTTTAAGAAAAGGAACTGTTTTAGAGCAGTTTTTCTACTGATAAATATACAAGATAATGGTTTTGTGTTCAGGTGAAAAATACAGTTCAGATATAACGTTTTGACCCCACTAAAATCATTAAAACTAATTAGAATTTTATATGTAAGGCCCAAAATAACTCAGTTTGGTTTCCTGACAAGTAATTATTCTTGTCTAAATAGCACTGATATTAATGTCATTGTAAATGAGATAAAAAAATTCTTAGGATAAAGATTGTATATGTTTGTTTAAATTCCTAGAACAGATCTTCATAATATAAGGAAAATTAACCAAACTTGTTAGAATGAAATCCAAGTGAAAATGTTATATTACTTCTCTGAATTTTTGGAGAAATAGATACTAAGTTGATAATTCCAATTCCCCAAGGGAACTAGGAAAACCTGGACAAGATGTTGGTTTTAATAATGGTATTTCAAGCTGTTCCTAACCTTAATTGTAGTATGGAATGAAACTGTAGCCATGGAGTGGTGTGTTTAAAACCCACCAAGAGGTTTCAGCATGAGAGCGGAACCAACGAAAGGAGGGAATCATTAACCACAGAGTGACTGAAGTGGTTTAATAATTATGTTATTTCAAGGGAAAAAAGGATCTGCTTAAAGTAAAAGGGGAAAAGAAGGATTGATAAGTAGAACATATTTCTATCCTAGGTAGTCAGCTAGTGGGACTACTAGTGGGAAATGTCTATTAACTAATTGATCTGCTAGACTCGATAGAGAGCTCCAGCTGGAGATCAAAGAAAATTCTCTGCTACAAAGGCAAGCAGCAACCTTGGACCAGATGTTTTCCTTCCAGCTCTGTCATGCTTGATCACTGCAGAGAATGGCTGAATCTGGCCATAGGCCTTGTCCATCCACTGATATGAAAAGCAGGGGTTATGTGTGTGCACACACATGCTTGAAAAAGAGACAAGAGCAGCTTCAAAGCCAAAAAGGTTCAGAATTTAAGATTAGTTTGGGAGCTAAGGAATTATTTTTCAATTTACTGGCAAACTGAAATGGACCAACGAATGTGGCAACTGCCAACTTTTAAAAAGGTTCTGGTACCTTAATTGTTCTACAATTGCCATTTATAATAACTTATACTAATGCAATATAATACATATCTTACAATAAAATCAAGGATGTTTTGAATAATGGATGAAAGTACAAAGATTCAATTATTACTGTTAGCTTATGTGTTTTCTTTTATGTTTAGAATAAAAGTGAGAGTTAAAAATCCAAACATGATTTTTCTTTTAAGTTGTTACCCTGGACTGTTTGTTTATATATGTCACACACCTTATCCTTTCCAACGCTGACTATGTATTCTGGTTCTGTTTTTTTACATCTGGATAAGGTGTTATTTATGATGAGACAAAGTATTTGGTTTATAAATTTCTTTGAAATATATGTGGATTTATCTATAATTCTTTTCTATGAACTTTCAAAGATTCCTACGGTATGAGACATTTTGAAAAATGAGATGTCTAGAATTACCTTGATGTGGTTGGTTTGGTCTGGCTATAGCCTTTCTTAAAATACTACATTGCTTCCTAGTTGATCAAAAATATCACCAAAAACTCATTAGTTCATATGATTGGTAGATGTATTGGGGTTCAGGGACGGTCAGATTGAAACTTCATTGATCTCAGGCAATTAAATTCCCTATAAAAGGAAAATTTCCGTAAAACGTTTGAATGTTTGCCTTTTCGTGGTACCTGAAATTCTCAAATGATAATCTCATTTTTTTTAAGGCTAAGGCTTTTGTTTCTATTAAAATTTAGCTTCTAAATTTTCTCATTATCTTTGTGTGTGTGCGTATGTATTTAAAAGAAGTACTTATTATGTGACGTATTTATCATATATGTATTTATCAGATAATTTCCTGAAAATATAATTTGATTGAGTGGAAGGAGGGAAAGGTAAAGATGGCTCCCCAAAAGGGAATTTCTATATACTTTAAACTTTGCTGAGTGTCTTCTGGTTCAAGATGTCAGACTGAGCATCTGCATCAACCTTCACCCTTTCTCAAGGTTCCATTGACATGACTGAAATGATTAACTATCCATTATCTGTTTGTCCATCTATAAGTCTATCTAATGAAACCACAACAGTGCTGGACATCAATAAAGGGACCACAGAGTGTGAATAAATGCTAGTAGATAGAAAGCAGATGGACTCATATGAAAAGCAAACAAAAAACAGAGAAGGGGATTCCAGAAATGTGGGAGGGCTGGAGAAGCTTCAAGCTTGGAGTTATCAAGCAAAAATGACCAGGAATGGGTAGTGGTAGTGGTGGTGGGCCTTTCCCCTCCCTCCTCTTCCTTCTCTACTCCATTCCTCAATTTTAAAATAAACACAGGCAAATTGTGTCACCTGGAGAAAACCAAATAACTTCTAAAGACTGAAGAGTAAGGCAGATGGGTTTTGGGCCTAAAGAAAAAAGCTGGAGGTGACTCTGGGCTTCTAGCAAATGCTGGCATAAGGCAGATCTGCT